>NC_133397.1:28075517-28383103 GCF_047511655.1 Castor canadensis | reverse complement strand
CATACATTTTCTGTATCCTGAATCAAAATGCAATGTGGGATAGAAAAAAAAATCTCATATATAAATCATATATAAAAAAAAATGTAGAAATTAGTTTTTTAAATAGTGAATCATAGCCATGTATATTGGCTCCAAAGTCAACAATATAGATTTAATTTATTCTTTTTACTTGCTGGATTCTACCCTACCATACAGCTATGTCACACTTTATTAACTCTGGGGATGAATATTCAAAATGTTCTCAGGTTGGGTTTTTCTTTTGTAGTACTGGAACTTGAACTCAGGACTTACACCATTAGCCACTCCACCAGCCCTTTTTTGTGATGGGGTTTTTTCCAAGATAGTCTTGTGAACTATTTTGCCCGGGGTGACTTTGAACCATAATCTTCCTGATCTCTGCCTCTTGAGTAGCTAGGATTACAGACATGAGCCCCCGGGCCCTGCAAAATGTTCTCAGTTTTTGCCCCTATAAACAGTGTTGCACTAAACATCTGTGCCCTTATAGCTTCAGTTGTTGGTGCTTTTATTTCCATCATAAAGATTTATAAAACTGGGACTCTAAATTTATTAATTTGCTATTGACAAAGATTCTCTTCTTGTTTTGGTTTTGTAGCACTAGGGTTTGAACTCAGGGCCTCATGCTTGCTAGGCAGGTGCTCTACCACTTGAGCAACTCTGCCAGCCCCCAAAGACCAAAGATTCTCTTCTTGACCAAACAATAGTCAGGTTCCTCTGAGCTCTTTTCTCAGTAAGGCCTCAATTTTGTCCTATAAAGACTTGAACAAACCCTGAAGATAGTTCCTTCCTTCCTTTTTTCTTCTTTTTTTTTTTGTGGTACCGGGGTTTGAACTCAGGGCCTCCCACCTGCTAGGCAGGCTCTCTACCACCTGAACCACTCCGCAGCCCTCTTTTGTGATGGATTTTTTTTGAGATAGGGTCTTGCAAACTGTTTGTCCAGGGCTGGCTTGGAACTGCAATCCTCCTGGTCTTTGCCTCTGGAGTAGCTAGGATTACAGGTGTGAGTCACCAGCACCTAGCCCTTAAAATAGTTTCTAGCAGCTCAAGGCCACATCTGTAAGATGACTCTAGCTCCCCCTTAAAGTCCCTATCTGAGACAATTCAAGGCTGTCAAAAAAACTTCACTGTTTGTCCTAGATAACACCTGAGGAGAAGGCCTCTGTCTTCTGGTCTCTGTGGGAGGACAGAATCCTAATTTTGGTAGCTGCCAGCTAGCAGACATGGCTGGCCTAATCTCATTTACAAGGCCACCACTTTGTGATTTTTTTCTTTCCTGAAGGCTGAGCCTCCACCTGCCCCTTGCTGATGCCCTCATTCTCCCTTGAAGCGGCCTGGTTACTCCTGCAGAAATCAAAGCTGAGTTCAGTTCGTGTTGGACTTTTCTTTTCTGCAGTAGTTATTGCTGCACAAATCTACCCTCACCCTTTATCTAGTGTCTGGCTAAACACTGTGTGTTCTGTTGCTGTCTCCAGACTGATCTTAAAGCAATGCAAGGATCATGGACTTAAGAAGTCTGAGAAATGTTAACTTTGAGGGTCTTTTTTTGTGGTATTGGCAGTTGAACTTAGGGCCTTTATCCAGGTAGGCACTCTGACCACTTGAGTCACTCCACCAGCCCTTTCTAGTGGTAGGTTTTTTCAAGATAAGGTCTCACGAACTATCTGCCTGGGCTGGCTTCGGACCATGATCCTCCTGATCTCTGCCTCCTGAGTAGCTAGGATTACAGGCGTGAGCAACAGGCGCCCTGTTTAAGGGTCTTGATTATAATAATGAGAGCCACTAAAGCTTCACTTCAGAATTATATCCCACCAGGTATTATTCAATCACTTATGTTGAAGATGCTTGCTTATTTTTTTCCATAAATAATAATAATGTTTTTTCTTGTTTCCAATAGTGGCACTATTTGAGCAGACTAGGGGAGGAGGAAGAGGAAAAGAGAATGATGGAGTGAATAATACTGAAATACATCGCATCTGTACAGGAAGAAGGCACAAGAAAGCCCACTGAAAACTGCTGAAGAATAGGGGTAGGGAAAGGGGAAGGGACAGTAATAGAGGGGTGGGATCTAATTATAAAGTACAGCATATTCACAAGTGAAACACCATGGCCCAACACCTTTGAACAATGAACATATGCTTAAACAAGGAAGGACAGGAGTGTAAAACAGTTCTGTTAGTGGGAGGGTCCTACTGGGGGGGAATGGAGAGGGTGAAGGAGGGGGAATATGGTCGATATACTTTATACATGTGTGTGAAGAAAGAACATTGAAATCATTTTAAGTAGGGGAGAGGGGAAGGAGGACAAATGACAGTGGGATGAACCTAACCAAGGTACATTGTAATCATATATAGAAATGTCACTATGAAACCCCCGAACAGCTATTATATGCTAATAAGAATGTTTTTAAAAAATTATAATAATGATTTTCCAAAACATCTTAAACTCACCTGAGCTAAATTTGTCTTCTTTCTTTTTTTGGCGGGGGGGGGGGCAGTATTGGGGTTTGAACTCAGGGCCTCCTGCTTGCTAGGCAGGTGCTCTACCATTTGAGCCACTCTGCCAGCCTTGAGTTAAATTTGTCAAAGTGAAAAGTTGGAGTTTATTTATCCCCTGCTATTTTAGTCCTTGTTATCACACATACCAAAATTTCCATGAAATCTAAAGATCATTCCAGTAATGGAATCAATTACTGATAAAAAATGTTTTTATGAGCAAATGTGAACTCTTATTCTAGCTACTTTGGAAACAGAGACCTGGAGGATCAAGGTTTAAGGCCTGCATAGGCAAAATGTTCGAGAGACCCCCCCCCCCCCCACTGCTCTCAACCAATAAAAACTGGGCCTGGTGGTATGCTCCCATCATCCCAGCTAGGCAGGAAACATAAAAAGGAGGACCATGGTCCAGGGTGACCCAGGCATGCATTACAAGACACTATTCAATCCCCAGTACTGCCAAAAAAAAAAAAAAAAAAGAAGAAGAAAAATACCAAGGTTAGACTGAGAACCCTTTACGGCATGTTCACAGAATGCAATTGTGCTGGTGACAAGAAGGATCCATCGTCCCTCGTTTGTCTCCATCTTCTTTGCTGGACTATAGCCTCATACCTGAACAGCCAACTCCTCACATCCACCTGAGGCAGGAACAGGACCCACAAGATCCACACAGGCTGAGGAGAACCCACTGTCTGCAGATACACTATTCCAGACATGGGATTTTACTAAAACTATCTTTGTACAATTTAGTACAAAACTAAATTGTAAGTCTTCGCCACATAGTTTTATCAGGGAAATTGGAGTAAGCATTTTTAGTCTATGTTAACTGATATGGCTACACCAGCCAACACGCTCTAAGACACAAACAAGTGAGCACAGGGCTCCTGGTTTAAAGAAAAGAATGAGTTATATACAATATAAATTTAGGTAAATTTTTTCACATTACTAAATCATACTTTGTTTTAGGAAGCCACTCAAAGGATCACAAGAAATATGTGCACCTCTGGTGCATTAAAAATGGCACTCAACCAACCAAAATCCAACGCACACTATTCAAAAAGGTTTAGCAAACGTTTAAGTGAACAACGAAGAAAAATAAACATAAGTCCAATTTTGAACCAAACTTACTGGTCCAGATGGTCTGTGTCCTTTCCTTCAGAACAAAAAGTAGGCAAGCCATTCCTAGCTGCCTGTGACAGATAGTTATTTCACAATATCCCCAGGGTGTGCAAAAGTGACCTGCTATAAATATACCCCCAGCTCTCACATTAGCGTCCACAGTGTGGAGGCCAAGTGAAATATAATTGCTTGAAATATATCCCCTGCATTCTGGTTCCATCAACTACCATTAACTGAAAATTCCTGGTAATACTCCTGACAATATCATCATGAACAAACTTTTTTGGTTTTTTTTTGTTAACCACTTTCTAAACTAGGAGAGGCAGTGTGGTGAGTGGTAGGTTGCCACAAACTGTAGAAAGGGCACCAGGATTCTCATTCTGTCCTCAGTCACTTATGAGTTGCTTAAGTCACTTAGGCCGTTAAGGATAAAATTCCTTCTTTGTAATAGGGAATGATAATAGCCAACTGTAAGGGTGGCTGGTAGGCTTCCTATACCAGTCTTTTTTTTTTTTGGCAGTATTGGGGTTTGAACTCAGAGCCTCACGCTTGCTAGGCAGGTGCTCTGCCACTTGAACCACGTGCCAGGCCCCCATAATTCCGTAAGTAAAATGAGTTTACAGAAAACTGTCAGCATCTCAAGAAAACAAAGGGCTGGGGCATGGCTCAAATGGTGGAGTCCCAGGCTAGCAAGAGTGAAGCCCTGAGTTCAAACTCCAGTACCGCCAAAAAGACAGAAAACAAAACAGGATGTGGGTTTGGCTCAAGTGACAACACGCTTTCCTAACAAGCACAAAGTCTTAAGTTCAAATCCCAGTATGACCAAAAACAAACTAAAATACAACAAATCAAAAAACCCAACAGACCTTGGTAACATGCAATCAGTGTTGTTTGGGTATGAACCAGATCCATTTTAACAAGGAAATACGGCTGTTTATTTCTTTAGTATGGTGTATGCATCTGTCATGACATCAAGCTGTATTCTTTTAAAATATGCAATCTATCCTATGTCAATTGTGCCTTAATAAAGCTTGTTTTTATGAAAAAAGTGGAACTAAGATATTCAACAGTACTAACATTAATAACAGAAAAATGAGATCAGAATTAAAGGTTTTTAAGGTCTGTATGTTATTTAGACAACGACTGAAGTTTTTTTTTTCTTTTTTGGTGGGACTGGGGCTTGAACGCAGGGTACCAAGTTTCCTAGGCAGGTACTCTATCGCTTTGCTAGCCCTGTTTTGTATTGGGTTTTTTGAGATAGGGTCTCCCACACTAATTGCCCAAGCTGGCATTGAACCACGATCCTCCTCATCTAGGAGGATTCTGAGTAGCTAGGATTATAGGTGTGAGCCACCAGCACTTGGCAATATTAGACTTTTTAAAATTAAGTGTGTACTTTAAGCATGACAACTAGAACACAAAAGAAACTTAGACTATGTAGCTTACAAACTATGAGAAGGGGAAAACTTAGAATAAAGAAAACTTGAAAAATCCAAAAGAAGGGAGAAAAGGAGAGAAAATGGTGGGAAAGAATGATAAGGGAAAATAAAAATACATAGTAACTAAACTACCACAGTGTAGATTATCTAGCCTCACCATTATCAAAGTGTTTATTCAATAATCAACAAAGGGGGATCCATGAACAGTCCAACTCCCCAGGTGCAGGGCTGGATATGTGCAGATAAGAGGAATGTAATCCCTTCCAACTGCTTTTCTGAAGCCTTGAAGTTAATTAAAGGCAAGTTCTTTATACCAAAAATAATAAAGGAAACTGACACGTGGGGAGGGGAGAGGGCGGCAGAAGTGGAGACTGAGGATGCTCCCATGCTATGATCTGAGCAAAATCCTTAAATGACATTTGTGAGAGTTGTCTTACAGATACCCAGCTGGGACATAGGACATGATCCAGAGCTTCCTACACAAATGCCACACTCAGAGCAGGGGTGGGGGACCACGTCCAGCACCTCCCAGCTCCTCTTCCCCTCCACACATGCAAGGGTGAAGTCCTTCCCTGCATGGTGCAACTAAAACGCTAAGAAATCTCAGCTAAATTTAGCAAGCCAGGCGGTAGAGCTCATCTGTTCTTTCCTGGAATCTGGAAAAGTGGAGAGATGGTTCTAATCAGTCTTATCGGGAAAACAGATGGAAAATTCTTTCCACAAGTGAAGTCTTTAGTCTTATTCCAAAAGGAGGCCATGCGGCTCCTCAGAGCCAGCTGTGTCTGGCAGCACCTTCTCAGGCACTATTGATTTCACAAATGTTAGGGCCGCTGTTCAGGGAATTGTGGGTGAGACACCAGGAAACTCTGAACGTGAATGTGGCTCATTGCAGCTCTCCAAGTCTCTCCTCCTCCCAGTGATTCAGGAATTCTCATCCTGTCCTGACCCCTGGAGTGCTAGAACAGAAAACTGCACAGAACTAAGAATCAAAAGACATGACTTCTCAGCCAAGCTCTGCTTAATCCACCTGAGGGACAGTGAATGAGTCCACTGAGGAATCAACCAGCAAGATGGGAATGGCCATATTTGTCATGGGGATTTTTTGAGAAGAAGGGAACTCATACAGAAAAGGTTCTTTGGAAAAACCATTCTGCGTTATAGACGTGTAAATTGCATAGACAATTTTAAGCCTTTACGGTACCTTTGCCTATATGATGTTATCTCCCACAGAAGAGCTTGAGAAGTTATGGCTGACATCTGTGACATTTTCTGCTTAACATTCCCACTCTCCTCCATTGATTGTCACTCAAACACAACCCCAGCTGCCCAGAAATAGGCATGTAACCCAAACTGGACTAATGAGGGTCCCTCTCTGGCTTTGGCCATGGTTGAGTGTTCCAAGCACAAGATTCAGGTAGATGGCTCCCCGACCTAGTAAGGTCCTTCTCCATATTTTTTCAGACATGGAACTAGAACATCTTTTTCCTGTGGCCAAGTTAAAAGAGAAACCTAGAAGCCAGGTGCCAGCAGCTCATGCCTGCAATCCTAGCTACTCAGAAATCAGAGATCAGGAGGATTGTGGTTTCAAGGCCAGCCCTGGCAAACAGTTCTAGACCCTATCTCCAAAATACCCAATGCAAAGGAAAGGGCTGGCAGAGTGACTTAAGTGATAGAGTGCCTGTGTAGCAAGAGTGAGGCCAAGTTCAAACCCCAGCATCCCCCAAATAAATAAATAAATAAACCTAGAAGCTATTAGCAGTTACGTTTTCTGCTTTGCCTGGAGTATTCTGAATGAGAGACAAGAGGAAAACTGCAATTAATTTTCCAGTTTTAAATATGTCTATCTGCTTTCAACTGAGCCTCAGCCAGACAGCAGGGTCACCTCATATGTCACCCTTGAGAGAACAGAGTGCTAGAGTAGGAAGCAGTGGCCTCCAACACATGCAAAAATCCCTTTGATCTCATTTTAATGGGATGTTAGAAGGAGGCAAAAGGATGTCAATCTTCATGTTAAACTTCTCTTTAGCCAAGTTTAAGGTCTTTATAATAGGCCTATTGCTCTTGATAATAGTCCTAACCCATTTTGATGCTTCTCACCCTTGGTCCCATTTATTTCCAGTCCCACCCTGGATATTTTACCTTTGCTAATTCTTCCCAGTCTTATAGTCCATATTTAAAATTATTCCTCTTCCCATATAAATTCCCCTTTCCTTGGTTACAAGATTTATAACAGAGAAAATCACAAATCATCCAACTTTACATCAAAGTATCAGGGACTGACTTACTCTTCTCTGAAATATGGTTTTCAAACTGAACTTTTGTTAATTTATATACTTGTGATTTCAAAACTCATATATGTTCACCACAAAAAAAACTTAAAGAAAAGAGCCAGGTGCTGATGGCTCATACTTATAATCCTAGCTACTCAGGAGGCAGAGATCAAGAGGATTGCAGTTTGAAGCCAGCCTGGGCGAATAGTTCTCAAGACACTGTCTCAAAAAATCAAAGGGCTAGTGGAGTGGCTCAAGCAGTAAGAGCACCTGCCTAGCAAGTAGCCCTGAGTTCAAACTCCAGTGCAACCAAAAGAACACAATTTAAAAAAAAAAAAAGCACAAAGAAGAAAAATAAGATGTACTCTAGTCACACCTTTTTCTTTTTTTTATTTTATTATTTTTTTTTTATTCATATGTGCATACAATGTTTGGGTCATTTCTCCCCCTTGCCCCCACCCCCTCCCTTACCACCTACCCCGCTCCCTCCCTCTCCCCTATACCCCCTCGATACCCAGCAGAAACTATTTTGCCCTTATCTCTAATTTTGTTGAAGAGAGAGTATAAGCAATAATAGGAAAGAACAAGGGTTTTTGCTGGTTGAGATAAGGATAGCTATACAGGGAGTTGACTCACATTGATTTCCTGTGCATGTGTGTTACCTTCTAGGTTAATTCTTCTTGATCTAACCTTTTCTCTAGTTCCTGGTCCCCTTCTCCTATTGGCCTCAGTTGCTTTTAAGGTATCTGCTTTAGTTTCTCTGCATTGAGGGCAACAAATGCTATCTAGTTTTTTAGGTGTCTTACCTATCTTCATATCTCCCTTGTGTGCTCTCGTTTTTATCTTGTGATCAAAGTCCAATCACCTTTGTTGTGTTTTCCCTTGATCTAATGTCTGCATATGAGGGAGAACATATGATTTTTGGTCTTTTGGGCCAGGCTAACCTCACTCAGAATGATGTTCTCCAGTTCCATCCATTTATCAGCGAATGATAACATTTTGTTCTTCTTCATGGCTGCATAAAATTCCATTGTGTATAGATAACACATTTTCTTGATCCATTCATCAGTAGTGGGGCATCTTGGATGTTTCCATAACTTGGCTATTGTGAATAGTAGTCACACCTTCTTCAATACCATTTTGGTATGTATGTAGGAGAGCCTATAGATGGTGACTTTTACATACCCTTGTGTAGTCTTTGCCCCCATCAAACCAGGGTTGAACCTGGTAACCAAGAGGATACATGAAAGGCGACAATGATGATGTCTAACTTCCAAGGTGAGGTCAGAAAAAGCATTGCAGCTTTTACCTTGTTCATTAGATCTATCACTCTGAAAGAAGTCCTGAGAACACTGCAGGTGGAGAAGCTCACAGAGAGGAACGAAGGCCCCACCCAGAAACCTGCCCAACTCTTGAACCACTTAAGTGAGCATCCTCAAAAGCAGATGTCTGTAAGTTGGCAGAGCACAGTAGAAACATGAGTTTGAACAACTATTCATGCAAGAGTCAAGGAATCCAGATGAGGGATTTTAGCACCTGGTAGAGAAGAGAAACAAGAAGACATTGAAGAGAGAGAGAAGGGCAGTTTCACAATACTTGGATTGCTCCTCCCCAAACCCCAGGCAGCACAGGGGAGAGAGATGCCCTTTAGTCAAGGGAAGAAGTGAAACGAGCACCTGACTTCACTGCAGATCCCAGCATGAGCTACCCCAGTGAAGCCCAGCACCAGCCCAGCCCCCATGGCCCCTGCTCCAGAAAGACCCTTGCAGCCTCAGGCTTCAGGCCCAACACAGCATCAGGCTAACCCTATAGCCCCAAACTCCAGACCCTGCTAAGATCTGGCTCACCCCAGCAGCCTAGCCTCTAGATCAGCCTCCAAGGACCCAGGCTCCAGGGTTGTCCCCATAGGCTTAGGCACCAGGCTCTCCCCAGTGCCAGGTGGTCTTCCAAGCACTGAGACTCAAGACCACCATAGTGCCAGGTTGGCACCTATGGATGCAGACTTTTAGGCACAGACCCAGGATCCAAGCTCGCCCCAGAAGATATAAGCTCCAGGCCTGCTCACCCACTGATCTGGGCACTAGGCCAGCCCAAGAATTCCTTCAGCAGGCTAGTGTTCAGACTCCACCAGACAACCTCCCCAGACTCTCTGGATGGGCTGATGGTTACAGACTCTCCTACCAAAATCAGCGTGCACTATTATACACAACCTACATGAAACAAATTGCTAGAAACATGCAACCTACAAAGATTGAGTCATGATGAAGAAAATCTGAACAGATCAATAGCGAGTTGAATAAGCTCTTTGGTACAACATGGGTGAACCTAGAGGACAGATATGTTTAAACAGCTTGGTTTCATCATTTCATATTATTTACATATGGTAAAGCATCAGATCTTACACTGTAAATGCATGTAGTTTTACTTGTCAATTATACCTTAATAAACCCAAGGGTGTTGGAAAAAGAAAAGAAAAGCAGATTTTTCCAGAAAGTTTTCAGATGGTGCTGACCTCAAGTGACACTGAGCCCAAGTGACGTTTGGCTGCTGTCTCACATGAAACACTCCTTAGTCTGAACTTCCAGATTCCTGACCCACAGAAATCATGGGACGTCATCAGGAATGACTGCTGTTATTCAAAGCCATTTAATTTTGAGATGGTTCGTTACACAGAAATAGGTAACTAGATGGTGTGGCTTGAGTGGTAGAGTATTTGCCTAGCAAGTACGAAGTTCTGAGTGTGGACCCCAGTACTGCCCCCACAAAAGGTAACTAATAAGATATCATTCCTATCTTTTCTAAAATTTATAACAAGCATGCATATCTTCAACCTGCCGTTTGCACTCATATATCATAAACATGTCCAATCTTATTAAATATTCTTTAATATTCCAATGTCATCAAGTATTGTCCCCAAGACATGATCTTTTCCTACATGGCTGCACAGTATTCCATCATATCTACATAGCAAAATGTGTTATGTCATAAAATAGATATTTTCAGGCCAGACATGGTGGCTCACACCTGTAATCCTAGCTATTTGGGAGGCAGAACTGGGCAGGATGGTGATTTGAGGCCAGCCTAGGCAAAAAGTTAGTGAGACCCCATCTTAACAAAATGAAGCAGGCATAATGATATCTATCTGTAATCCTAGCTATACAGGAGACATAGGTAGGAGGCTTACAGTTCCGGGTTGTCAAAGAAAGACTCTATCTGAAAGCTAACCTAAGATGAAAAGGGCTAGAGGCATGGTTCAAGGATCAGAGTACTTCTAGCACGCTCAAGGCCCTGAGTTCAAACTCCAGCACCACCACCAAGAAAACCCTCAAAAATTGAAGAACAATGTCCCAGTCATAAAGAATGAAAACCCAATGAGGAAAGGTTAGCTGGGACAAAAACCATATGAACGTATATGTGATTGGAAACCCTGGGTACCTTCTTAAAACTTTTATTCATTCATTTGCCAAACATAAGATTAGGAAGTTGCTATGTATAATTCTTTATGTCATGTACTCTAGGAGAGGTGAAAATAATTAAGACAGTTTAGGATTTCAGATTGTACCTAGACAGCACCTGGTTGAGTTTAAATGCCTACCTAAATCCCAAATTAGGAGATAAGTTGATTAAGACCTAAGAGGAAGGTGAAAATGACCCGAGGGTAAGTGAAATGGGCAGTCTTCAAGGTTGCAACTTAGTCCTGTCTTTGCTAAATCTTGTCCATCATCAGGAATGGCAGTTATCCCGCAGGCTTAAATGACTGGGCAAGAAGTTCACATCCAAGGCAGGCTTTTGTTTGTTTGCTTTTTTGTGGCACTGGGGCTTGAACTCAGGGTCTTGTGCTTGCTAGGCAGTGCTCTACCACTTGAGCCACTCCACCAGCTCCCAGATTTGCTTTTGAGAGACTTTGAAATTGAGAGAAGAGATTTATTCATTTCTACAAGGGTTACTCCAACTCCTATACTCTTTGTGCATGATGACACGGTAAACAGGGAGAGAGAGAGGGTGAGAGAGAGAGAGCGCAAAAGGAAGAAAGGAGAGGAGGAGGGAGGTCGAGCAGATATGAGGTTCCAGCATAGCCTCAGGCTTTTGGAGGGAGCCTTCTCCTTGTCCCACTTCATCTCTGCACCTCCATGAGATGCACCTTCTCTTCTAACCAAGAAAACCACTTTGACTGTATGTGTCCTTGCAACTTGACTTCTTGTCCTTGCTGTCCAGGCAGTTTGCAACCCTTCCCAGAAAGATTCTTCCTCAGAATGAAGAAAGCTGAATGTGTGAAAAGGGGAGTCCCTGCGGGAAGGAAACCAAGTGCGGGACTCCTGGGAGAGTCCACGAGTGAGTGAGAAGGAGCAAGAGTGGAAGCAGAAGTGATAGGAAGAGACATGAGACACATCCAACAGGAAGAGTGAGCAGCCTGGTTAGTGGGAGGTGAAGGTCACCATTGAGGAGACCGAGGGTTATGTGGTCTTCCCGGGGACCCACACCTGCAGAGTGGGTGCGGGAAAAGGATAGGATCCTTTGTCTTAGAAGCATGTTTACCATCTTACAAAGGACATAAATGAGGAGATGCATAGGGAAAGGTACAGGGGGAGGGGCGCAGAGCATTCATGCCACCTCTGGAGACTACGTGTTCAGCTCTCCAGAAGCTCTCTGAACACTGTCCTTTTGGGGGTTTATGGACATGTCATTGCACAGACAGGGAAAAACAAGGTGGCATGTGACAGAGTGAACACTGGGGATTCCAGCAGGAAAATCGGAGCTTTAAATGGGTAAGTAGAAGACAGAAGGCAGCAGATTGGAGTAGGTCGGGTGGGAGTTTTCATGGCAACAAGGAAACGTGGATGTTTTAAAGAAAATGCCCCCTATTCCCCACAAAAAAGAAAAATAAAGCAAGGGAGAAGAAGTACAAGTTAACTGCTCAGGAGCGGGGAGGAGGATAGCTTCAGCTAGAAAACAGAGACATACACATTCCAGGATTCAGGACACCTCTGTGTAGCCCTAGTTCCCAGCAGAAGAAATTATAGGGAGGTGTTAATTGTTCCCCTGGCTTGGACTTCTGTTCCTGAGGCTACATACCCAATTTACTGACTTGTGGGTCTTGCTGTTTTATGAAACAACCCTGGCATCACTGAACCCAGGGTTCTTGACCTTGACTGAAGGTCAGTTAATGTCTGACTTTGTCACCCCCTCCTCATTTAGCAGCGGTTAGGAAAAAACGATGGCAGTATCTTCAAGTTCCAGCAGCTCATGTTACTCTAACTTGGAAAGCACATCCCACACTCAAGACCAGTTACACACACCTTCCCCCCCAACCCACACCCCCAGCTGTGGAAAATCATTTCCCAGAGCCCAGGCCCCTGGTCTTCCCCATCCTGCCCCTGGGAGACCTGAGCAATTTTGCACAATTCTCTTTCCTATGTGCCTGTGTGTTCAATGCTAACCTTCACTCATGCTCTTCTACCTCTGAGCCAATAATTGTTACTTCAAGAAAATCTTGCTCTGCTTAGAAATCAAAAATATCCTAAGTATGTCAGTGCTAAAGTGGTTTCCTTAAAGAAAAGGCAAGATCCAAGTTTGGAAGTAAAATTAGACCTGAAAGTCTAAAACAGCCTTCTCCCCTTAAGAGTCACTTAGATAAGTGACTTTCTTATGAAAGAATTCCATCTATTTCCTCATTCTTCTTTGGTGAACTTGCTTTCCTACTGACATGAACAGACAAAACCACCATGATTTATCTCAGACTTGTCCGAAAACTTAGTACAGAGAATCCTGGAACTTCCCAGATTCTCTGCTAGTGTTTGTGGAAGCAAGGTGATTGAGTGTTGATACAGCATCTTCCTCTTTTGTTTCATTTATTAGTGTGTTATTAATGTATTGCTCAATGTAACTATAACATATTATTAATGGATGGCATATTGTATTAATATAGAAACAATATACAATTACATTTCATCTACAATGCATTGTAATAATACAATATTATGTATTCATAATACATGCCAACTAACTTACTAGGCATGAATTTAATACATTATAAATGCATTGTAATAATTTCATTGTAGACATATAGCATTTTAGGTGTGCACACACAATCACTATTTATAGCTTTGTATCTGTGGGGAGAATGGAAAGTGAATTCAGAGGGCCAAGAAGATATTCAAGCTTTTGGACCACTACCAATTGGTAAATCATGCAATGAATGGTCATTATTTGTATTTTAAATGTCTTTAACTTTTATTTTGAATTTAGACTTTTTCTGACTGCTTTAAATCTAGCTTCATAATCAAACCCTCCTGGCATAAGAAATGAACCCAAAAGACTACTGCTCCTGTTGATTCCAACTCATAGGGCTGGATTTCCAGGTCTCTGCCATTGGCAGCGCCCTAAGAACCCAGGGTCTCCTGGTTTTCTCCACTTCCACCAGTTCTATTTTTGTGTCTCTGTATTTAGCACACAGAGCTATCTTTATCACCCCAGCTGACTGGCATGAGAGTCCCCAGGGCATAGTAGTTACACAAGATTATTGATGCATGCTTCCTACCCTTCAAATAAAACAATGCAAAATGTAGAAAGGCCATCAGCAAATGATCACAATGTTAGAAATGTGCCCGTGTGTGTGTGTGAATCGCTAAGGATGCTTTTTGTGCACTAAATTTTATTCAGTATAAAGAACACAATATCTGTAATGCTTTCTAAAAATTAGTTTTAGATTGAGTAACAGAATCTATTATTATGCATAAATATACTTGGAAATACCATGATCATAAAATGAAATTTCTTTTTTTTTAAAACAACTTAATTTATGTATGTATGTATGTATTTGGTGGAACTGGGGTTTGAACTCAGAGCTTCCTACTTGCAAAGCAGGTGCTCTATTGTTTGAGCCGCACCTCAGCCCCTTTTACTCTGGTTGTTTTGGAGATGGAGACACTCGACCTATTTGCCCAGGCTGAAGTCAAAACAAAATCCTCCTGATCTCAGCCTCCAAAGTAACTACGATTATAGGTGTGAGCCACCAGCACCTAGCCAAATAAAGTTTCTTATACACATAAAATCTGGAGTTCAAAATCTGGGAATTGTTTGTGACTCTTCTTACTTTATTTTCAGTTGAGGAGTTCATAGTTATCTGACCTAAATGAGCAATTGGATTGTTAAATAAAACTGTCAAAATTTTGCTTGCTTTTCAGCCATTCAGTTTGATATCTGTAAAAATTGCGAGCTCATGTGTCAGAATGACAAAGACTATGAATCCTGAACAGATAACTCTACCTTACAGCCCCATTTTCAAATGTTCCATATGTGACTGTGGCAGCGTCACAGCTATTCTGTTTAGATGTGCACAAGTCACCAGGCACCCAAAACCACTGAGCACTTGAAATGAGGTTAATCTGAACTAAATTGTGTAATTAGCATAAGCTACACACTGGAGGCTGGTCACTATGGCTTGCAATTGTAATTCCAGTTACTATGGAGGTGGAGATCAAGAGGATTGCAGTTCAAGGTCAGCCCAGGCAAAAAGTTAGCAAGATTTCATTTCAGCCAATAAACTAGGTACGGTGATACACACTGTCACCCCAGATACATGGGAAGCGTAGATAGAAGGATCACAGGACAGGCCGGCCCAGGCTGTGACCTGTGACCCAATTAGAAAAATAACTTATGCAAAAAGGGCTGGGGTGATTGGGGGCATGACTCAACTGTAATACCACCAAAATAAATTAATTAATTAAATAAAATACACACTGGGTTTCAAAGACTTGGTAGACAAAAGAGAATATTAATTAATTATATTCTCTCATTAATAATTTTATATTGATTTTTTTTAATTTTATAATGCTCTAGGCTATGCAGTTAAAAAACCATTATTAAAATTCATGTTACCTGTTTCTTTTCATTTTTTAAAATATGGGCACTGCACAAGGTAAAATGAACCACTGCACTCACATTTGTGGCTCACTTGAGATTTCTATTGGAGGGGACTGGTGTAAGGGCCTCCACAAAAAATACCATGACCAGTAAGTAGTGTTTAAGACTAGAAATCAGTGTTGCTACCGAATTTTACTGCAAACCAGGTCAATCAGAAGCAAATATGACTTAGAGAAACGGTTATCAGAAGCCATGCATGCTCAACTCCCCCACTCACAAAATTGTAATAGGACCCAACAAGACAACTCTGGACACAAGGTAGGGGAGAGATGAATGGCATTTCCGTACCACGCCTGTCTTACTCAACTCTTTCCTAGTTGGTAATGTATTCCTTGCATTTTGTCTTAAAAGTTATCAATGCATAACATGGAAACTGGATATAGAAACATAAATTCAAACGTTTTTGTTCTTTTTTCTGCTGTCCACTGTTGCTAAAAATTGTTTGAAGTTTCATGAAAAGTAAAACCTTTAAGATTCACTGTCTGGCAGCAGGCAGTGAGGGTGAGCAGGAGAGTCCCAGTGATATTGCTGGTCATATGTGCACAGGGAGAGGTTCACTTGGATCCCGAATAGTAATAAATATTAAAAAATTCAGCACCAAATTCCTGATGTGGGATTACCGGATTACTGAATTAAAAACATATTGGGGGTCACTACTGCCAGTAAAGAATTGTGTAACTGCTGGCAAAAACAATAGTGATTTCAGGAGGAGATTGAGAACCAAACAAAAATATCTTTGTAAGGCTCTGAATGCAATGCACGAATAAAGCTGAGAGCTGCCCCGCTGCGTTTCCCTGTCAGATTTGCTGACCATCTCGTCTGCCTGTAATTGTGTCCTGCCATTCATTTCCTTCCATTGTCAATTATTACAAAAACAATTACGAAGAAAAAAGTGTGTGTGTCTTTGTTTCCTGTGGCCAATGAATGCAGTGAAGTCATAGACCAGGCCAGTGCATCAGAACCTTTTCCATTATCATAAATTATGCTGTCACAAACAGGATATTGCTCTTTACTGGTCAAGGGGCCCCCAAATGGCGCTGAATTAACACAACATGTTGTCAGCCATGACAGCAAGAAATCAAAGCAGACACTCAGCTCTCCACTTTTTAAACACACTGGTTTTTATTCCTGATTATAAGTGAGCACGTTTATCCTGGAGACAGAGCAGAAAATAAAAGTTGCCATCATCCCACTGAGTAGGAATTTCTATAGCTAATGCTTTGGTAGATGCGTGTTTAACTCTTTTTCACATATCCATATAGATGTATATTTTTTAAGCAAATGGGGTAACACCATGGAGATAATTTTGCAGCTTTCTTTTTTTCACTTAACGTTAACTATAAACACTTTATTTTTTATTGTTGTGCTGGGTGGGAATACATTGTGCCATTTATAAAAGTTCTCATATTTGACAATGTATCAAATATATTGTGCATGAATTCATCCCCTCACCATTCTCCTTTACCCCCCTCACCCTATGAATGCTTTTAATACTATTAAATTTTTCTTTCTTTCTTTCTTTCTTTTTTCTTTCTTTCTGAGATAAGATCTCACTAGACTGGCCTCAAACTTGTAATCTTCCTGCCTCAGCCTCCCAAGTGCTGCTTTTATAGCATGTACCACTACACCTGGCCTCCCTTAGATATTGTCCTGTAAATAACAGCTGCATAAAAGTCCATGTTATGGAATATTATTTAACAGTTTCCTTATTTTTGTATATTCAAGTTAATTATAAAATATATCTGTTACAAATAAAGATTCTTTTACATACATTTTGGTTTGAATCTATGATTTTTTCCCTTAGGATATATTCCTAAGAGAGACACTTTTCACTTAAAAATACATTGTGAATTTTGAAGTAAATACATAGAATTAAAGGTCTAAGAAATTATCTTAACAATAAAGGGTCATGTGCATGCATTAAGAGTTTAACAACTAAACAATATACATGCTTCTATTTTATTTATTATTATTTATTTTGGCAGTGCTGGGGATGAAACCCAAACCTTTGCTCGTGCTAGGTAAGTGCTCTACCACTGAGCTTCTAGCCCAGCATACATGCTTTTTTGTTTTGTTTCTTTTTAAAATTTTTTTGGCAGCACTAGGATTTGAGCTCAGGGTTTCTTACTTGCTAGGCAGGTGCTCTTACCACCTGAACCACTTTGCCAGCTCCCAATATGCCCTTTTAAAAGGGTATACAAGTGAAATAGTGTTAATATTAGAAAGTTTGAGGTAAGTCTAAAACTGGTCTGTTCAAAATGCCTTTTCAGGTCAGCCAGCTGCAAGGGTGCATGCAATTTCATGAAGTCTTTTTCCAGAATCTCCTGGCGCTTGTAACCTCCAAGCCACTGAGAGCAACAGCTGACTCTACAGTCATTTTGTGAACTTTGGTCAAATTCTTAAGGAGCTTGTTCACAGTGCATGGCTGTGCTGCCGGAGCTGAACACCATTAGCTTATGCTGCCACTAGAGGGCAGTCAGGGACAGGAAGAGGAGATGTACACTCTTGGTCTCCTTTGTTCAGTATAATCTTTATTTCAGCAGATAACCAAGGAAAAATGGAAAATGAGGCAGTGAGGAGAGAAAATTTATAAAAATCTCTGTGTATAAACTATTTCCATTTCCTCAAAGAGATTAACCAAAAGATGCAGAATTCTAAGAGGGCCACCAAAGATAGGAGCAATAAAAGACCAAGAATCTAGTTAAACAATGGGTTATAGCATGAACAGTTGGTGCCCATAGATTTCTGAGGATGAAGACAGTGCATCCAGAGCAAGATAGAGACTATTCTCTGTGGGAGTGATCAAGAGCATGGATTGGCTTCATACACACCCAGCTTCCACTTTCACCTGTCTCTTCCTTAGCTCTATGGTCAGGAATCATGGAGTGCTGCTTACACTTTCTGAACTTAGGTTTTATCACCTATCAAATGATCAAATGTGGCTGACTGGCAGGGCAGAGATCAGAAGGATCAAGTTTGCCAAGACTGGAAGAGTGGCTGAAGTGTTAGAGCACCTTCCTAGCAAGTGTGAGGGTCTGAGTTCAAACCCTGGTACTGCCAAAAGGAAAAAAAAAAACGTGTCTGGTGATGGAAACTTTCCATAGGTGTCTGTGAGCATTAAATACTATAATGGAGAGGAAAGCCTTAAAGCATATTAAGAGCTCAATAAAGGTTAGCTGATCTTATTTCCAGTCCTTGCTCCCTCCTGAGCTACTTTCCCATCTACAGCTATTAGTTAAGTATTTCTAACTGATGATTCCATCGTCACCTCACAGCTCATATGTCTGTGGCCAAAATCCTCATCTCCCTCACTAACTCTCTCACCTGCCCTTCTCTCTGATTGGCTGTTGCTTTGAAGGGACCATAAAACACACTGCCCTCTTTAACTTGTCTTCTCCTCCTACAGCCTTACCTGGCTAGTTTTCCAAGCAGGTTACTTTGTTCCCTAATGTGTGAATTCCTCTCTATTTTCATAAAAACCCAGGTCTCAGTGACCTGCTCTCTTAACTGCTGCAAGTCCAGTCTCAAATCTTATTTGTGTCATTTTTCTTTTTCAAAACCTCTCAGTGATCCAAGGCACCTTTAAATTATACAGTACTAAACTTCTGAGTCTGGTATTACAGTCCCACCACTGTCTGATCCTAACCTTCTCCAGACATTTCTTATTTGCTGCATGTACTTATTCTTCTGCTCTTGTCAAGTTTGTTGACTCAGTTTTCTGGTAGGGTTGGCAGATTTAGGAAATAGTAGTTAAATGTAGATTTCAGATAAACAACAAATAATATTTTTATAACTATGCCCAAGCAATAGGTCTCATACATACCCATTCAATAAGAAACACTTATGCTAATTTTTTATCTAAAATTCACATTCCATTGGGCACCTTTGTTTCATCAGGTGACCCCCTTCCTTGGGCACACCACATGCATTCCTGTGTCTGACTATGCTCACAGCTCTGTCTTTATCTTGGCTGATCTTGCCTCTCTCTCTATCTATCAGATCTGCTGTTCAAGGCCCAGCTCAACTTTCTACCTCCATGCAGCTACATTACTCAGGTCCTCCTTATCTGGTACTCATGACCTGTATCATTAATTTCGTTCTATATGTAGGACACTTTCTGTCCTATATAATTCCCTTTCTCCAGTTTAATGTTGAGTTTATCAAGATTGTGGCAAAGTAGGTGTACTTTGGAGATAAAGTGCTGCTTGTTTGAGAGGAGGCACAGGGAGGAGAATGGACTCTCCTGAGAGCATTCACTTGGCATTTAGGGTGCTCAGAGAAACACACAACTCAACATGAACCACCCCCCCCACCCCTCTCCCCCCCAGCCCCCCGCCTAACATTAGGCCAGATGGTAGATGGGTCTGGCTTCCTGGCTTGAGCACCCTCTTCTACACATCCCTTACATTGCAAATTATATTTGGTAGCATATGAATTTCTGCTGTTTCTTGTGATCTCTTCAGTAACCTGATTTCCCTAACATTTAGATGTGAGGGCTAGAGTTGCTATACTATGTAAACTCTAAACACACAGTTGTTCTACAAGTTATACTGGAGATGAGACAATACACTTCTACTTAATTAATAAACTAAAAAGAACTAGCAAATATCTTTCAAAATTAGCTAACTAACATAAAGTACTCTCAGGAGCCTAAAAATATCTCAGGTAACCTGTGAAACTATTGAGCCATTCCCAAGAGTTGTATTTGAAATAATTGTAATTTTATGAATACATTTGTAAGTATCTAAATGTGTCCAGAAACTAATGACCAACAAGATGATTTTACACCTGAATAGTAAAAGATTTTTCTTCCAGTAAAATCTGTGACTCATGATTTTAGCTATTGCTTAAACTTTAAGTAACATTAAAACATTTTAATTCTCATAAGGTAAACATATGAATGTGTTAAATGCAAAAGTTCAATACTATGAGTTCAATGTAAGCAGAAATCAGGATCACAGTGTGCAGCAGCTCTGTCACCAGAGTCAGGTGGAACAACAATTAATTGTTACCTTAGGTTTCACTCTGTTAGGAATAAAATAGATTCAGAACTGATGTCAAAGCACTGCAGTGTCTGGAATATTTAAGTGCTAAGAGTACTTCATTTGTTTTTCATATCTATTGTATTTATCTTGATTAATTTTGTTTTCCTCTAAGTTGTAAGAAACAAGTTCAGTGCAACTAAGGAATTATGCTCGGTCTATTCAAAAATATTATACCCACCTAAAATTTCCATGGAATGAATTATAAATTTCTTTTTTTTTAAGGTGATCATTTAAAAAACCTATAGATGAGCACTTATTTATTTATTTTTATTTTATCATTTTTACGTTTACTCACATGTGTATACATTGTTTGTCCATCTGCCTCTCCTCCACCCCCAATTATAAATTTCTGATCAGAAAAAAATAATACTTAAATTCAACTGAGAAAGAAAATAGTCAATGAGACCCACATTGCCCCTGAACCAAGTTCTGGCCTACACTACTCTGGCTGGCTTAGCTTCCCTGTTTTCCAGCTGTGCTATCTTCTTGCTTCAGATTCTAAACTCACCAATTTCAAATTAGGATAAACCAAAAACCAGCAGTACATTTCCTTTTCAGTAAGCCACTGGATCCCTGTCCCTTTGTTAGCCATTGTGACATTCATCATGTTAGGCCATAACAAAATGTGGACGTTATCCACAGAGGGTGCAAATACGATGCATCATTTAGATGAATATGCTCGTTTAATGACAAGCAATGTTAAAAAATGAAACATTTGGAATGCCCCTACAAGCTTTCCAACTTTTCATGGGCACCCTCAACTGTTCTTGAATTTAATCAATTTCCTGTAGAAATTTCCACTTCCAAACCCAGTGACATTTTCCAAGGCACTCGGAAAATATATGCTGAAGGTATGTTTTGAAATAGTAAGTTAAATGTAAACAATTATTATGGACAGTTTCTGTCACTGGAAACTGTTCAGGGCAGGTTTTTTTTGAGTTTTGGCTTTTTTTGTGTGTGTATGTGCTTCTGCGAGGTTCTCCTTTGTCTGAAAATGAGTGGCTGAGTGAAAAACTTTTTACATTAAAAAACTTGATCGGGCTGGCCAAGTGGCTCAAGTGGTGGAGTGTCAAGTAGCAAGCACGATGACCTGAGTTCAAACCCCTGCACTGCCAGAAAATAAAACAAACAAAAACTTGATCTTTGTGTCATTTTACACAAAATTCAAATATTAGTTAATATAACTTTTCTATAATTGTTTGATTTTGCTTGAAGACCTGTTTATTCAATGTATTTTAAATCAGTATCGATCAAAGAAATAGCAAATGGATTTACTGATCAGCTCTTTAGAAAGGACTGATACTAAGAAAATGTTTTTTCAAAAATGATTATCAACAAAATTGTACTATCTAGTCCTCTGATATTGAAATTGAGGAAGGTTAGTGGAGATTGTCATCTTAAGGAAACAAATTTTTTAAAATATTTAAAAGTATTTAACTACTCTTAGAAACTGAAGATGTCATAAGGGAAGCTGATTTCCACATTTCTTCAGAGATAAAAGGAAGTTCACTAAAAAGTTCCATGAGGATCAGCCTCTCATTGATAAATGCTGTTTGTGGCTAATGTCCATAGCTCAGGAAGTGCATAAAGACACACCAATAGAGCAGATAAGCTTAAAAGTGACACTTACCTTAATCTGTAGACATTCAGTCATTTCAAATTCATGCCACCATTGAGCCACCTTTCTCTTTCCACCTCATTAACTTCTTGCAAGTTTTTCTTCAAGGTATTTAAACACCTAGAGATTCCCGCACTTTTTTCTAAAATACTGTCATCACCCCCATTTTCCAAATCTGGCTCAAAAGTGAAGAGGGGGGGAAAATGAAATTAGCCAGCTGTTTACGCCTAACCTCAGTTAAGCTGCTAAGCTTTGAGCTCAATGAATTAAAGGTTGTTTGGCGAAATGGCAGGCGCGCTTCCTCCTATTCTTTCCCAACTTAGTTTTCCTGCTTCCACTGGAGTATTTTCCTTTCCTGGGCTATAAATAAGCTGGTCGTAAGAGAACTGAGGAAAGAAGAGGCAGGAAATGTATTTGATTTGAAAAGGCAGCCTAAGGTCTGTGTGTGTGTGTGTGTGTGTGTGTGTGTGTGGAGGGGGGTGTATGTGTGTGTTCCTTTTAAGTGAATACCAGTAAACAAGCTGAAGAAAATTTGGCCTCAAACAATTCAGCTTTGGTCTGTGCACCATAGTTTACATTTTCTTTGATTTCCTTTAGTCTCTTTGATTGCAAGTTGTCACTTCTTTATAAGCAAAGCTTGGGTTTGGAGATGTATGGTTTTCTCTATAAAATACTATGAACAAAACCTACATTTAATTTCCCATACAAGTGCCATATGAAATGAATTCCGGGGGGAGGGGGGAAATTGTTGGGGGATGGGCAATAGGAGGACTCCAGCTATTTTTCTTTCTTTCTTACCTCCTTTCTTTTATTTTTTGCTGTTGGCTGATTGTTTGCTTGTTTGTTTTGGTGGTACTAGGGTTTGAACTCAGGGCCTCATGCTTGCTAGGCAAGCACTCTACACTTGAGCCCCTCCACCACCCTGTTTTGTATTGGATTTTTTCCAGATAGGGTCTTAGGAAACTGTTTGCCTTGGCTGGCTTTGAACTGCAATCCTCCTGATCTCTGCCTACATAGCTAGGATTACAGGTGTGAGCCACTGGCACCTGACTGGCTACTTTTTTTTTTTTTAGTTCTTGAACAAGATCTCCCTATGTAGCCCAGGCTGGACTCAAATTCAAGTTTCTCCTACCTCAGCCTCATGAGTGCCGATGGTACAGACATGTACCATCACACCTGTCTGGTTGTTTCTTTTCAAAAAGAGGCAAAGTATTTTTTAAGTAAGACTCAACAAAAGAGAGATATTCATCTGACTATTGGGGAATGATAAAAGCAGATACTTTTGCTTAAAAGAAAGCATGATGTTACGCTTATAAACTGGTCATCCACTCATCTGCACTAGGTTAATAGCTTGCAATGGTCTTGCTTCTCTCATAATTATAGACAACATAAGCTAACATAAAATTAGATATCGATTTTTCACATGTCAGGTTGACAGATAAAACTTTGGATGTCTGATACTGTTCAAATGTAAAGAAATAGCCATTTGTTTAACTGTAGGTAGAAGTACAAATTGGCCTATATTATTACAAGGGAAATTCTCAACTTCTTTCAAAATGTTCGGTGCATATACTCTAAGAAGATAATTAAGTATGATGGATTCTGCAAAGTGGGAGTATGTGTCTGGGATGGAAGGTGCTTTAATTTGTGACATATATCTTCTGCTTTTTAACTAATTGCAACTGCATATGCAATGCTTTCAAATTTTATTAATTTTAGAGCTAGGATATGGCTCAGTGGTGGAACACTTGCCTAGCATGCACTGGGTTTGATCCTAAGCACTGAAAAAAATCACAAAATAACAACATTTTTATTAATTTTAAAAAGAATTTTAAAATCTGTATTACTAAAGGACCCTAATATCAGATACCTACCTATTTATTATCTATCTATCTATCTATCCATCTATGTATCATTTTATACATAGTGCCTAACAAGTCGCTGTTTGTATTAGGGTAGCACACTGAGAAGTAACAGAAGGACAGCTAGAGAGTCTATTGTACTGGAGGGTTACTCAAAAAGCAGTCAAGAGCCAGTAGCATAGGTGACGCCTGCATCAGCAGCATCTCTGGGGCTGGGTCAGGTGATTAGAGCCAGGTGACTGTGCCATCAGTAAAGCATGAGAAACACTGTTTCTGTAGAACTGTTGTTTGTCGATTAGCATCTGATTTTCTTTTTTTTTTTAATTTTTATTTTATTCATATGTGCATACAATGTTTGGATCATTTCTCCCCCCTTCCACCTGCCCCCTACCTTATCCCCCTCTTAACCTTCCTTACTCCTCAATACCAGGCAGAAACTATTCAGCCCTTATCTCTAATTTTGTTGAAGAGAGAGTATAAGCAATAATAGGAAGGAACAAGGGTTTTTGCTGGTTGAGCTAAGGATAGCTATACAGGGAGTTGACTCACATTAATTTCCTGTGCGTGTGTGTTACCTTCTAGGTTAATTCTTTTTGATCTAACCTTTTCTCTAGTTCCTGGTCCCCTTCTCCTATTGGCCTGTTGCTTTAAAGTATCTGCTTTAGTTTCTCTGTGTTGAGGGCAACAAATGCTATCTAGTTTTTTAGGTGTCTTACCTATCCTCATAGCTTCCTTGTGTGTTCCCACTTTATCATATGATCAAAGTCCAATCCCCTAGTTGTGTTTGCCCTTGATCTAATGTCCGCATATGAGGGAGAACATACGATTTTTGGTCTTTTGGGCCAGGCTAACCTCACTCAGAATGATGTTCTCCAATTCCATCCATTTACCAGCAAATGATAACATTTCGTTTTTCTTCATGACTGAATAAAATTCCATTGTGTATAAATACCACATTTTCTTAATTCATTCATCAGTAGTGAGGCAGCTTGGCTGTTTCCATATCTTGGCTATTGTGAATAGTGCTGCAATAAACATGAGTGTGCAGGTGCCTCTGGAGTAACCTGTGTCACATTCTTTTGGGTATATCCCCAAGAGTGGTATTGCTGGATGATATGGTAGATCAATGTTTAGATTTTTAAGTAGCCTCCACATTTTTTTCCAGAGTAGTTGTACTAGTTTACATTCCCACCAACAGTGTAAGAGGGTTCCTTTATCCCCTCATCCTTGCCAACACCTGTTGTTGGTGGTGTTGCTAATGATGGCTATTCTAACAGGGGTGAGGTGGAATCTTAGTGTGGTTTTAATTTGCATTTCCTTTATTGCTAGAGATGGTGAGCATTTTTTCATGTGTTTTTTGGCCATTTGAATTTCTTCTTTTGAGAAAGTTCTGCTTAGTTCACTTGCCCATTTCTTTATTGGTTCATTAATTTTGGGAGAATTTAGTTTTTTAAGTTCCCTATAAATTCTGGTTATCGGTCCTTTGTCTGATGAGTAGCTGGCAAATATTTTCTCCCACTCTGTGGGTGGTCTCTTCAATTTAGAGACCATTTCTTTTCTTGAGCAGAAGCTTTTTAGTTTTATGAAGTCCCATTTATCTATGCTATCTCTTAGTTGCTGTGCTACTGGGGTTCCATTGAGAAAGTTCTTACCTATACCTATTAATTCCAGAGTATTTCCTACTCTTTCTGTACCAACTTTAGAGTTTGTGGACTGATATTAAGATCCTTGATCCATTTTGAGTTAATCTTGGTATAGGGTGATAGACATGGATCTAGTTTCAGTTTTTTGCAGACTGCTAACCAGTTTTCCCAGCAGTATTTGTTGAAGAGACTGTCTTTTCTCCATTGTATATTTTTAGCTCCTTTGTCAAAAACAAGTTGGTTATAGTTGTGTGGCTTCATATCTGGGTCCTCTATGCTGTTCCACTGGTCTTCATGTCTGTTTTTGTGCCAGTACCATGCTGTTTTTATTGTTATTGCTTTGTAATATAGTTTGAAGTCAGGTAATGTGATATCTCCAGCATTGTTCTTTTTACTGAGTATAGCCTTGGCTATTCATAGCCTCTTGTGTTTCCATATAAATTAAACGGTGGATTTTTCAATCTCTTTGATGAATGTCACTGGAATTTTGATGGGAGTTGCATTAAACATGTAGATTACTTTTGGGATATAGACATTTTTACTATGTTGATTCTAACAATCCATGAGCATGGGAGAACTCTCCACTTTCTATAGTCTTCCTCAATCTCTTTCTTCAGAAGTTTATAGTTTTCCTTGTAGAGGTCATTCACATCCTTTGTTAGGTTTACACCCAGGTATTTGTTTTTTTTTGAGGCTATTATAAATGGAATTGTTTTCATATATTCTTTCTCAGTTTGTTCATTATTAGGTATAGAAATGCTAATGATTTTTCTATGTTGATTTTATATCCTGCTACCTTGCTATAGCTGTTGATGGTGTCTAGGAGCTTCTGAGTAGAGTTTTTTGGGTCTTTAAGGTATAGGATCATGTCATCTGCAAATAGGGATATTTTGACAGTTTATTCTTGTATTCCTTTTATTCCTTCTTCTTGCCGAATTGCTCTGACTAGGAATTCCAGTACTATGTTGAATAGGAGTGGAGATAGTGGGCATCCTTGTCTAGTTCTTGATTTTAGAGGGAATGGTTTCAGTTTTTCTCCACTAAGTATAATGCTGGCTGTAGGTTTGTCATATATAGCTTTTATGATTTTGAGGTACTTTCCTTCTATTCCTAGTTTTCTTAGAGCTTTTATCATGAAATGTGTTGGATCTTATCAAAGGCTTTTTCTGCATCTATTGAGATGATCAAGTGGTTTTTGTCTTTGCTTCTGTTAATGTGGTTTATTATGTTTATTGATTTTCGTATGTTGATCCACCCCTGCATTCCTGGGATGAAGCCTACTTGGTAGTGGTGAATGATCTTTTTGATGTGTTGAATTTCATTTGCCATTATTTTATTGAGGATTTCTGCATCAATGTTCATTAAGGAGATTGGCCTATAGTTCTCCATTTTAGAGGTGTCCTTGCCTGGTTTTGGGATAAGTGTAATACTGGCTTGATAAAATGTGTTAGGCAGTTTTCCTTCCCTTTCTATTAAGTGGAACAGTTTAAGGAGGGTTGGTATCAGTTCCTCTTTAAAGGTCTGATAGAATTCAGCAGAGAATCCATCATGGTCCTGGACTTTTCTTTTTGGGGAGACTCTTGATTCCTGCTTCAATTTCATTTTGTGTTATAGATCTATTCAGGTGATTAATATCTTCTTGGTTCAGTTTTGGATGATCATATGTATCTAGAAATCTGTCCATTTCTTTACGATTTTTTAATTTATTTGAATATAGGTTCTCGAAGTAGTCTCTGATGATTTCCTGGACTCCCATGGTGTTTGTTGTTATCTTTCCTTTTGCATTCCTGATTCTACTAATTTGGGTTTTTTCTCTCCTCATTTTAGTCAGGTTTGCCAGGGGTTTGTCGATCTTGTTTATTTTTTCAAAGAACCAACTTTTTGTTTCATTAATTCTTTGTTTTTGTTTTTTTTTTTTTTGGTTTCTATTTTATTGATTTCAGTTCTTATTTTTATTATTTCTCTCCTTCTATTTGTTTTGGGATTTGCTTGTTCTTGTTTTTCTAGGAGTTTGAGATGTATCATTAGGTCATTGATTTGGGATCTTTCAGTCTTTTTAATATATGCCCTCATGGCTATAAACTTTCCTCTCAGGACTGCCTTTGCTGTGTCCCATAGGTTCCAGTAGGTTGTGTTTTCATTTTCATTGACTTCTAGGAACTTTTTAATTTGCTCTTTTATTTCATCAATGACCCATTGTTCATTAAGCAATGAGTTATTCAGTTTCCAACTGTTTGCATGGTTTTTGTCTTTACTTTTGTTGTTGAGTTCTAGTTTTATTGCATTGTGATCAGATAGAATGCATGGTATAATTTCTATTTTCTTATATTTGCTGAGGCTTCCTTTGTGCCCTTGGATATGATCTATATTGGAGAATGTTCCATGGGCTGCTGAGAAGAATGTATATTGTGTAGAAGTTGGATGAAATGTTCTATAGACATCAAGTAGGTCCATTTGATCTATGGTATATTTTAGATCTAGGATTTCTTTATTGATTTTTTTCTTTGGTTGACCTATCTATTGATGATAATGGGGTGTTAAAGTCTCCCACGACAACTGTGTTGGAGTTAATATATGCTTTTAGGTCCTTCAGGGTATGTTTGATGAAATTGGGTACATTGACATTGGGTGCATATAGGTTGATGATTGTTATTTCCTTTTGTTCTATTTCCCCTTTTATTAGTATGGAATGTCCTTTATCTCATTTGATCAATGTAGGTTTGAAGTCTACTTTGTCAGAGATAAGTATTGCTACTCCTGCCTGTTTTGTGGGGCCATTGGCTTGGTAAATCTTCTTCCAGCCTTTCATCCTAAGCCTATGCTTATTTCTGTTGGTGAGATGGGTCTCCTGTAAGCAACAAATTGTTAGATCTTCCTTTTTAATCCAGTTCGTCAAACAGTGCCTTTTGGTGGTGGAATTAAGTCCATTAACATTAAGTGTTAGTACTGATAGGTATGTGGTGATTCCTGTCATTTAGTTGTCTTAGTTATTTGAAGGTTTGACTGTGTGTACCTAAGTTGAGATTACTCTCTACTTTTTCTTTTCTTGTAGTTTGGTGCTGCCTGCCCTTTCATGGTTAAGTTGGGTTTCACTTCCTGTGTGCATAATCCCTTGCAGAATCTTTGGTAGTGGTGGCTTTGTGGTCACATATTGTTTTAGTTTCTGCTTATCATGGAAAACTTTTATTGCTCCATCTATTTTGAATGATAGTTTTGCTGGGTAGAGTATCCTGGGGTTGAAGTTATTTTCATTCAGTGCCTGAACAATCTCACCCCACGCTCTTCTTGTTTTTAATGTTTCTGTTGAGAAGCCTGCTGTGATTTTGATGAGTTTACCTTTGTATGTTATTTGTTTTTTCTCTCTTACAGCCTTCAGTATTCTTTCTCAGGTCTCTGTATTTGTTGTTTTAATGATAATATGCTGTGGGGTAGTTCTATTATGGTCTGGTCTGTTTGGTATTCTGCAGGCCTCTTGCATCTGTATGGGAATAGATTTTTCTAGATTTGGGAAATTTTCTGTTATTATTTTGTTGAATATATTATGCATTCTCTTTGCTTGCACCTCTTCTCCTTCTTCAGTGCTCATGATTCTCAGGTTTGGTCTTTTGATGGAGTCAGTGAGTTCTTACATTTTCTTTTCACAGGTCTTGAGTTGTTTAACTAATAGTTCTTCAGTTTTTCCATTTCATCTTCGAGTTCTGAGATTCTGTCTTCTGTTTGTTCTATTCTGCTGGATTGGCCTTCCATTTTGTTTTTCAATTCTGTTTTGTTCTTTTTTCTGAGGTTTTCCATGTCCTGGGTCGTTTCCTCGTTAATGTTGTCTATTTTTGTCCTGTGTTCACTTATCTCTTTATTAATCATGTTCTTTGTTTCACTTTGGTGTTTATACAGTGCTTCTATGGTTTCCTTTATTTCTTCTTTTGCTTTTTCAAATTCTCTATTTTTGTTGTCTTGGAATTTCTTGAGTGTCTCCTGTACATTTTGGTTGACCTTATTTATTATCATCTCTATAAAATTCTCATGATTATCTGTAGTATTTCTTCTTTTAGATTATTCTTGTGGGCTTCATTGGGTTTTTTGGCATAGTTTGTCTTCATTTTGTTGGAGTCTGGATCTGAGTATCTGTTTTCTTCATTTACCTCTGGTTCCTATACTAATTTTTTGCTGTGGGGAAACTTGTTTCCCTGTTTTTTTCTGTCTTCCCATCATTGCCCTTGGTGTTGTTATTGTCCCTGTACTGTGTGCAGTTAAATATTTTCTAGCTTGTAATAATAACAATGGTGATATTTAGAATAGAAGGGTGAGAGGAGGTGGAAAGCAAAGAAGTTAAAGAAAAAGGGAAAAACAAACAAACAAACAAGTAGAAAAAATCAAAACAAACAAACAAAAAAGTTTCAAAGATATAAACAGGGAGGGATAGTGGACTAATCAACAGTAAGCTGAACAGGCATTAGAGAGACAGAGAGAGGATTTTAAAATAAATTAAAAATCTCCAAGTTCAAATGCAATGAAGTTTCAGTCTTAATAATTTTGGTGTTAGTCCTTCTGCCTCCAATCCTGGAGCTGGCGTCTCAGAAGTAGTTCTGTCATTGTTTCACCAAAGGGGAAAAAAACAAAACAAAACAAAAAAAACACCACAAAGTGTCTCAAGTTCAAATGCAATACAGTTTCAGTAAGTTCTTCAGCATGCAGGTGTAGTTCAGTTGTTGTCTCATCAAAGGAAGACAGAAAAAAAGAGTCTGGAGACAGTTCTATGAATGGCTATCTGAGGCTGTGGCTTGCCTGCCCGCTGCTGTCAGCCTGCTGTTGCTGGAGGCGTTATTTATGCAGATCTCTGGAGTGAGCTTAGCACTCACCTGGCCCCTCAGGCTTTGTTTACTCAGAGTTCTCCTGTGCGCAATGCCACTGCTACAAGCTTTCCCTTTCTCAAGCACACTGGGGGAGGTGGCACTGCACCCGCTTTCTCAGGCCGGCGTGTTTATTTACAGTTCACATGGGAAGTGGGTCTTCCCCCCTCTCCTGTGGCGTTTTCCTCCCACCGCCACTTTTACAAGTTTTTCTACTCCTGATTGCTGGGCATGTGCCTCCACTCCTGTGTTCTCCAGCTGGCTCCTTTGGTGCTCAGGGCACCCTGCCCTCTTTGCTATGTGTCTCCTCTGTTGTTATTGCTTATTATTCAGTTTTTTTTTCTTTTTTCCCTGGGTGGGGGTTGGTCTGTCCAGGAGGCTGTGCTGATCTGGCCCAGGGTTGTCTGTTTGAGTACCGAGTGCCGCTTTGCTCACCTTGTGGTCTGCATCTTTCCAAGCCATCTGGGTGCTGGTGTCTGGCAGTGTGGGAGCCCTCCTAGTTTCTCCGTTTAACATGAAGTGGAGATGCTATACACACGCTGGAGGTGTGGAGGAGTCAAAATTTTGTGTCTTCTCGATGGTTTTTCCTGTAAGGGGTATCTCCAGCGTCTCTCCAAGACTTTTCTTTAAGAAGCATGCTTTCTGCTTCTTCCCTCTAGCTACCATCTTGGAATTTCCCAAATACCCCATTTTCTTAATCTATTCGTCAGTAGTGGGGCATCTTGGCTGTTTCCATAGCTTGGCTATTGTGAATAGCATCTCACTTTCTGAAAAGGATTTGAATGTTTAAATGCAAGAATCAAGAAAATGTCAAGCACTCTTTATACTGGTCACTTCTACTTAGATGACTAGAAAAGCATGTACATATAATGATGAGAAGAAACACTAATGGCCAGTTACTTTTGGGAAAGTTAACTGCACCAAGGCAACAAGTGGTGGGAAGAACAGCTGATGGTATTTAAGGTAGAGAAGAAAGAGCTCACATGCTGTAGCAGTCATGATAAATGTAGAATTCAAATCAAACTTTATTGATGTGAATATTTGAAAATTCTAAGTTGCCTGAAGTGAGATAAAACAAAAATAAACAGTGAAGAAATGAAAAGTCTCTTGTGGAAACAAAGTGTCCCATTCTCTCTCTCTCTCTCTCTCTCTCTCTCTCTCTCTCTCTCTCTCTCTCTCTCTCTCTTTCTCTCTCTCTCTCATTCTCTCTCTCTTCTATCACCTGTCTATCCGGCCAGCCATATATCTATTTATTTGGCAGGACTGGAGTTTGAACTCAGGGACCCATGCTTGCTAGCCAGGCATGGTACCACTTGAGCCACACCTCCAAACCCCATTTTTGCTTAGTGACTTGATTATTGTTTTCTAACCCAGCCATTTCTTGTCCATTCTTGGCCTTAATACAAAGTCCTTATAATAGAAGCAATAGGTTGAACTATGAGTTTAGTTAGGGGAAAGCAAGAGTCTCCAGACTCAGAGAGAAAAAGAGAGGTGAATGACTTCCCTGTACTAGCATAAAGTATATAATTGCTGCAGTGTACTGAACTGGCCAAAAGGAACCTGAGTTGACATTGGCATGAAAGTGACTGGCAGTGGGCTAGTATGTTTTGGGAAGCAAACCATGCTCCCCTGTGAAAACAATGAATTCTTCTAAGAGAAATCCAAGTACATTTACCAGGCTTTCCTTGTCCTCTGGAAATGTTCCTTCTTTTTTTGTGGGGGAAATATTTTACTGCTCTAAAAGAATAGCTTCATCTCTCAGCATATAGCTAGCCCATCTCTAGATGTAAAGCAGTAAAACACTCATGAGAATGGAAAAGCTCTGTATTCTTAATCTAGAGCTAACCACAGACTCTCAAAAGACATAGGGGAAAAGTCCAAAATCTTGTGAGGAAAAGTAATGTGTGACTTTCAATTGTTTTGGCCTGTTGAGTAGAAGAATGTGCCTTTTTTATTATCATCACTTAAAAAGAATTTCAACAGATAACAGTATAGAGGGAACCTAAATTAAAGTCCTCAAAGAAAACACAAAAAGTTTGCATAGTATCACTAAAATGAACTGAATGCTTTTCATGCACCCACGACTTCAGTTTTTATTTTGGATGGTACTAGGGTTTTGAACTCTGGGCCTTGTGCTTGTCAGATAAATGTTCTACCATTCAACCACACCTCTAGCTCAGGTGTTTTCAATAATAGCCAACTTTTCTCCACAAGGGGTGGAAGCTCTAGGTGATTACTAAATCCTGGGACATAAAGCATGTTCTTTTGACTCAACTGTTGTATCATACTAGTGAAAGTAATAGCAGCTGCTGGAATGAGTACTCTCAAAGAGAGGCTTTAAATTTTAGCAGGAATGTTGAAAAATTGGTTGAAAGTCAAGAGAAGTTGTACAGTCTCAAATAAAATATAAAAGTTAATAACTATTTGAAGGAATTTAGAGTTTGTGCAATAGACATAAGACTTTCCCATGGTAAGAACTTTTGTAAATGTTGCAATGGACCTTCAGTACAACAATAACATGATAATTTAAAAAAAAAAGAAAAAAAACCCTTTCACATTAATTTAATTCAAATCAATTTCATATTTTTATTTAGCCTCATTCTCAGTAAATACAGTATTAAAGTTACCTTGCAAGATTACAAAAATCCTGGCACAAATACAAGCTTCCACGATATCTCCCAGGAGAAGCCAAGCCTTGGTAACATTCACTGGGAAAATCTAAACCAGACCCTCTCCACTGCATTTGGCTTTGGCCTCTATTGGTATTCTGTCACTTTGCCACACACCTAAAATAAAACAGCACTAGTTTCCAGGTAATAACCAGAAAACAAATTGTCTTGAGACTCTGATAGTCAATGCCTAGAGTTTCTGTCAAAGCTAAAATCTATGTCATCATAACTAAAGGACATTGTAATTGCTGTTGTGAGGGACATTTTCTATTAATTCTGAAACATGGACACTCATTTTGCTGTTTCTGCCAGTTGTGTTTCCCTTGAGAAAAGCCTTTGGACTCAACCAGAAGGTAGTTTATGAGGCTAATCACCATTGGCCACAGGAAGAGATGAGGCCATCACTAGCAGTGAAATATTTAGGAAAGAAGACAGACTGCTGAAAGGACAGTACATAGCACACATTTGAAGGCACAGGGAGAGTACCACAGGCTCCGAGAGCATTGGTGCCTCTATATTACTTTGTCATGTGCAATGTTTGGAAGGAAGGAGGGAAGAAATAGGAGACAACATGGTAATGAAGTTGATTTACCCCCAATAACTAAAATGTATTGTTTTGGAGATCCTTTTAGTCTAGTAAAAAGCCACTGGGTAGGTTGGTAACTGATTTAATACAGGGTCCCTGCTTAAGCAATAAATTCATTTAAATTGACAATAGGGTCAGTATACTGTACAATACTTCCTGAACCTCAGAATTATGCAATCAATGAAAAAGTTCAACTGAGTTTGTATTGATAGTGGCCAGTTGAACACAACCATAAGGTTTAGAATTCTAGCATATTGCAGGGTGCAAACTCACCCTGACTATGCTCCAGTTAAAACAACAGACTTTGGCTTTTGTCCGGTTTGACTAAGAGGTTTTCCCTCTCCCTTGCTGGCTTTGAAGAAGAAAGTCTCCATGTTGTGAGCTTCCTATGCAGAAAGCCACATGGGTAGCCTCCCTCCAACAACCAGAGAGCTAAAGCACTTAATCTGACAGCCTGCAAGCAACTGCCAAAAACCACAAGCTTGAAAAGATACTCAATCTCCAGTCGAGCCTTAGATGAGACCAAAGCCCCAACCAATACCTTGATTTCAGCATTTTTTTTTTGAGGCAAGGTCCTTCTATGTAGTCCAGGCTGGCCTGGGACTCAAAATCCTCCTGCTTCAGCCTCCCAAGTGCTTGTTATAGGTGTGTGTCACAATGCCTGGCAATTTAGCCTTTAAAGACTATGCATGAGTTGTCCAATGTCTAGAGAGGATGTATTATTATGATGGTTTATAATCTTGTGTAAGGCAACCATGTACATGGGATAATGTGTATCATGTCACATTTGCTGCATTCTTTGGCTAGAAGCAATCATAGGTCCTTCCCACCTCAAGTGGAGGTGGGTACCAAGACAGAGATCACAGGGACCACCCTAGACTCTGTCTGCCACAATGGGTAACTAACCTAGAAAGAAGCAAGCACACATGATACTTTCTTAGATTTAAAGGACAGTTGGAGAGGGGGTTACTGAAAGCCAGAATAGACAAAACAGCCCAATGCTTCCTCCTTGCTTCCTCCTTCCAACCAGTAAGAAGTACTCACTGCCTTATGGGAGAATCAAGTCATCTGTCTAACATGATGTACTCTTGAGCAACTGAGAAAACTAAAAGTCATCGTGTTCCTTCTCTGAGGTCCCTTCAGTTCTAAATCTCTGTGACTTTGGACTTGCCCTTCCAAGCTGCTCAAGAAATTTTGGAATGCCATAAATTCTGGCAATATTCAAACAGTATTATGGCAGTCACTGTTAGGGACTGTTGACATATTAATACAACAATACAGTGGGAAAAATATATGATAGATGAGCCCCATAGAGAAATTAAAAGGCTAATCTATTGGGGTATTAGTTATCCGATCCAATTTTTAATTTTCTCTTTGAATGTTTATATTTCTAAATCATGATGTCATCTTTTTAAATACACACAGATAAAGCAGTTAAGAATTTCACTTTGTACAGGAAAATTTTGGGCTAAAAACTATGTTCTCTGTGGAGAACAAATTATATTTCACAGTACATCCAAGTAATACTGAGTGTATGAAGAAATGACTTTGGCAGTGTAAATCACTCTGGGTAAGCAATGGCTTGTCCAGTCACCCCTCTAATCACTCACCTGATGGCATGTATCCTTCAGAACACGATGAACAAATTATCTCATTAATTTTTAAGTAACGGTTGATAGACTGTCATTGTATATCTTCATGATGTCATGAATATTAGTGGCTATTAAAAATAAACTGTGAATTTAATCTAAATGAGCCAACTCCAAATTGCTTGCTCATTAGATAAACTGTTATTTTCCTTCAGGCAAAAAATTACATTCTAAAACATGGAATTTTAAACATCTATTCAAAGTTATTCTGGTGTGGGAAGACTATGCCTTGAAACACATTACAAATGTTCTCTAACACTGCATTAAGAACATGGATTAAAAGCTGCAAATCAGGTTGAAACTAGGAATTCTTCATTTCCATTTAGAAGTTGAAGAAAGATTTTTTAAAAGTTTAGGAAGGGAGTCAGTTATGGTGGTACACACCTATAATCCCAGCTACTCAGAAGGTAGAAATAGGAGGTTTACAGTTCAAGTCCAGGCCCAGCAAAAAATTAGTGAGAGCCTGTCTCAAAAATAAGCCAGGTGTGGTGGTACATGCCTGTGATCCTAGCTATTCAGGAGGCAGAGGTAAGAGGATCACAGTCTAAGGCCAGCCCTGGGCAAAAGTGAAAATAAACTAAAAGCAAAAATAATCTAGAGCAAAAAGGCATGAGGGGTGGCTCAATCAGTAGAGCACTTGTCTAGTAAGCTGAGGCTCTGAGTTCAAACCCCAGTACTGCCCCTATGGAAAAAAAAAAAAACCTCAAGAAGGAAATGACTGCCCGGACTACATGAGATCAGGGCATAAAAGAATCTGGATTTCAAAATGCTAAAGCAACATTTTTGTGGTCATAACTTGTGATATTGTTTGCTTGAGTATCAAGTATTAGTGCACAACTAATTGTGGAAAACACCACATGCAGAAAATTGTGTTTTATTTGGATAAGCCCAGCAAAATACTTTTTTATTACTGTGTTTTTTTCAGCTACATGTAAGTCCCCACTAAGTACAAAGCTCTGAGCTTGAGCCATAAGAGAAAAAATAACATGAAACATTTGCCCCTTCCCTGAAAGCAGCAGACCTTCTAAAGCCAAATGTTTACGTCACGATCCAATGACAGCCAGCATCAGAATGACGTAGACAGCTTATTTTCATGCACATTTCTGGGACTCAGCCCAGAGGATTTCTCATTTAACAAGTCTAGGGTGAGCCTTCAAATATGCATTTATAATAAGCCTGTGATTGTTTGAGAAGCAAGCACCTGGTGACCTTGAGGTGATCCAGAGGTCAAAACATACATTCTTAACTAATACAAGAGAATGGCCCAAGGGGACCAAGCAGACAGGGTATGCAAGTGCTCAGTGAATCCTGGCTGTAGCATGGCCAACATCAAGTTCCCATGCTGGAAGGCTGCATACTATCAGTTTCCTTGCAAGTCGGTCTTAATTTGTATCCAATGGTGGAAAATTCAGTTTGAGTCAGAAAATCTTGGAAAGGAGGGACCTTTTTTTTTCCTTCTGGGTGCCAAAAAATTTATTTTTTGTATCTTAAAAATTGTAGTAAAAACATATAGCATAGAATTTTCTGTCTTAACCATTTTTACATGGAGAGTTGAGTAGTGTTAAGTATATTCACTTTGTCGTGAAGCTCATCTCTAGAACATTCTCATCTTGCAAAACAAACTGCACAGCCTTTCAACAACTCCTCTTTTCCTTCTCCCTGCAGCCTCTGAGAGCTACCACTCTACTTTTGTTTCCATGATGGAGGAACCATTTAAAAGCCAATACATGATAAAGTGTCTGGTCTAAGAAAGAAGAACAAGAACTTTACTCAAACATCAGAAATCAGGGGTTCTGTTTAAGGAATTCAATCAAGCACAAAGGGCTGAAGCAAAGACAAGAGGATAGAAGCAGAGGTGGTTCTTAGAACTGAGTAGACAGACTTTAGCCCTCGGCTGTGAGTTGTGGGTGTTCTCTAAAGCCTCTATGAATGGCAGGTCACTATGAGGTATCAGGAAACACTTCTCACAACAGCTTCAATGAAATAACGATGACTGAAGTAGGTGGGAGGTAGGCCAGCCGATGACGACTGGGTATTGTAGAGTCTTTACCACTATCAACATTTGCTGCAGGCTTGGAGGTAGCAGATGTGTGACAACCCGATTGTGGTTGTTCACTAGATTTGGAGTGGTTGAGGCACTCCAAGGATCTCCTTGTGATCTGGGAGCAGGTATCATAAGTGTTATGTGTCAAAGGCCACCATACCAAATGCAGTCATTAGACATTCTGGAAGACTGTGGGCCATGAATGAGTCAGCAGGATTGAGGAGATGGCCTGGAAAATGCCAACAATTTAGATAAAGGTGTCCCTAAGGCACCAAGCTGACTGATCTGGAGGACCGGAAACTTCTCCTATTACATATGTTAAAGTGGCTCAGAATCATTGCGGAAGCCTGCAATGAAAAGGGAAGCATGGAAAAACTAGAAAGAGCATAGGTTCTGGAGTCAGACAAACCTGGCTTCAAATTTGATTTCCTTTTGCCAGGGGCTCTTTAAATCATCTGAATATCAATTTTCTTATCTATATTCCAAATTAGAACTACAGCTGTGTTTTAGAATTAAAGGTCATAATGCAATATACTAGCACCATTCCTGACCCACCCAGAGCAGTCCACAGGAGTGTCAATGCAATCCTGTGATTACGACTGTTTATCTCCTTGCTCTTATCAGAGTAGCCGAAAAGTGACCTCTGCTACCCTCTGTTACTTCAAAGTGCAAGTTAGATTTTTCCCAACGATTTTAGCTGTTTAGTTCATAATGTATATAGAATTCAAAGACAGTGGATGAGGAAGGGGGACGGAGGGAGAGAGAGAAAGGAGGGAAGGAGGAAGGAAGGAAGGAAGGAAGGAAGGAAGGAAGGAAGGAAGGAAGGAAGAAAGGAAGGAAGGAAGGAAGGAGGGAAGGAAGAGAAAGAAGATGGGCAAGCAAGCTCATCTCTGCTTTGTTTTAAATGATGTCAATCTCAGTCATCAGATTTTTTATTGTCATAATCTAGCCTTTTGAGGTAACATATTCATATTTTGAATATGGTTTTAAAACTTATATTTCACTAAATCTATTGTGTCATTATTTAATATGCTCCTACAAGTAAAAAAAAGCAAAGCTAACTTCATACATAGCTTAGGATAGGGAGTTCAATGCTGTTGGTGAGATCCAGCTTCTTATCATTTTTGGGTCCACTTCTTCTGGGTTGACTCCAATCTCAGGCAGGTTCTGTTCACAGGGGCAGCCCCAGCTGTTCATCTCTCACATTTAAACCTAGTGTTGAAGAGACAGCACTACTTTTCCAGAAGTGCCAACCAAAGTCTCCCTGGCTTTGACTGAACTAAATGAACATCACTGAACCAACCTTAGTGATAGGAAGAATGTTCCTGATTGACTTAGGCTGGGCTATGTGCCTTGTCCTGGAGTCAAGGGTAGAGAAGTGACTTTGGCAAAGGACCAGGGCAGGATCAGCCATAAGAGAGGAGTGAATCCTCACATATCTCTAATCAGCAACCACCAGTCCCTACAACTACCACTGCTACTACTGCTACTGCAACTTTGACAGATTTAAGATGCTGCTTGGAGCTGGGCATGGTAACAATAAAAACAGCATGGTATTGGCACAAAAACAGACAGGATGACCAGTGGATCAGAATAGAAGACCCAGATACAAACCCATGCAGCTAAAGACAACTGAGCTTCAACAAAGTTGCCCAAAACACGTGATGGAGAAAAGACAGCTTCTTTTCTCTTTTGCGGGAAAACTGGATATCCACATATACAAGTCTGAAACTAGACAGGGGTCTAGTTTCTGCATCAAAATCAACTCAAAGTGGATCAAAGACCTTAATATAAGTCTTGAAACTTTGAAACAACTACAGAAAGTAGTAGGAAATACACAGGAACAGATAGGCATAAGAAACAACTTCCTAAGAAGAACACAACAAGCTCAACATGTAAGAGAAAGAAGGAAAAAATTGAACCTAATCAAACTAAAAAGCAAAAGAAACAGTCACTAAACTCAAGAGACAACCCACAGAATATGAGAATATCTTTTCCATTTATTCATCTGATAAGGGACTAATACCCAGAATCTATGGGAACTCAAAAAACTCAGCCCCAAAGAATTAACACCCCAATGAAGAAATGGGCTCATGAATTAAACAGGGAATTCTGAAAGGAAGAGATACAAATGGCCAGTAAATACATAACTTCCCTCATTATAAAAGAGATGCAAATCAAAACAACACTTAGATTGCATTTCACCCCAGTTAGAATGGCAATAATCAAGAGCAATAGCAACAGCAAATGCTGGAGAGGATGCAGCAAAACAGGAATCCCTATACACTGCTGGTGGGAATGCAAATTAGTACAACCATTATGGAAAGCAGAATGGAGATTCCCCCAAAAACTAAAGATAGAACTGCCATATGATCCACCGATCCACTTCTGGGCATCTACCTAAAGGAACGTAAGTCAGGATACATTAGCGACACCTGTACACTGTGTTCATCACAGCACTATTAACCATAGCCAAGCTCTGGAAACAACCCAGATGCCATACAACTGATCATGAAATTATGGTATATATACACAATGGAGTATTACTCAGCCACAAGGAATATGACATGGGGTTTGAAGGTAAGTGAATGCAATTGGAAGTCATCCTGTTAAGTGAATTAAGTCAGGCTCAGAAAGACAAAGGCCACATGTTTTCTCTCATACATGGGAGATAGATCGAAAAGATAAACATATACACAAAAACAAACATGATCATATACAAACTCATATGTAGAACATGTTTGTAATAATGGAACTACTCTATGGAACTTGGGGAAGGAGGGAAAGGAAAAGAGAAAGAGCATCAACAATATTGTAAAATATAACATCTGTGAAAGTAGAGTGTTAAGGATATATATTGAAAAATGGGAGGTGGGAGAAAGGTAAGGAAGAGCAATGGGAGGGGTTGAACAGACCAAAGTAAAGAAGACTCACAGTGGGGACTCATTGAGAAAACCCTTGGAACATCAACTTAAATATTAATAATGAAAGACAGGGTAGTAAAATAGGTACAGTGTTTGGGGGGGTATTTGTGGGAGAGGGAGGGTAAATGAAGGAGATTAAGGTGAAGGTGTATGGTTCATGGACTTCATATATTTATATGAAATAGAAGAAACCCCTTGAAATTGCAAGAGGGGAGGGGGCAAAAGGGAGAGAAGGTGGGGGCTGATCTAAGCCTATTTGGAATTGTCATAATGAATTCCCCCTATACAACGAATATATCCTAATTAAAAAAAAAAGCCACCACCACCACCACCAACAACAAAACACTGCATGGTTTTGCATACAGAACAGGAGGCTGTTGCCTTATGTTTTGCATATTCAAAAAGCCCATTATGGTTTCCTGAACAAAAGGAGTTACTATAAAAGACAGGGAGGTCTTTACCCCTAGGAACTCAAACCTCCACAATCTCTCCCCACTCATAGTAAATTATAACAGAGATCCAAATGCAATTCAAAAATAGCTGACCTGAGTGGAACTAGCTTGTTTTAAAGTAGGCAGAGGGTTAGATGTCAACTTTGAAGTATCTTTTTCAAATAAAATGAGTCTGTGATAATTGATGGATGCAAGTTAACTGGCTTACATAAAAGGGAGAATTTCATTAATTCATTTACCTAAACTTCAGAAGAACAAAGATGGAGGAGCATTCAGATGCCTGGCACCCACCAGAACACAACTGTGAATCTTTTTCTCAGGCTTTTATCTCTGCTTCACACCCGCAACCTGGATTCTCCATGAGACTGAAAAGTGTTACTTCCAGACTGACATCTGCAGTCTTCACAGTGACCAGAGAGGAAAAAAGAGTTCCTTCCTTTCACCTTCGGTGAGAAAACTCTGTGGCTCTGATTGACTTGGGTAATGTGCCCATCAATCACCATGACCAGAACAAAACCAGGGGAAAAATCTCAGGACCAAAATTCCAGACCTAGAAAACCCAACCAATGCCAGGATTGGGGAACTCTACTGCTGATATTCAGGCTGGAATCTTGAGCTACCACAGCTCATGATAAATTAGCTCAGGTACTCCATTTCTGGTTTTCTCGTTTTCAGTGTACTCTGTAAAAAAAAAAAAGCTATTACCAGTGTTATGGCTAGTGCTCATGCTCATATGATTTAGTGTCAAACATCAGTTTTCTCAAAATGTAAATGCAGAGGTCCATAGTCTGAAGAAAAAATATTTAATTTGGGGTGTCATTTCAATGATAATAATCTTTAAAAAATTAACATAGAATATCTGATCATCACCTGTTAACTAAGGGTTGCTCAGCAATTTAAAAGAATGAATTTGGGCTGGTGGAGTTGCTCAAGTGGTAGAGCACCTGACTAGCAAGCATGAGTTTCGGAGTTCAAATCCTAGTCCCACCAAAAAAAAGAAAAAAAAAAGCAAGAGAATGAATTTGTGTAAGTAAATAAGTAAAGGACAGGGCTGGCAGAATGGCTCCAGTGGTAGAGTACCTGCCTAGCAAGTTCAAGGCCCTGAGTTCAATCCCCAGTACCTCTGGAAAAAAAAAAAAGTAGAGGATATATTCATACTCAGAGAATGAATCAGTCGGGAGCTGTATGATCTAAAATTCATTATAGTTAGCAGAGTAAAAGTGATAAAAGCAAATTAATGGTTATGTTGGCGAGCCAGCCAGAACAGATAGTATCTAGAAAATGTCATCCATCATATTAAACAAATGCTACTAAATTTTAATATATTTATTCACTGTTTTGTTTGCATATAATTTGAAATTTGTTTTGGTTTGTACTATAAACACGGAATTCAAGTTTATGTTCAAATATTAAGTAACCTAATAAAAAAGAATTGTTCAACACTGGGAATTCACAAGAAGTTTTTTTGGGTTGTACAATTGTAGGGATTGACTAGTGTGCCCCCGAATTCATGTTCATCCAGAAACTCAGAATATGTCCTTATTTTTCTTTATTATTTATGTATTTATTCATTTTGGTAGTTCTGATGTTTGACTCAGGGCCTAACATTTGCTAGGTAGAGCCCCCAGCAAGCACTCTCCCCCTTGAGCCATGTTCTTTGTTTTAGTGTGTTTCAAATAGGGTCTTAAGTTTTTGCCTGGGGCTGGCCTCAGACAGCCGTTACCCTACCTCCTCCTCCCAAGTAGCTGGGACCATAGACATATATCATCAAGCTCAACTTGGTTTTTTTGAGATGGGGGTCTTGCTAATTTTTTGCCCTGGCTGGCCTTGAACCATGATACTCTTATTTCTGCCTCCTGAGTAGCTGGGATTGCAAGTGTAAACCACCATGCCCTGCTCAGCGTGTGACCTAATTTGGAACGTAATGAGTTGAGGATCTCAAGGTGAACTCATCCTGGATTTAAGGTTTGGATCTGAACTCATCCAAACAGGGAAGAGGACACACAGATACTACAGAGAAGAGCATGTGAAAACGATGACAGAGACTGAAGTGACAGAGCTACAAGTCAAGGAATGCTGATGGCCCCCAGAGGCAAGGGAGAGGCCAGCAAAGATTTCCCATCCATCCTTTGGAAGGACCATGGCCCTGCCCACACCTCAACTTCACACATCTGTCCTCCAAACCCATGAGAATAAATTTCTATTGTCCTAAGTCATCCACAGGCCAATTTATTGCCACAGGCCTGGCCCCACAGCAGTTCTTAACAAGTGTACCAAGAAGGATTCACAGGTCATCACAGCAGAGATGCCCTCAGGCCTCTGGAAAATAGCGTGCCATTTGAGGTTGGTGAGTCACCCATGTGCAAAATCTTCTGCGTATCCCAGTGAGCCATTCATATTTTGCTTGTTTGTTTTTAAGTCAGGTTTCATTGTGCAGCCCAGGCTGGCCTGAAACTCACAATCCTCTTGCCTGAGCTTCCAGAGTGCTGGGATTACAGGCATGAATCACTACACTCAGCATTATATATGTGTGTATATTTCATGTACGAGGATGAAAAGTATTTGGAAGCTCCAGGAACCTTATTTTTTTGCAAATGTAACGTCATACAGATCTATGAGTTCTTACAGTATCTGACTTCTGGCATTCAGAAAATGGTCAAGGCAATGGAAAGGTCACTGCTATCACCGGACACAGCCACACTGGAAAGGTAACTTTTCATCTATAGCGTTCTATCTTACTCTGACCAAGCTTCTATAACAAAATGTTTATAAATGATGAAAATTTATTTTTCACTATTTAGATCCTGGCAAGTTCAAGAACAGGGCACGTAGGCCAGGCACAGTGGCACACACCTATAATCCCAGCTACTAAGGAGGCAAAGATTGGGAGGATTACAGTTTGAGGACCCTGTGCAAAATCTGGTGGGACTCAGTAAGCTGGGTATGCATAGCCAAGGGCAATAACAACAACAAATGCTGAAGAGGATGTGGCAAAACAGGAACCCTTATACGCTGTAGATGTGAATGCAAATTAGTACAACTATTATGGAAAGCAGTATGGTGATTCCTCAAAAAGCTAAAGACAGAACTACCATATCATCCAGTGATACCACTCCTGGGCATCTACCCAAAGGAATAAGACAGGATACAATAGAGACACCATACACCAATGTTCATCTTAGCACTATTCACAATAGCCAAGCTCTGGAAACAACCCAGGTGCCCTACAACTGATGAATGGATCATGAAATTGTGGTACGTATACACAATGGAGTATTACTCAGCCACAAGGAATATGACATGGGGTTTGAAGGTAAATGGATGCAATTGGAGGATATCATGTTAAGTGAAGTTAGCCAGGCTCAGAAAGACAAAAGATGCATGCTTTCTCTCATATGTGGAAGATAGATCCAAAAGATAAACATATACACAAAAACAAGCATGATCATATACAAACTCAGTTGTAGAACATGTTTGTAACAGTGGAACTGCTCTATGGAGCTTGGGGAAAGAAGGATAGGAAAAGAGAATGATAGAGCATCAGTAATATAGAACATCTGTGAAGGTGGAGGATATAAGGATAGATGTTGAAAGCTGTTGAAAAATGGAGGGTGGGAGGTAAGGGATAAGGGAGAGTAACGGAAGGAGTTGAATGGACTAATGTAAAGTACACACACAGTATCATACACTGAGACACCCCTTTGAACATCAACTTAAATATTAATAATGAAAGACAGGACTGTAAAATAGGTACAGTGTGGGAGGGGTACTAGTGGAAGGGAGAGGATGAATGAAGGAGATTAAGGAGAAGGTATATGGTTAATGGACATCATACATCTATATGAAATAGAACAAAGAAACCTCTTGCAATTGCTTTAAGTGGGGTTGAGGGGACAGATGATGGGGGTGATCTAACCAATGTACAATATAAGCCTAACTGAAATTGTCACCATGAGTCCCTCCCCCATAACAAATGCATCCTAATAAAAAATTTTATAATAAAAAAATAAGCTGGGCATGATGGTGTGTGCTATACACAAGAGAATATAGGTAGGAGGATGATCATGCTCCAAGACTGGCCTCAGGCAAAAAGTGTGAGACACTATCTGAAAAATAATTAAAGCAAAAAGGGCTGGGAGTGTGGCACAAGTGGTGGAGCACATGCCTACCAAGTTTGAGGCCTTGAGTTCAAACCCCAGTACCACTAATAAATACATAATGGGAGGTGTTAGCAGAGAGTGGTGACTATGGCCAGTTGTAATGGCATACTGTCTGCCCCAGGGGCTTTGTTGGCTTGGCAATGGAAATGACCCCTCCAGGCAGTAACCCCCAGAGGTCTTCCTGGAAGTAGTGAAGATTCCATCTCTGGTCCTGCATCAGGACTGGGGTGTGAGTGTTCAGGCTGAATGGCCCTCCCTTCTATTCTTTGATATATTCATGGTAGACAACAGAGAATGTCCCACTGTATGGCCAGGAACACTGTCTGTTTGAAAGAGTGTGATTCTAGATAGGAGAAAATAATCATTTGAAATCCCCTGCAAACCCTAAGACATAGGCGTCTATTACATCTTTTAGAATGCTTCAAATTCTTTGACACTCTGCCTATGGTGGGGTTATGGTGCCCTCCCCTCGAACCTGGGTGGGCTTTTGTGCTGCCTTACACAGAATGCAGCAGAAGAGATGAGGTACCTGGCTTCTTTGAGGGTGATTGTTCTGGGAGCCATCAGCTGCCATGTAACAGATCTAGACACTCTGAGAAGGATCACATGGAGAGACTTAACCAAGAGATACTGAAGGAGCTTCAGGTGCTCTAGTCCCCAGAATCTCAAGCCTTTTCGTTAAGCCCTGCTTCAAACACCACCAGACTGCAGCTTCATGGGAGACCCCACTTGCTCAGCTATGCCCCTTCCTAAATTCCTGACCCTGAAGCTATGAAACAGAACAAATGCATGCTTGTTATTTTCTGCCTCTGTGCTTTGGATGATTTGTTATGAAACATTGCATGGTCATTCCAGGGCCTGAGAATAACAAGCTGCTCAAGAAAGCCCAGGGGACACCTGGAATTGTCTCTCTGAAGAAAGGAGCAGAGATAGAGAGAGATCTTGTGGCTGCTGAAGCCACTGGAGTCCCTATTGCAAGGTAGAATCTGTCCTCACCATGGGAAATTAGCAATGTAGACTCCCGCCCCAGGAGCACTGAAAGGAATTTAAGGAATCTACATCCAGGTGTTCCAGGCTGATTTCATATCTACTTGCAATTAATTAACTGAAGTTTTCCTGTTCATATATCTGCCATGGTTTCTGTCTCCTGAATGAACCCTGACTACTACAATGGTGTTTCTTTCAAAGATAAGCTGTGATGGAAACTGAGGTTGATGTAACGGAGAATTCAAATACCAGGAGACTACGTTTGAATTCCAAATGCAAGGACAGAGCTGGGATTTGAAATAGCGATCTCAAAGTTAGAAGGTTGAGGCTGGGTCAACACACAAAGCAAGAGTAGGGCAGGAACAAGATGGAAGTTTCACAGGGATTGCTATAAAGGTGATTATGGACCCACCCGTCCACCTGCCGTTCCTCCTCCCTGCAGCCAAGGACTGTGGCTGCCATGAGTAAATTGTTAGAAATAAAGTCTGGGGTTTTGGGACTCCTAAACGGTGATTGGAAGAAACATTCAAGAGTCCTTCAGCAAGGCAAAAAGTTTTACTTCTGAAGAAGGGTGCACAACTAACAAGTCTGATAAGCAAGCACCCTGCTCCTCAAGAGGATTGGTTCATACTTGGACTCACGACTCTGCACAATTGGCTATTGTTTCGGATAAGGGAAGGGTTGACATTAACATTTCAGCAAGGAAGTGAAACTCAGGGCTTCAGGAATATGAAACTTAAAGAAACAAAACTTTAAGTCTATGAAACTAAAATGGCTCGGCTCCTGTTCAAGATGGCAGTGGTTTGAGCTACTTTGACAGAAAAGACAGCTATAAAGCCTGTAAAATCCAAATGTGTAGCATGGGTAAAGCTGGCTTTGAAACCCCAGGCAAAAGTGGATATGAGCTGTCTAGATGCAGGATTGGCGAGTTCTAAGGGCAGCCTGCACTCTGATTCCCAATATGTGATGTCTATGATGTAGAGTCAGATAGACGAGGAAGGAGGTGTTCCTGCTTTGTGGCTCTTTCTGGCCATTCACATCTGTTAGGCAAGGAGGTTTTTCTGCTTTGGAAGCCTTGAGACTGAAGTTGTGAGAGTACTTGGTATGTCCTCAGATGTACTACTTGAACATTGCAGAGTGCTAAGCTCTCAACACCAGACTGGCCTGCCCCATGGACTCACTGTGTCTGGTGGATGCTCCCAGCACTTCAAATGTACCATGCTCAAGACCAGATCCCATCTCCCTTTCACTCAGTGCTCACATGGAAAGTAGCTAGGGAGCACAAGAGTCCTTCAACGTAGCCACTGCAAACAGAAACCTGGTGTCATCCTAGCCACTTGTTTTTCTGTGTCACCCAGGCTGGGCTCAAACTAAAGATCCTCTTGCCTCAGTCTCTTGAGTGCTGGAATTATAGGCCTGTACCACTATTCTGAGCTTCAAAGAACCAGCAAAGGGTTTCTTTTGTTATTGTTGCTGTTGGAATTTGTTTTTTCAGTGTTGAAGGTGAAACCCAGGGCCTCACAGGCTAGACAAGCACAAGTGCTCTACCACTGAGCTATATCCTCAACCCTTCCCTCTTGATTCTACTGGTTTCCAACTGTTTGGATAATCTATGTAATGTATCAGTGAATAAAAATGAAGTCTTATTGCCTAGTTGAGGGAAAAAAAAAAAAAGAGAAAAGAAAATCACCAAAAGGTAAGTCTGGGGAAGACATCTAAGTGTCTGTCCTAAGGGGAGGGGGCTGGGGCTGGGGAATAGAAGTCCAGGAGGGACTTCTGGAACTCTCTACCTCTGATTTGCAAGAGAGTGAGAACAGAAATCTCTGAGAGCTGTTTGGCTCAATCCAGAAGTCCAGAAGCCTCTGGCAGGAAACCCCAAGGAGACTACAGACTAAACTATCCTACCACTGTCAGTCCCAGCAGGGCTCAACAACTTCAAGGGAGCAGGGGTTTTTGTATTACTGTTTTTTTTTTCTGTCTTGAAGAGATAATCTGGACTGGTGCAGTGGCTCAAGCAGTCCGAGTACCTACCTAGCAAGCATGGGGCCCTAAGTTCAAACCCCAGTGCCACCAAAAGAGAGAGAGAGAGAGAGAGAGAGAGAGAGAGAGAAGAGAGGTTCTTCTTAATGTTTATATTAATGTCCTGAATAAAGTTGTGGAGGTTGTGCAAATTTGAAAGAGAGAGTAATCATATTAGATGACAGATTCAAGAATCTCAAATATCTTTACAGGCTAAAATAAAATAAAGTGAAGTAAAGAGAGAGTCATAGGAGCAAAAGTAAAATTGGGGGTTGAGTTCCAAAATCCACTTGCATAAGTTCAGAATGGGGAGACCTCCCTGAACAGGAGCCCATAATTTCTGAACTTGATACTGACATTATATCAATCAGGTTATGTTAACTGCTATAATTACATCACTCTAACACTTGAGCCACACCTCCAGCCCATAGATTTATTCAAATTAATAATAACAACAATCAGGTGAAAGAAAGGTAACAATAAGAGATATAGCTCAGTGGTAGAGTTCTTGCCTTGCATGCATGAGGCACTCAATTCAATCTACAACAGGCAGCAGTACCAAAAATAAACAAACAAAAATAAAAACCAAATTGAAAGAAAGATAGCAACAAAATAAACTTAAATAAAATGCAGAACAATTCCTCTTACTCAGAGTATAAACCTTTCATCAGACACAAGAGGTTAAAAAGTGCACATAAGTATAAAATGATGCTAAGCCATCATGAAGTAGTCCCTCCCAATCTAAAATTATCAATGCCATTTGAAAGCTGGTCATGGTGGAGCATACCTGTAATCCCAGCAGTCAGGAGGCTAAGGCAGAAGGATTGCAAATTCAAGGCCAGCCCTGACTACATAATAAGACCCTAAAGAAAATAAAAGGCCATTTAAAATATGAATTTACATCCACTACCATTAATGATAAAATTCTGCCTAAACTGGCTGTCATATTATGTCTTAAGATGGTACCTTGTAATAATATGAAACCATTGTGACCAGGAAGATATGAAAAAGTCAAATAATCAGAACAGGAAGACGAACTTCAACATTTTTCAAAAATATTTAAAGTTATGTAGAACAAACTGAGTTTTGACAAGTTTCATAAAGCCTGATAATTGCTTAGAAACTCCTTTTGAGGATTTTTCTTTGGAATCAAGCAATAAAAGCCACAAATGCTTGGGGTCTCTGGTTCTTCCTGCCACAGTTTAAAGAAAAATGGTTGAAGTAATTGTAAAACTAAAGATCAACAAACTAAAATGTATTCTCTTGTTATTATGTTTTTTGGAAAAGTCACATAAGAAACATTGCTGAAGATTTGAAGAAACAAATATCAGAACAAATTTCTCAGTATTGGCCATGCATTTGGGTGAAAGTAAAAATGTGTCTAACACTTTCTACCTCACAATATTTGTTAGATTCTATTTCAATAGTTCCATTCCCTTAAGAACTTTAATTATTTTTTTGTAAAGTGCTTTACAAAAAGTACTTTTTTGGAGATATAGCTCACTCGTAGAACACTTAGATAGCATGTGTGTAAAAATAAAAGAGAAATATTCTAATAATGTGATTAAATAAAATTAATATTTTATGGGAAAATTATTGAAGTATAACCACTGAATTCAGAAAAATAAAAGGCATTCCTTCAGATGAGGAAAACAAAGAAAACTCAACAGAAATGTTCATCTCTGTGCTATTCATTCAATGTTTCACTGATTCGGGAGATAATACACCAAAGTTGATATCAGTGGACCAAAACTGAGCCTGGTAGCTCAATGTTACCTGGAAGCCACTAATGTGGTTAGTTTAGTTTGTTTGTGGTACTGGGGTTTGAACTAAGGAACTCATGCTTGCTAGGCAGGTGCTCTACCACTTGAGTTATGCCCCCAGCCATGTGGTTAGTTTTAACAAAATCTTTTAAGCAGAGAACTTGGTAAGATTGTAATGAGATGGTGAGTCTTTTGGTCCCTCTTCTACCCAATACTGATGCCCTGACCTTCTCTTCTAGGGGAATTGTTCCCAATACATACCTGAATTCAATCCCTGTGCACTGATCTTCAACTACAGTCATTAGTGCTGTAATTGACCCAATTCAGCTCCTTCTTACACATTTTCCCAAGGAAAAGAAGACCAAAGGATCTTGGAAGAGTTCTTTCCCAAACTTATATGAAGAAGTAGATCTGCGTTGGACCATAGAGCAAGCTGTAATAAGCCACTTCTGACCTCTTTAAGACCCAAGGATTTACTCCTTCAGCTAGTGTCAGTTTCCAGCTATAAGCCCTCTCTGGAAATTACCCTAGACTAGAGAGTTCTACCTAACCAAATCCAGTAAGTGATGAAAATATAGTGTAAAGATTCAGGCCCATCACCTTATCACAGAAGAACATTACAGGACCCAAAGTATTGGCTTAACCTTTGCTGAGCCTGCACCACAGTCCATTTTCTTCCTCTGTCCCACACTCAGTGCTCTCTTCCCTTCCCTTCCCTGTTGATTCCAAAAGCAATCTCTTTAAAAATTCTTCACACTATTGTCCAACCCAGAGCATGCTTCCTGGAAAACCATCCTTTAACAAGAACATTATTGGGATACCTGATGAAATTTAAATATGGACTCTTGATTAGCTAACAGGATTCTATGCATGTTACATTTCCTGATGCTTAACGGTTACACTGTGTTTGTATAAGATGATGTCTTTTTTCTTAGGAAGCATGCACTAAAGTAAAGGAGAGTAAAGGCACATGGTTTCAGCAATTTAATTACAAATGATTTAGAAATTATACAAGGAGAGTATAAGATTGAAGAAAGAATTTAAAACTTAGAAAAATATAAATAACTAATTGATTCAAATCAAAGGAACAGGAGAGTTATTTATACTCTTCTTGCAACTTTCGGTAAGTTTCAATTTGTATCAGAATAGAAAGTTACAAAACAAAAATGACCAGAGCTCAACACATTCCAGTACCTCTGCAATTGGTAGAGGACCAACATAATATTAACTTCCCAGGGTTAAGAACCATTAGTATGACAGAAAAAGTCAACATTACACAAGTAATTTCAATAAATGTGATGAGTGTTATGAGAGGGGAGGTGCAGAGTACTAAGGGAAAACATATAAAGACGGAGTAACCTTAGGTGGATCATGCATGTGTCCTTGAAAAAGTGACAATTAATCTGACACCAGAAGGAATACTTAGCCCAAGAAATGTTAGTAGGAAGAAGAAAGGGAATGTTCAAAGCAAGACAAATAGGTGTAGGAGAGTCCTAAAGGAAGAAAGAGCAAGTTACTATCAACAGAACTAAAATTTTCATGTGACTAGTCACTTGTTGTGCAGATAGCACTAGAGGAGTCTGAAGTAAGTAGGAGACGCAGTGGAATTTATCTGAAAGACACTGGAAGGCCACTGAGTAGTTTTAAGCAGAGGAAATTTGCCAGGTTTATGTGTTTGAAACATTGCTAGCTGCTAAGAAGAAAATGGATTACAAAAGAGCAAGAACAGGGGCAGGAAAACCAGTTAACATAGTTGGGAAATGGCAAAGGTGAAACGTGGATGGAATCCAGAGGTACGTAGGATGCAGAACTGACAATACCTGTGCAGGAGGGAAGGGCAGCATTCAGATTCTGATTGGACAACAAGGCAAGGCAAGGGAGCATCTTAGCTCCTGGGCAGTGGAGTGGGGGAGGGGACTTGTTTGTCCCTAGTCTGTAAGTTTCAATAAATACTTGCTGAATGAGTGAGTGAGCTTGGAAATTAAGATAATGAGCTCACTTTTGGGTGAGGAGAGTACTGAGTGTGTGTGAGTCCTCTTCCGAAAGTCTGCTCAATGCTGACTTTGCATAACCTTCTGTTCAATGCTGAAGATAACCAGAGAAAAGATAACTCCTTTGTCCTTATTTTAAGACCACTGTTCTTCCTAGTATTTAGAAATTTGAGGTCCCCATGAGACTGTAATCAATACCTCATCTCTTTACATCTATTTGATGTTTAAATGACATAGTTTCCGAGTATTGATTGTAATTAATGGGAAAACTGCCTGACTTTGATAGTTATTTAAATATCTTGATATTGTGACCACAATAAGCATAATTGTCTGTTTTCCTGGTTTTCATTTCTGAACTTGACTCTAATATGTCATAAGCACATCATATTAGTGTTCTGCTAAAAGTTAGCTCTGAAAGCATGGCATTTTTAACTGGACAAAAGGGTTCCTTAATGAGTTAAAAAAAAAAAAATAGAAAGAAATCCAAGGATTTTTACTGCCCTCCAGTGGTGGTGCTCCCAAACAAATATGGTATAAAGTCTATAGTCAGTCTCTCTAGGTTTTTACACAGCAAAATCCCAAATGTCATTCATTCAAGTTCAGTGACTAATATGTAATGCTGGCTTGCCATGAAAATTTGTATTAAGTTTCCCTGATTCTAAAAGGAGTAACTTTATTTGGTCCTCTTGCAGTGCTGAGGATCATCATACATTGGCTTTTATTGGCAACTAGTTAAATTAACAGTATAACTTAATGGAGGCAAAATCTGGTTCATTAAAGTACACCCAAACCCTGTTCCCCAGCATACTCCATGTACATCCTCTTATGGAGTGTGAATCACACCTACCGGGCATTTCCAAGTTATATATTTTATGTGTGCTTTTATAGCTGTGGCCTTCTAGATTGACTGACTGTTAGAGCCAGTCCACAGAAGCAAAAATGGGAATAGAGAAAACACAAAATCCCTGATTGTAAACAAGAGTTTCCCAACTCATTGGAGAAAAAAATAAAATAAAATACTTATCACAAGATTTAGGATAAAAGTAGTCAACTCATGCATATCATGTAAGTTTTATAAAGTTTACTTTTTGGTTTTGACAAACACCATCCAGGTGATGTGAAGCTCTTAAAAGTGTTAATGTTCTCTGTGTGCTAGTGATATGGCCTGTTAGCCAAGATCTAACTCTCTGTGCTATACAGCCAAGCCCACCCACCAGCTTGTCCACAGTGTGGAAGTGATGCCATTCCTTGAACTGAAAATGAACACCACCTGGATCTCTGAGTCCTTTCTTCTGCACATTTATAGTCTATTGAAGAGGTGCAGATAGGTAAGGACTCAGAGACCACAGGGCTTGAGCACCTGGCTTCTAGGACCCGGCCAAGACCCCAAACCAAACAATAACAACAAAAACTTCCAGAGAATGCCGGGTAAGCTGTATTTGCATAATTCATAAGGGTGTGAAAACCAAAGCACAGTGGGCCCCTAATACAAGTCTGTCTACATACATTACATAAACATACAATATATAATATATAATTATATATATATATATATATATATATATATATATATATATATGGTATTTCTTGGTATACACAGATGCCAGTTTTCATGGAAATTTGAAGAAAAAAATTAAAGTAGTTTCCATCTTGCTTGTTTAAAGAAATTTTTAAGTTCTATAGATACAGTTTTTTATACACAAGAATCCAGATGAAAATCAACACTATTCTTCTAACCTTGAAAAATACATAAAATCATATAGTTCAAAAACAGTGTATCAATATCTTAGACTTTTGGTACTGAGTAGGCTACAAAACAAACTTATTGGTAAATGAAGCCTCATAGCCTATAATGAATATTGTACAGATAGCAACACAATCTTCCACTGAATACTGGAAACCAAAAGTAAATAGTTACATGAAATACATTTGAACAGAATTTTGTGAAACTACAAATCAGTAAAACAGAATACATATAAGTAATTTCTCATACAATGCTCTGTCTGCTCCTAGATGGACAATGTCCACTGTTTTCTGATGTCCAATGTAGCTATGCTCTGTAGAGGATCTCATGATTGCTACTGTCTTCCTGTTTCCTGTTCCTTTCTCCCTATGCGCTCTCCACGTTGTTGGATCTTTCATCTTCAATATGGGTGCATTAAGAGGAAGGACAAGTGGAGGACACACACTGTCAACAAACACAAAATAAGCCTACTTCCTAGAGGCTAGGACGGTGTTTGCCTGTTCAGTGCCTCTGCGCTGAATGTTTCCTAAGCAAATCCCTCTGGAAATACATTTAACTCATGTTTTTAATTTCGAAACAAGGCAAGGACTTGGAGTTATATGGTACTTAAGAGAAGTCAAGCTGTAATTTCCAGTAATTGGCTCAGTTGCCTGCTTAAAGGGCGAATAATAAAAGATTATTATTTCAATTGATGAAAATATTTTTATCCTCCTATGTGGCCTGGGTTTCTGAGATGATCCATGACTAGTCCTCACAAGCAGAGGCCAGTTTCAGCCCCATGGGTTTATTTATTATTTTATTTTATATTTTAGTTTTTGGGTTTTTTAAAATAAATTTTTATTATGATATATTCATGATATGGGGGGTTTCATAGTGACAATTCTGATTAGACTCATGATGTACATTAGGTAGGTTGCCCCATTGTCTTTCCCCTCAACTCCCTCCCCACTCCACTTAAAGCGATTTTTGGTTTTTTGAAGACAGGGTCTTGCTATGTAGGCCAGGCTGGCCTCCACTTATATTTAGATCAGGTTTGCCTCAAACTTGCAATCCTCCTGCTTCAGTCTACTCAGTGCTAGGATTACAGGTGTATACCGCCGTGCCTGGATTTCATAGGTTTACTCCTGAGTTATAGATAGTTTCAATGGGTAGCAAAGCCAACAAGAATGTTTCTTCTTTAACTAAAAGAAAAAAATTAAATCCAGCATTTCTATTCATATTAAGACCTCTAGAAAAGTAAGACTAAAAAGAAACACTCTTTACCATATAAAAGGTATACATAAAATATTTAAGCATGCATTTAATAGGGTAACAGTAAAACGATTTTCTTTAAAGTCAAAATAGCTGCCATTACCACTCTGTAAATTGAATATTGTCCTGAATGTGTTAACTAGGTCAATAGACAAAAAAACCTTAAAAATACACAGACTGGAAAGGAAGCAACAAAACTCTTGATATTCACAAAAGATATAATAAAATTGAAAAAAGTTTAACATGGTTGCAATTACTATAGTCAATTCTATTTCTATAAACCAGAAACAAACCTTAAAGTTAAAAATTTTTTTTCCCAATAGCAACTTAAAAATAAGATATTTAAGAATAAATTTACTAAAATCTTTATAAAAACCTTTCTGAAGAAAATTATAAAACCTTATTGATAGACGCCAAAGAAAATCTAAATAAATAATGGGCCAGAATTACTTCTCTACAAACTGAGTTATATATTCAGTGTAATTCTATTCAAAATTCCAACGCAGTATACTTTTGTTTTTGTTTTTGACTTGACAAACTGATTCTAAACTGTTCTGAAATGTATATGCTATAGTTAGGAAATGTCCCCTAAAGGTTGCTGTCTTACAGACTTGGTTACCAGTCATGCATTATTGAGAGGTGGTAAAACCTTTAAGAGGTAAGGCCTAGTGAAAGTTAGCTCATCACAGGTATGACCTTGAGGGGGCCATTTGGACTCAGGCCCCTGCACATCTCTTTTTTCTCCCTGGATGCCATGAGGTAAGCAGTCTTCTGCATCATGCGCTACCATCATTACGTCCCGTGTCACCACAGGCCCAAAGCAACAGAGCTGACTGACCATGGACTGAAATCTCTGAAACAGTAAGTCAAAATAAACCTTTCCTCTTTTTAAGGAGTTTTATCAGCCTGGCATGGTGGCACAGGTCTGTAACCCCAGCACTCAGGAGATGGTGGCAGGAGAATGGAGAGGTCCAGGGTAGCCTGGGCTACATAGCAAGACCCTGCTTCAAAAAATGCCCCCCAAACCCAAATCCACAACAAGAAAACATCAGGTATTTGTTACCACCATGGAAAACCAACTAACTATAAAAGCGAAGATTTTAAGAGACTAAGAAGACAGAACTTTGCATTGTGACAGCAGTCACCACCTGTTCTTATGCAACTCTCGGATGTCTGTTTAACACCCCCAGCTTTCCAAACACAAGCTGGCGATACCATGAACCTTGTTAAAACATTGTAAGGTGGTGAACCAGTTATGGGACTAAGGAATCGGACTGGGAAATCGAAGACATTTGATTAAAAAAAAAGATATCTTTAAAATTAGACAATTTTTGACATAGTAAGGACCTCAGAGTTCATTGCTGATGAAAAATAAAGTTATAAGAGACTTTCTCAAGGTCTGATAGCTGACCATGGAAGAGTCAGAAGTTAGAACACAGGTGGATGCTCTGAGATTTCTTTAAGACTGAATGCATATTCTGGGGCTCAAAAGGGGGTGGAGGAAGAGGTTGTATTCTTTTTCCCCATACAATTCTAATGATTTCCTCTTCTCCTTAGGGTTCCTACATCCTCATCCGCAAGCAGAATCAGATGGTTCCTCCTTCTTCCCACAATAAAGAACTCTAACTTCTACTTACGTTAGTGCTTTATGAGCTAGCTACGGGGTCAAACAAGATGAGCTATTTGTTTCCATATATCTAGCACAGTATCTAGTACAAAATAAGCACTTAACGAATATTTATGGAATAAATGAAATATGTGATGACAACTCCTTTTCACCATTGTGATCTTAGCAGAGAATGAGTGCCTAGCCACTTCTCCTCTGGGGGAAAGGTCCATACAAACCACCTCTCCCTTTTTAATGCGTTTCTTCTGCTCTTCCTACCCTTGGGAGCCTGGACATCTTGCTGAGCACACACCACCATCAGGATCCACCTCTAGGAACATCATCTTAAAGGAATAGACTGAACTGGCATGCTCCTCAACTCCATCCCTTTGCTGCTTCCTTATGAGGGTCTCATCCTCCTTATTTTGTTCTTTGAGCCTCTGCAGATAGTAAAAGGAAAGGGATAGTTTCATCTTCCAAAAGCGGGACATTTGGTCTGGGGCTTAGGAGCAACATGACATCCAGTTCTGAGATTAGAAAGGTCTGAGATTTTTATAGCTTAGAATAACCTGCAGGGGACTATTAAATCCATACGGGAAGGAACCAGAAGGCCAAATCCTCATGGAAAGGAAGAGAGAAGTTTGCTGATGGACAACAGAAAAGTTATTCACCACTCAAAGAAATTCGAGCCTAGGAAAAGATTGAAAAAGATTAAATGCCTATAGGTTAAGCATATCTTAGTGGAAGGAAACTTTACCCTGGACCATAAACTTACATGATAAGGCTTCTCTTTGCTTCTCTGAGCACATCACCCACCACTCTCCCTGGGTTCTCCTTCAATGCCAGGCACACTGGCTTTGCTGGTCCTAAAGTTCTCCCAAATTCTCACCTTAAGGCTTTTGTACTTCCTCTAAAGAGAGAAACTCCTTCCCCACAATACGCAGGCCTTTGCTGAAATATCTCATTAGATGACTTTCTTAGTAGCCCAGAAACCAGCATCCCTCCATCATCTCCTTCTACCTTCAGAGGGTTTTTACTGCCTGATCTTACAGTTGGCAGTGTTGTCCCTGTGCTGGAAAGGGAGTTCTAGAGGTCAGCTGTGTTGTTTCTAGATCATCATGCAAGGCCCTGCATATAACAATAAACCTTATCGAGAGAATGGAGGGATGGGACAAGGTATGTGACTCATGACCTGACGTCCTGTTTCAGCCTCTGTGACTTGGGACTTGCTAACACTGACTGTACTAGAGCCTGAAGAAGGGCTTCACAAGGGACTGACGGAGAACCTCCTGTACAACTCTTTTTATTTTCTGTTGTAAACTGAGAAGTGTGTTTTCCTCTTAAGCAAGACCGAGGAATTTCGGCATACTGGGTACAAGTATGAGCTGGGAACTCAGTTGAAGCTCTGTTATTACTTGTGGGATGCTAGGTGAGTCCCTGTCCTCTTCAAGCCACAGTTCCTCATTCATAAATGGAGGTAAAGTATCCTTCATCATGGAAATTGAAGCGTTTTCCCAGTACCCTGTCATTTGTTGAAGATGTTGTCATTTCTCCAACATGTTTTTGAAAACTTTGTCAAAAATTAGATGGCTGTAGTTGCATGGGATTATTTTTGTATCTCTATTCCACTGATAAACATGTCTGTTTTTGTGTCAGTACCATGTTGTGTTAGTTGCTATGACTCTGTAATATAACTTGAGGTCAGGTATTGTGATAACCACACAATTGCAAATTGTGCCAAGCACCGGTGGCTCATGCCTATAATTCTAGCTACTCAGGAGGCAGAGATCAGTAGGATCAAGCAGCCTGGGCACATAGTTCACAAGATCCTATCTCAAAACAACCCATCACAAAAAAAGGGCTGGCGGAGTGGCTCAAGGCGTAGGCCCTGAGTTTAAGCCCTGGTACTGAAAAAAAAGGCAATTGTGAGTTGCTTGTGCTATTCAGGGTCTTTTGTGCTTCCATGAGCATTTTAGGACTGATTTTTCATTCCTATGCAGAATGACATTGGAATTTTGATGGGATGCATTGAACCTGTAGGTTACTTTCTGTAGATAACCATTTTTCACAATTCCACCTATCCATGAACATGGGAGCGCTTTCATCTCTAGTGACTTCTTCTATTTCTTTAATGTTGTACAGCTGTTCCTCTAGAGGGTTTTTTCCACCTCCTTCATTGGGTTTATTCCTTGGTATTTAACTTTTTCAAGGCTATTGTGAAAGGGATTGTTTCAGCTTGTTCATTATTGGTACATGGAAAATCTAGTGGTTTTCTAATGTTGTTCTGCTATTTTATCATGATCCAATCATGAATTTGGTAGCATTCTTTCTCTTTCTATTTCATGGAATAGTTTGAGATGCATTGGTGTGAATTCTTTAAAGATCTAGAAGAATTCAGCAATGAATCCCTTCAGTCTCTGGCATTTCTTTATTATGTGACTTGCTTCTTCAATTTCATTGCTTGTTATACATCTGTTTATGCCCTTTTTATACTCTTGTTCAATTGTGGTAGGTCTTGTGTATCTAGAAATGTATCCATTTCTTCTGCATTTTCCAGTTTATCAGAGTATAAGTTTTAAAAATATCCCGAGTGATCTTCTGAATTTCTTCAGTATTTCTAATTTTATTAATTTGGGTCTTTCCTTCTTTCTTTTGGTTAGTTTACTAAGGGTTTGATAATCTTATTTATCTTTTCAAGGAACCAAATCTTTGTGTCATTGACTCTTTAAATTGTTTTTTTTTTTTTAGTCTCCATTTTCTTAATTTCTGCCCTGATCTTTATTATTTCTTTCAGTACCCTCCTTCGGGACTTGGCTAGTTTTTATTTTTCTAAGAGCTCGAGATGCATCATTAGGTTATTTACTTGAGATCTCTCTTATTTTTGAATGTATGCATTCAAAGTTATAAACTTTCTCCTACCACTGCCTTTTCTGTGTCCCAAATAATCTGGTTAGTGGTATTTTCACTTTCATTTGATTCTAGGAATTTTTTATTTCCCCCCTTATTTATTCGATGATCCACAGATCATTCAAAAGTGAATTTATTGTTCAGCCTCCATGTGTTTGAATATTATCTGTAGTTTCTCATTATTGATTTTTAGTGTTATTCCATTGTGCTCTGATAAAATACAGGAAGTTATTGCAATTATCTTATGTTTGTTCAGACCTCCTTTATGTCCTAAAATATGATCCAATCTGGAGAAAGTTCTGTGGGCTGCTGAGAAGAATGTGTACCTGTGGCTAGTAGGCAAAATATTCTATGAATGTCTGTTAAATCCATTGGATCTACAGGGCCATTTAATTCTGAAGTCTGTTTATTTTTTGTCTGGATGACCTATCCAGTGGTGAGAGTGAGGTGATAAAGTCACATGATATTATTGTTTGGGGCCTGTCTTGTGCTTTCATGTCCAGTCATATTTGTTTTATGAAACTGGGTGTGAACATTCAGTGCATGTGTGTTTACAATTGTTTCTCCTCTTGATGATTTTGCTCCACTATGAAGTGACCTGTTTAGCCAGAAGAGTCTGGCTAATTTTGCCTTGATATCTGCTTTGTTAGATATGAGTATAGTTGTTCCTGCTTACTTTCAGGCTCAGTTTGTTTAGAAAGTTTTTTCCATCATTTTGCTTTAAGCTCATGTTTGTCTTGGCCAGTAAGATGTTTCTTGTGGACAAAAAGAAAAAAAAAAACCTCCGAGTCTTGTTTTTCAATGCAATCTGATAGTCTGTGGGTTTTCTTTTTCCTGTTTTTTTTTTTAACTGGGACTGGAGTTTGAACTCAGGGCTTTGTACTTGCAACACAGGCACTCTACTGCTTAAGTTCCATCTCCAGAGCATGTTTCTGTGATTATTTTGGATTTGGGGCTCTCACAATATGTTTGCCAGGCTGGCTTTGAACTACGATCCCCCCAAGTAGCTAGGATTACAGACATGAGCTACCCGTGCCCGGCTCACTGTGTTTTTGATTAGACAACTGAGACCATTAATATTCAGAGTTATTATTAAAAGGTATATTACAATTCCTGCCATCTTTTTGTACTGTTTAATTCTTCCCTACTCCTCATTTTTTTTTATCTATTTGCTTATTGTTTCTCTTATTTTTATGGTTGTGTTTTATCTTCCTCTTCTTTCTGTAGAATTCCTTTAAATGTCTTCTGTAGTGCTGGTAGTGGTCAAGAATTCTTTTAGCTTTTTGTTTGTCATGGAATGTTTTTATCCAGGATAGTTTTTCTGGATACAGTAATCTAGGTTTGCTGTTGTTTTCTTCCAGCACTTGAAACAGGCCCTCCTTGCTTTCAGTTTCTGTTGAGCATTCTGTTATCCTGATGAGTTTGCCTTTCTATGTGCTTGGTACTTCTCTCTTGCAACTTTCAACATTCTTTCCATTTTCTGTATGCCTAATGTTTTAGCTATAATATGTCTCGGAGAGACTCTTTTTCATTTTTTCTGTTTGGCATGCTAAATGCCTCCTATATCTGAGTGACCATTTCTTTCTTAAGATTTGGGAGTTTTCTGCTTATTTTACTGAAAATGTTTTCAGTAAATGTTTGCTTGCACATCTCCTTTTATCTCCCAGAGGTCTTGCATGTTCTATCCATATTTCTTTTTTTAAATTTATCTTCATCTGATTATTCTAATACATCTATCTTGTCTTCAAGTCCTGATATTCTGTCTTCAATTTGACCCAGTCTACTGTAGAGACTTTCAGCTGAGGTTTTAAAATTTGATTTATTGAGCTGTTCATTTCCAGAATTTCATTTTTATTTTTTTCAGAATTTCTGTCTTCATTGAATTCCTCTGTCACGTCCTGCATTTTTCAGCTCTTTATATGAGTTCATTCTTTTATAAATTTGTTCATTTATTCTTGGCCTCTTTAATTTCATTGATCATTTTTTTATTATAAAAATTTTTATTAGGATATATGTGTTATATAGGGGAGATTCATAGTGACAATTCTGATTAAGCTTATATTGTATATTGGTTAGATCACTCCCATCCTCTCTCCCACCCCTTCTCTGTCCCACTTAAAGCAATTGCAAGATTTATTTTGTATAAGTATATGAAGTCTTTGTTCTTTTTTGTGTAAGTATATGAAGTCCATTAGCCATACACCCTCACATTTATCTCCTTCATTCACCCTCCACATCCCACTAATACTTCCTCCCACATATAGTCCTGTCTTTCTTTATTAATATTTAAGTTGATGTTCAAAAGGTTTTCTCTATGTATCCCTGCTGTGAGTATACTTTATTTTAGTCTTTTCAACCTTTCCATTACTCTCCCTTACCCCGATCATTCTTGTAATCATTTTTTAAAATTCTTTGAGATTTCATCCACTTCATTTTATTGTGGTTAGTGCTTGTTACCATGAAGTTGTTGAGTTTTGGAGGAATCATAATGCATTGTGTTTTTTTTTTCCATATTTCTCATGTTTCTGCATTGAGATTTGCACATCTGTGGCCAAGACATTGGAAATTTTAATCACTTGTAGTTTTTCAGTTGAAGTATTAACAGTGTTCAGGCAGGGAGGTGTGGTGACAGGGTTGAGATTCTATGTCTCATCACTGCATTGGAGGTTTGGCTTATAAGGCAGGCATTTACCCACATGCTCAGGGAACTAATCCCATGACTGGAGTCTTTCTCTCTCTCTCCTCTCTCCTCTCTCTCTCTCTCTCTGGGACTGGGGTTTGAACTGGGCTTCACATTTGCAAAGTAGGCACTCTACAGCTTAAGCCATGTGTCCAATCCATTTTTTTCTGATTATTTTGGAGATGGGGTCCTCTAAGTTATTTGCTCAGATTGGACTTGAACTGTGATCCTCCTGATCGCATTCTTCCAAGTAGCTAGGATTACTGGCACCCAGCCAGCTGAAGTCTCTTGTAGAAGAGTTGGTTGTTCACTTGTGAGCAGCTTTTACCCTAAAATTTTTTTGTGTGGACTAGGAGCCACTGCTGGCCACAAGGAAGTTTAGAGCCTGTTGGCTGGGCAGGTTCCTACTTGCTCCAAAAAGCCAGCTCCCCTAGTCCTATGTTTGTGTCCCCAGGGACAGAAAGTGTCCAAGCCTAGGAGTGAACCCCTAAGGCATCGGAGTGGAGACAGCAAATACAGCACTGTGTTCTGCACTGTTGGGAAAGAACTGAGGAACTGAGGCCTTCTGCTTACTACTCTCAGTGTTTTCAGGCCCTACCCAGCAGCTCACCTCTCTTTGGGGGAGAGGAAGCAGTGGAAACCACATGATTTGGAGGGTCTGGTTTCAGGGCTCTCAGATCCATCTTGTAGCCAACACACTTAGCCAGGAGAAAGAACCTGGAGTCCAAATACTGCCCCAGTCAAGGACTTGGTGTTTTGTTTCTGCCATGACCCATAGACAATGGGACTTGCTCCTCACCAGGGAAGGGAAGGTCTCTGACCATCAAGACCTTCACTGTCCGTGGTCCCCACTCCCTGTACTTTTCTGTAGGTCCCTATCAGACCCTCTTCCTCTCTACGGCCACCTCTTGTGGCCATCTCCCACCCAGGGGCTTGCAGGGTGTCCCAAGGCTCCTTGAGCTATGATTGTTCCATATTTTCAAGCCCCCAGAATAGTTCAGTCTCAAGCAATAGGCCCTTTCTCAAGATAGTTCCTTGTGATAGTTCTCTAAAATAATGGAAGCAAGAGACTGTCTTCCTTCACCAAAGCTAACTTTCCACACCGGGGAAGTCACTGTCTCACCAAATCCTGCACAGGGTTTAAGATTTTCAGGAAGTGTGATATTATCCTGCAACTACAGTTGCCGGTCTGTTATCATGGCCATCTGGCTTGAGTGCATCTTCAGTTTATCTCCAGGGAACTGGGGACAGGACTTGAGATTGTTTTCTGCTTTTCTCTGTCACCTTTATGTTTCTTGCTTTTCACCTGTCCTGAAACCTGTCATGGTTCCTGATGCTCTTCCTTTCTTCCTCTCTTTTTTCAGAATTAGTCTCTCCTTTGCTACCTGATTCTTCATCCACAGAGTCAAGATGAAGTATGCTTCTAATCTACCATCTTGCCCCACCCTCTCTGAATAATCTTTTGAGTGTATTGCTGGATTCTGTTTGCTAGGATTTTGTTGAGGACTTTTGTGTCTATGCTCATCATAGTGGCTGTAGATTTTTCTTTTTGTGCTCTTATTTGTTGTTTTTGGTATAATGCTGGTCTCATAGAATGTGTTTGGAGAATTTCTTCCCTTTTATATTTTTTTGGAATAAGTTTGGGGGAATTGGTATTAATTCTTCTTTAAATATTTTATAGATTTTAGCTTTAGATTTATGCTTTTTTAAAAACTGATATTTCATTATTTGTTAATGATCTATTTAGGTTTTCAATTTCTTTATAACTCATTTTTGATAAGGTGTGTGTGTCTTAGAATTTGTCCTTTTCTATGAAATTTGTTTGCACATAGTTTTCATAATAATGTATAATGATCATTTATATTTACTCTTGTGGCCTCTTTGTGCATACCATGGGCAGAAAAAATCAGGGATTTCTACCCCTGGCTCTTGTATTGGCAGTATTGTCTACCTGGGAGTGAACAGAAGAGGAAGGTGTTGCTCTTGACCCCCACTTGCTGTGTACAGCTGGGTAGGGTGATGGCTGGAGTCCTAGAATTGCTCAAAGTCCTTCAGCATGCCACTGTGGGTGGGGCAGGAGCTTGCAACCCATGTTGGGGTCCAGCACAGGAGGAAGTGGTGAGGGAAACTGGCAGCCCACACATGACTGATGGGTGCCCTTGGTCTCAGACTGCAAGTGACTCTATCTCCTGGTTCCCGAGGGTGGCCCTCTCCATTCTCCTCCATGTTGCAACAACTGTCTCCTACAGCGCAGGGCATCCAGCAGGCTTACGTCACAGTCACTCTGCTGGGCAGTTATCCTATGCCAGTGCAATGGAATGTCTGGAATCCTAGAGGTGGGACTAGGCAGGGATTTCTGACTCCTAGAGCAGTGCAAACTCAGACAATAGCTCACTTCTCGAGGTGGCTCCTGGCTACTACTGGGGGCTCACTGGGAGATGATGTGAGATCTTTTTCCAAAGCCAGGCTGTGGTATAGGTCTCAGGTTATTTTTCTAAATGGGCCTGTGAGGGTTGTGAAACTTTCCAAAAGCTGGGATTGCCAGCATCCACACTGATAGACTTTGTTGGGGCTTTCCTTCAACCTTAACCCTACGAAGGGCAGACTCCCCTTCCCCTAGCTGTGGAACAGGATGGTTGTGGTTGGGGTGTTTTGTTTCTCTGTTGTTTTCTTGAGTCTCTGAATCTCATGAGGTTCTAATCTCTTGTTTGCTTCCAGTGTTCTCCATAGTCACTCACCCCAAATGCAGCCATATATTTGTTACTCTGGTTCATCTTTGTGGAGAGCGATTTGAGCGTTGGGCACCTCTATTTTTCCATCTTGGATCTCCCCCCAAAGAGGCTGGACTATTCCAGTCCCTGATATCTTGTCTCCGCAAGGTAGTGCATGTAACACTCCTTCATCTGACGACTTCTTGCACTATTGACTCAAATGACATGTTCATGAAGTTCATGCTGTATGTTCATCAGAATTCTGACAATATGCATTTCTGCTGGCATGGTGACGTTAAGATCGACCAGAATAAAGCATATGTTAGGGTCTGAAGTTTGTGTCTTTATGTGTGAAGATGCTAAAGCTACATTATGACATTCTCAAGTCATATAAACATTTTTTAGAGAAATATGAATGGTGAAGTTGTGCAAAAGAACTTTGAACCTGGCATCAGTGGCTCACTCTTGTAATCCTAGCTACTCGAGACAGAGATCAGGAGTATCTCAGTTCGAAGCCAGCCCAGGGAAACAGTTCATGAGACCCTATCTCACAAATACCCAACACAAAAAAGGGCTGGTGGGGTAGCGCAAGTGGTAGAGTGTCTGCCTAGCAAGCGTGAGGCCTTGAATTCAAAGTACCAGCAATTATTAAGAAAAGAAAAAAAACTTTGATATACTCAAGGGTTTGGTTTGCTGGCTGTGTATTCAGTGCTCATGTCAACTAACATGGGAGATTTCAGGAGTGGAAGTTCAAACTACAGAGGTTTAAATCAGATAGCCTGTCTTACGTTTTTTTGGAGAAATATTTAATTTTATGACAAAATAATAAAATGTAAAATGCTATAGTATTTGAAGATACAGAGACCAGTTCCATGGGTGGAAAGAAGAGTCCTGGATTTTACTGGAGCATGGGTGTTTTTAACCATTTCACTTATTTAAAAAAAATTTTATTGGTGGTACTGGGGTTTGAATTGTGCTTGCTAAGCAGGTGCTCTACCACTTGAGCCATGCCCTTGGTTCTTTTTGCTTTAGTTGTTTTTCAGATAGTATCTTGCATTTTTTTTGTTGTTGTCCAGGCTGGCCTGGATTACACTCCTTCTACTTATGCCCTTCACATAGCTGTGATGACAGGTGTGCACCACCATACCCAGCTTTTTTGTTGAGATTGGGTATCATGAACTTTTTGCCTGGGATGGTTCAAGCTGTGGTCCTCCCAATCTCCACCTCTCAAGCAGCCAGGATTACGGGCTTAAGCCACCATGCATTGCCAAGTACTTCATTTACTTAAACAGCTAGAAAGTACATGTCTGATGAACAACAAGAGTGCACTTTCCTATGTGTCTGTCTCTCCATGGTCAATGGATTAGGCTACTGTCACAGAACCACACACCTTATGAGGACAAGTGGATAGTAAAAGTAAAATCAAAACACTTCTGAAAAGAGCTAAAAGAACTTCACATGTTACAAGAGGAAATTTTTTTTTAGGGTTGGGAAACGATTTGTACAACAAAACTCTAAAAATTTAAAACCTATGTATTTTTGACACATGGACATCCATCTCCTGTCAGTAATCTGTGAAGACTATCTGCTAACGGACCTTGACACATTTCAACCCAAATCTCCCAATTTTCTAAAAATATAATTGGAAATGCCATAAGGACATCCTGTTAGAATGTAAGAAATTCAAACATCTCTTCTTGTGATGGAATCTGGCCATATATTTCTCCTATATAAACACTAGCTGAAAAATGTGAGCTAGTGCAATCTAGTGAGAGACTAGCTTCTGTCTTAGCTAGTGTTGAGAGAGGAAGCTTCTTATTGCCTGGTTTACTGTCCAGATTTTAGGCACTGGGAAGCTTCAGAATTGTATTAGATTTGTACCACTGCGAATTTAGTGGTATCAGAACCTTAGAGTTCTCTAGAAGATGATACAAGTATCACTGGACTCTAGTCAAGGTGTTGGGTGATAACAGGGCTGCATTAGTTTCTAGAGGTTCTAGGGACAACCTGTTTGTAGATTTTTTTTAATTTAATTTTTTTGGCAGTACTGGGGTTTTGAACTCAGGACTTTGTGTTTGCTAGGCAGATGCTACCGCTTGAGCCATACCTCAGCCCTGCTTTCTCCATCTTTAAAGCTAACAGGGGCAGGTTGAGTCTTTTTCACATTCTGTCTGACCCTCTTCCATATTCTCACCTCCCTTGGACTCTCCTCTCTGCCTTCCTCTTCCACTGCTAAGGTCCTCTTCCTGGTAAAGACTCTCTAATGACATTGAGTCCACCCAGGCAATCCAGTATACTCTACCTATTTAAAGGCCCAGGTGATCACAGTTTTACCTGAAACCTTATTTCCCTTGCTACTTGAGAGTCCCAGAATTAGAACATATACTTCTCTGAGATGCTGCTACTCTGCCTTCCACAGATATTAAAAAGCAAAGGCCTATCTTTCAGGAAAATGATAAATGGGGAATTTTTCTGTTGGATATGCTGAGACATAGCTTGTTTAAAAAAAAAAAACCTCAAATGCTCTTGTTAAGTAAAAATGGATTCTGAATTTCAGCTTAAGTTGTGGAACAATTTCATTATGGTGGAAGCACATAGATAAGCCAAGAGCTGGAACATTGAAACTGTTCATTATTCCTGTGATATGAGTCTATATTTGTTGGTGGAGCTCCTATAACAAAGCACCACAGACTGGGTGGTTTAAACAACAGAAATTTGTTTTCTTACAATTCTGGAAGCTAAAACTTCAACATCAAGGTTTTGGCAGGGTTGATTTCTTTTTCTTCTGAGGCCCCTGTCCTTTGTTGGTATAAGCATCTTTTCCCTATATCTTCACATGTCTTTCTGTGTGTGTCTGCGTACTCATCTTCTCAGATAAGGACACCAGTGATCTTGATTACATACAGCCTAGTCCATTGACCTAACTTAATTTTCATTTTCGCTTTAAAGATCTGGTCTCCAAAAGCAACCACATTCTGAAGTATTGGGTATAGGTTTCAACAAATGAATTTTAGGGGGAAAAATTCAACCCATGGCCATATTTAATGATTAACTTGCAAAAGACTCCACACTCATAGAGGACCATTGGTTAAAAAGACAGGAAGTGGGGCAAGCCAGGGATTCAATCTGTACACTCATTGACAGTCACTCTCAGGTAGATTTTTTTTCTACAAAACTGGTGATTTATTTTGCTTTAACATACAATGGTAAATATTTTGGGGATCATCAAATTTAAAAAATTTGCTGGGCTTCCTTTACATATTATAATACTAATGTAAGCTCTTGAGTTCTTCCATTTCAGTGAAGGACAGGGATCCAATTGACACCTGCTAGCAGCTTGGCTAAGAATGGACATTAAATTCAGACAATATGCTGAAAATATAAAGGGTTTTTTTCCTCCAAATGTGTATAAAAATTTTGAAACAAAAATCACTGCCTGTTCCACAGGACAATTTCAATTTTAAAAATGCTCCAAAGCAAAGAGTAGTACAACCCTGTGTCACAATATTTATAATACAGCTTAACAATATTTTATCAAAGACTTTTGCACTTGAGATTTAAAAAAAATCTGAAGAAGAAAAACAGTAGCCAAGGAACTGCACAAACAAAAAATGAAAATTATATAAAACATTTCCACCACTATTTAAATGTCAAATTTAAGCAATAGTAAAAAAAAAACCATAATAATACAACCTTCTGTTTAAAATAACAGCACTGTTTGCCTCTTTTCCACTGAATTTTACATATGAACAGACTATATATACTGGTTTTCAGAGATGTCCATTTGGTCTGTTACACCAGTACCAAATCCTCTCACTGTCTTTGGAGGATACACACTCCATGCGGTCTCCAACATTCTGGGTTAGGTGCAATGTCTCAAGTATAACACATTTCTCCCTTTTCCTTTACACAGTGCAGAGTATATGGGCTTAGGTTATGAAGACTCTCTTTTACTCCAGGTCACTGTCTTTTTCTAAATTCAAGGCGGTATTCAATGGAGTGCAGTAGTTGGGCTTGTCAGAAGGTACATAGCCTGGCAGACACAGACATTTGTAGGAACCTTCGGTGTTGATGCACTTGGCATTTTTGCAGAGAGACATCCGGTTGTTCAACTCATCACATTCATTTACATCTGCAATGAGCCAAATCACACAGGTCACCAATCTGTAATATCAGCCCATGAGGAAACAGAACCTACATTCACTGGAAGCATCCTGGCTCCCTGCCTTTCTGCTGTCCACCATTCCCTGCTCCTGCCTGCTGTACAGTCTTTCCATTATTGTCTGTTTCAATCACATATAAGATAAAGAAGATGTTGTAGATCTTGAAGTTGATGATCAGGGAGGTTCTAGAACTTCTTTCTGTTTTTACTATAACATGGACATTTGTCAGCTGGACATTAATAGTGAAATGGTAAGCAAGATGGAAGAACTATACTTTTCTAAGTTCCTTCCGAAGTTATACAAGAACATCTGGGTTTGTTGAGGGGAACTGAACACACAGCAGAGAGCTCTGGGAGCTGCCTCCTGAGAGCCTCAAGTTGTGTTCTTGGCTTTCATTCCACGCAAGACCCATTTAGACTCTCACATGCTAGGAACACTCGTGAGAACCAGGCCACCTATTTTCCAGACCCACCACAGACTAAGACTCACAAAACCAAAGTGGGCAAAGGGACTGCTATAGCAGGGAGAAGAAAAATAGCAAAACAAACAAACAAACAAAAACCCCATTAAGTCAAGGGTTCTTTAGCAAAGAGGCCATGCTGAGTCACACAGAGCAGGTGACATAGGTGTTCACTCTTCATCTAAGCAGGAGGCAGTGTGAAAGATGGTTTTAGGAGGAGGTTTACCCAAAATGGTTACCATGGAAGCTGTATGGTTTTCAGATGTCTACACTGCTTTATGCTTGTGTCACATACTCAGAGATAACATTCCTTGCTGCACAGTCAAAATCTAAATTTAAAAGTAATCGTGGCACATTCTGGTCTTTCTTCCACAGTTACCATGATTTATACATTTTTTTCTGGCAGTACTGGGGTTTGAACTCAGGGCCTCACGCTTACTAGATAGGCACTCCTACTTGAGCCACTCCACCAACCCACACTGTCTAGATTCTTAAATAAGCCATTAACTTTTATGTTTAGTTGTGGTTAAAAAAAACCAAAACAGAACACAAAATTGAACATCTTAGTTATTTTTAAGTGTATAGTACTGTGATATTAAGTACAATTCTATTTAATGTATATATATGTGCATATATATACACACACATATACACTAAGTGTATATATACCTACATAAATATATACATTAAGTACACATACATACATTAACTCAGGGCTTTGCATTCTGGTGTGCACTCTACACTGAGTTATACCCCAAACCTTTAATGAATTATTTCCAGAACTTGTCACATCTTCCCACACATTGGTACCTAGCCACAGACACACAGGATCTGAGGAAAAGAATCTCATTCTTACCAACACAAGTCATCTTGGCCATATCCAAGTGATACCCATCAAAGCAATCACAGGTGTAACCTTCCTGGACCCTCACACAGCGGCCATTCTCACATCCGTTGAGGATACCACATTCCTCAGCCTGTAACTCCTCAAAGCTGTTTAAGAAACCTGGAAGGGAAAAGGCAGGGGCTAAGTCACAGAAGTTTACCCCCTATGCTGTTTAAGACTATTTTGCACAGGGCATAGTGGGACATGCCTGTAATCCCAGCACTTAGGAGGATGAGACAGGAGGATCATGAGTTCAAGGCCAGACAGTAAGATTGCCTCACAAAAATCCCAAAATACCCCAAATAAACAGAAACTATGTTATTAAGGTTATGGTTCATTATATAATGTACATATGCATTTATATATGCTTATAATATATATGTACACACATATATCATGTATATATTATATATATAAATAATATATGAATGATATAATTCAGGTACTGTATGTCTAGCATTAGAATCTAAGTTAATACCAAATATACCTATATCTTATATTAAAAATCCCATAAAATGAGTCTTATATTAAAAATTCCATAAAATGAGAGAGCAAATATGGGTTTTGGTTTTACTCTTTTTTTTTTTTTTTGTCAATTCTGGGGTTCAAACTCAGGGTCTCACACTTACTAGGCAAGTGCTCTACCACTTCTACCTCTTGAACCACTCTGCCAGCCTTTTTTTGTGATAGATTTTTTTGAGATAGGGTCTCACAAACTATTTGCCCAGGCTGGCTTCAAACTGCGATTCTCCTGATCTCCGCCTCCTGAATAGCTAGGATTACAGGTATGAGCCACCTGCACCCAGCTTGGTTTTGCTCTTAATTATGAAAAGTATTCATTTAAACTTCTACATTTCCTGAGTTGTCAGAAAATCGAGACAGAATCAATGGAATCACAATCAGAGATCAGTGGGCCTTTGCTCAGTGAGAGTTTTGACAGTATGCTTTTACAGCGAGAGTTGGGGAGACCAGGAAAAAACCCACCTGACTGTGTCCTGTGAAGTCTGTTTGCTCTGGCTTTGGAATGAGCCTTACACAGGGGATCAAAGGATAAAGGCAGTAAAAGGGACTCAAAACATCCTGATAAATGAGAAAGTACATCAGACTTGTGTTTAGAAAACCAAAAGGCTTTTTTTTTTTTTTTTTGTTACGGAAACCAAGGAAGTCTTGTTTGGCTCTTTTTACAGTTTAGGAACTGGTTTTGAATGTTTGACACCATGTAGAGTTTTAATGCTATATAAACAGTGAAAGCAGGCATAGGGAACATTTAGTTGTCTTTCTAAAGAAAGTGCCTTGTCACATGTCCTTTCCCCAAGGCATCACAAATTGACATCAAAAATTAAAAATGCTGTGTTTACTTTCTGCCTTATCTGGCCTTTGAAATAATTCTCCAGTAGAACTGCAAGGGGCAGTAAATGTCATTGCTATGTAGGACCCTCAGTTCTTAAAGATCGAGTACCAGTTTTCTAAAGAGGGAGAGCATGCTCCATGAAACTTGTCTCCACCATGGAAGAATCCCTGACCCAAATTTCTTCTAAGAAAAAAATATGAAATTTCAATTTTTCAGGGCAACAGTAGCCACAAATTATGGTCATTACTTGTGCAAATTTATATGTTCTTCCTCTGATGCACCATAATCTTTTATAAAACAGACAAAATGGCAAACAATTGACTTGAATACTTTCCATTCATTCCTAGTAGAGGGAGATAAATTAATTATTGAGATGGAAAAGAGCATCAGAATGACAAGCATTTAGCCACTGTCTTCCAAGAGGGAATCTGTCATCTATCTATCTATCTATCTATCATCTATCTGTCTATCTATCAGTCTACCTACCTATCTATCTCATGTAGGATAGCATTTGAAATAACATGTAGAGAACTAAAGGCTTCTATGAATTTTAAAGATTCTCTCATTGTTTTAAAAAACCTCTAGTTGCATGTTTTTGCCTTTGCCTTTTTTTAAAACCTTTGCTCTTTTTCTTGGAGAGAAAGAAAATAGAAGAATTTTTTTTTAAAAATTGAGTACCACATCTATGATTGCCCTTGTCAGAATTTTAAAGGGAAAATAAGTATTATAGACCATCAAGAATAAGATAGCCACTTTCATAAATAACTTAAGAAAATAAAGTCTTGATCTATGAAAATATTGCAAGGATTCCAAGATGGCGACTAGAGGGAGGAAGCAGAAAGCGTGCTTCCTAAAGTAAAATCTTGGAGAGATGATGGAGATACACCTTGCAGGAAAAACCACCAAGAAGAGGTAAACTCCAACACTGCCACACCCCCAGCCCGCACATAGCATCTCCACTCCACATTAAATGGAGAAACCAGGAGGGCTCTTGTGCCACCAGATGCCAGAACCTAACCGGCTTGGGAGAAGCAGACCACCAGGTGAGCTAAGCGGCACTCGGTACTCCCACAGACAACCCTGGGTCAGATCAGCATAGCCCCCTGGACAGACTGACCCCCACCCAGGGAAAAAAGAAAAAAACAAACTGAATAATAAACAATAACAATAAAAAAGACACGTAGCAAAGAGGGCAGGGCACCCTGAGCACCGAAGAGGGGGGAAGGAGCAATCCCTCACAGAACTATAAATAAACAATCCGGCTGGAGAAGGCAGGAGCAGCAGCATCTGCCCAGCAACCAGGAGCAGGAAAGCTTGTAAAAGTGGTGGTGGGAGGAAAACTCCACAGGAGACGGGGGAAGACCCACTTCCCACCTGAACTGTAAATAAACACACAGGCCTGAGAACGCGGGTGTAGCGCCACCTCCCCCAGTGTGCTTGGAAAGGGGAAAGCTTGTAGCAGTGGTGGCCGTGCCCAGGAGAACTCTGAGTAAACAAAGCCTGTGGGGCCAGGTGAGTGTTAAGCTCACTCCTGAGATCTGCAATCAATAAAGCCTGCAGCAACAGCAGGCTGACAGCAGCAGACAGGTAAGCCACAGCCTCAGACAAAAATTCACAAAGCTGTCTCCAGACTCTTTTTTTTTTTCCTCTTCCTTTGATGAGACAACAACCCAACTACAACTACATGCTGGAAAACTTACTGAAACTGTATTGCATTTGAACTTGGGATACTTTGTTGTGTTTTGGTTTTTTTCCTTTTGATGAGATGACAGAACTACTTCTGAAACAAAATCTCCATGATTGGAGGCTGAGGGACTAACACCAAAATTAGTAAGACTGAAACTTTATTGCATTTGGACTTGGAGATTTTTAAAAATTATTTATTTATTTATTTATTTATTTTTATCCTCTGTCTCTATAATGCCTGTTTAGCTTACTGTTGATTAGTACACTATCTCTCCCTGTTTATATATTTGACACAGTTTTTTGTTTGTTTTGTTTTCTTTACTTGTTTATTTGTTTTTCCCTTTTTCTTTACCTTCTTTGCTTTCCCTCTCCTCTCACCCTTCCATTTTAAAAATCACCATTGTTATTATTACAAGCTAGAATATACTTAATTGCACACAGTACAGGGACAGTAACAATACCAAGTGCAATGATGGGAAGACAGAAAAAACAGGGAAACCAGTTTCCCCACAGCAAAAAATTAGTACAGGAACCAGAGGGAAATGAAGAAAACAGATACTCAGATCCAGACTCCAGCAAAACGAAGACAAACTATGCCAAAGAACCCAATAAAGCCCATAAGAATAATCTGAAAGATGAAATCCTCCAAGTAATAAATGAGAATTTATAGAGATGATACTGGATATGGTCAACCAAAATGTACAGGAGACACTCAAGAAATTCCAAGACAACAAAAATAGAGAATTTGAGAAAGCACAAGAAGAAATAAAAGAAACCATAGAAGCACTATATAAACACCAAAGTGAAACAAAGAACATGATTAATGAACTCAGGGTGAAAATAGACAACATTAAAGAGGAAATGACTCAGGATATGGAAAACCTCAGAAAAAAGAACAAAACAGAACTGCAAAACAAAATGGAAGGCCAATCCAGCAGAATAGAACAAACAGAAGACAGAGTCTCAGAACTCAAAGATGAAATGGTAATTAAAGGAAAAACTGAAGAACTATTAATTAAACAATTCAAGAGCTGTGAAAAGAAAATGCAAGAACTCACCGACTCCATCAAAAGACCAAACCTGAGAATCATGGGCATTGAAAAAGGAGAAGAGGTGCAAGCAAAGGGAATGTGTAATATATTCAACAAAATAATAACAGAAAATTTCCAAAATCTAGAAAAATCTATGCCCATACAGATGCAAGAGGCCTCCAGAACACCAAACAGACCAGACCAAAATAGAACTACCCCACGGCATATTATCATTAAAACAACAAATACAGAGACTCGAGAAAGAATATTGAAGGCTGTAAGAGAGAAAAAACAACATACAAAGGTAAACCCACCAAAATCACTGCAGACTTCTCAACAGAAACATTAAAAGCAAGAAGAACTTGGGGTGAGATCTTCTGGGCACTGAATGAAAATACCTTCAACCCTAGGATACTCTACCCAGCAAAACTATCATTCAAAACAGATGGAGCAATAAAAGTCTTCCATGATAAGCAGAAACTGAAACAATATGTGACCACAAAGCCACCACTACAAAAGCTTCTTCAAGGGATTCTGCACACAGAAAGTGAAACCCAACTTAACCATGGAAGAAAAGAAAAAGCAAGAAAGTAGAGAGTAAACTCAACTTAGGTACACACAATCAAACCTTCAAACAACTAAGACAACTAAATGACAGGAATCACCACATACCTATCAGTACTAACAATTAATGTTAATGGACTTAATTCACCCATCAAAAGGCACCATTTGACGAACTGTATTAAAAAGGAAGATCCAACAATTTGTTGCTTACAGGAGACCCATCTCACTGACAGAAGGAAGCATAGGCTAAGGATGAAAGGCTGGAAGAAGATTTACCAAGGCAATGACCCCTGAAAACAGGCAGGAGTAGTAATACTTATCTCTGACAAAGTAGACTTCAAACCCACATTGATCAAATGAGATAAAGGAGGACATTCCATACTAATAAAAGGGGAAATAGACCAAAAGGAAATAACAATTATCAATCTATATGCACCCAATGACAATGTACCCAATTTCATCAAACATACCCTGAAGGACCTAAAAGCATATATTAACTCCAACACAGTGGTCGTGGGAGACTTTAACACCCCATTATCATCAATAGATAGGTCACCCAAACAAAAAAATCAATAAAGAAATCCTAGATCTAAAATACACAATACATCAAATGGACCTAGTTGATGTCTACAGAACATTCCATCCAACTTCTACACAATCTAAATTCTTCTCAGCAGCCCATGGAACCTTCTCTTTATCCTAGGGCACAAAGCGAGCCTCAGCAAATATAAGAAAATAGAAATTATACTATGCATTCTATCTGATCACAATGCAATAAAACTAGAACTCAACAACAAAAGTAAAGACAAAAAACATGCAAACAGCTGGAAACTGAATAACTCATTGATTAATGAACAATGGGTCAATGATGAAATACAACAGGAAATTAAAAAGTTCCTGGAAGTCAAGGAAAATGAAAACACAACCTACCGGAACCTATGGGACACAGCAAAGGCAGTCCTGAGAGGAAAGTTTATAGCCATGAGTGCATATATTAAAAAGACTGAAAGATCCCAAATCAATGACCTAATGATACATCTCAAACTCCTAGAAAAACAAGAACAGGCAAATCCCAAAACAAATAGAAGGAGAGAAATAATGAAAATGAGAGCCAAAATCAACGAAATAGAAACCAAAAAAACCATACAAAGAATTAATGAAACAAAAAGTTGTTCTTTGAAAAAATACAAGATTGACAGACCCCTGGCAAACCTGACTAAAATGAGGAGAGAAAAAACCCAAATTAGTAGAACCAGGAATACAAAGGGGACATAAAAACAAACACCATGGAAGTCCAGGAAATCATCAGAGATTACTTCGAGAACCTATATTCAAATAAATTCAAAAATCTTAAAGAAATGGACAGATTTCTAGATACATATGATCATCCAAAACTGAACCAAGAGGATATTAATCACCAGAATAGATCTATAACACAAAACGAAATTAAAGCATCAATCAAGAGTCTCCCTAAAAAGAAAAGTCCAGGACCTGATGGATTCTCTGCTGAATTCTATCAGACCTTTAAAAAAGAACTGATACCAACTCTCTTTAAACTGTTCCACTTAATAGAAAGGGAAGGAAAACTGCCTAATACATTTTATCAAGCCAGTATTACACTTATCCCAAAACCAGGCAAAGACACCTCCAAAAAGAAGAACTACAGGTCATTCTCCTTAATGAACATTGATGCAAAACCTCAATAAAATAATGGCAAACTGAATTCAACAATGTATCAAAAAGATCATTCACCATGACCAAGTAGGCTTCATCTCAGGAATGCAGGGGTGGTTCAACATACAAAAATCAATAAATGTAATAAACCACATTAACAGAAGCAAAGACAAAAACCACCACTTGATCATCTCAATAGATGCAGAAAAAGCCTTTGATAAGATCCAACACCATTTCATGATAAAAGCTCTAAGAAAACTAGGAATAGAAGGAAAGTACCTCAACATAATAAAAACTATATATGACAAAACTACAGCCAGCATTATACTTAATGGAGAAAAACTGAAACCATTCCCTCTAAAATCAAGAATTAGACAAGGATGCCCACTATCTCCACTCCTATTCAACATAGTACTGGAATTCCTAGCCAGAGCAATTAGGCAAGAGGAAGGAATAAAAGGAATACAAATAGGAAAAGAAAATGTCAAAATATCCCTATTTGCAGATGATATGATCCTATATTCTGAAGACCCAAAAAATTCTACTCAGAAGCTCCTAGACACCATCAACAGCTATAGCAATGTAGCAGGATATAAAATCAACATAGAAAAATCATTAGCATTTCTATACACTAATAATGAACAAACTGAAAAGAATATATGAAAACAATTCCATTTACAATAGCCACAAAAAAAAAAATCAAATACCTAGGTGTAAACCTAACAAAAGATGTGAAAGACCTCTACAAGGAAAACTATACACTTCTGAAGAAAGAGATTGAGGAAGACTATAGAAAGTGGAGAGATCTGCCATGCTCATGGATTGGTAGAATCAACATAGTAAAAATGTCTATACTTCCAAAATTAATCTACATATTTAATGCAATTCCCATCAAAATCCCAATGACATTCATCAAATAGATTGAAAAATCTATGGAAACATAAGAGGCCACGAATAGCCAAGGCAATACTCAGTCAAAAGAACAATGCAGGAGGTATCACGATACCCAACTTCAAACTATATTACAAAGCAATAACAATAAAAACAGCATGGTACTGGCACAAAAACAGACATGAAAACCAGTGGAACAGAATAGAGGACCCAGATATGAAGCCACACAACTATAACCAACTTGTCTTTGACAAAGGCGCTAAAAATATACGATGGAGAAATAGCAGCCTCTTCAACAAAAACTGCTGGGAAAACTGGTTAGAAGTCTGCAAAAAACTGAAACTAAATCCATGTTTATCACCCTATACCAGTATCAAATCAAAATGGATCAAGGACCTTAATATCAGACCCCAATCTCTAAAGTTGGTAGAGGAAAAGAGTAGAAAATACTCTGTAATTAATAGGTATAGGCAAGAACTTTCTCAATGGAACCCCAGCAGCTCAGCAACTAAGAGATAGCATAGATAAATGGGACTTCATAAAACTAAAAAGCTTCTGCTCAAGAAAAGAAATGGTCTCTAAACTGAAGAGACCACCCAACAGAGTGGGAGAAAATATTTGCCAGCTACACATCAGACAAAGGACTGATAACCACAATATATAGGGAACTTAAAAAACTAAATTCTCCCAAAATTAATGAACCAATAAAGAAATGGGCAAGTGAACTAAACAGAACTTTCTCAAAAGAAGAAATTCAAATGGCCAAAAAACACACGAAAAAATGCTCACCATCTCTAGCAATAAAGGAAATGCAAATTAAAACCACACTAAGATTCCACCTCACCCCTGTTAGAAAAGCCAACATTAGCAACACCACCAACAACAGGTGTTGGCGAGGATGCAGGGAAAAAGGAACCGTCTTACACTGTTGGTGGGAACGTAAACTAGTACAACCACTCTGGAAAAAAATTTGGAGGCTACTTAAAAAGCTAAACATTGATGCATATGATCCAGCAATACCAGTGTTGGGGATATACCCAAAAGACTGTGACACAGGTTACTCCAGAGGCACCTGCACACCCATGTTTATTGCGGCACTATTCACAATAGCCAAGTTATGGAAACAGCCAAGATGCCCCACCACTGACGAACAGATTAAGAAAATGTGGTATCTACACACAATGGAATTTTATGCAGCCATGAAGAAGAACGAAATGTTATCATTCACAGGTAAATGGATGGAATTGGGGAACATCATTCTGAGTGAGGTTAGCCTGGCCCAAAAGACCAAAAACGTATGTTCTCCCTCATATGCGGACATTAGATCAAGGGCAAGCACAACAAGGGGATTGGACTTTGAGCACATGATAAAAGCGAGAGCACACAAGGGAGATATGAGGATAGGTAAGACACCTAAAAAATTAGCTAGCATTTGTTGCCCTCAATGCAGAGAAACTAAAGCAGATACTTTAAAGCAACTGAGGCCAATAGGAGAAGGGGACCAGGAACTAGAGAAAAGGTTAGTTCAAGAAGAATTAACCTAGAAGGTAACACACATGCACAGGAAATCAATGCGAGTCAACTCCCTGTATAGCTATTCTTAACTAGCAAAAACCCTTGGTCCTTCCTGTTATTGCTTATACTCTTTGTTCAACAAAATTAGAGATAAGGGCAGAATAGTTTCTGCCTGGTAGCAAGGGTTTGGGGGGGTAAGAGAGGGAGGGGGTGGGGGGAAGGGGGGAGAAATGACCCAAACAATGTATGCACATATGAATAAAATAAAAATTAAAAAGAAAATATTGCAAATTCCATGTATCATAGCAAAATCCTTCTGACTTTATAGCTAACAAAATGGTTTTATTTATTTATCTATTTCTTTACTGGTGGTACTGGGGTTTGAACTTAGAGCCATGCAAGTCCTATATCACTTGAGACATGACCCCAGCCCAGTAAAATTATTTTCCATTCCTGAGATGAAAACATAAATCAAAATTGAAACTCGTATATACACCAAAGGCATTTCCCCAAATACTTTTGTGGGACTCTAAAACAGGCAAGCAGACTTCAGCCCTGGTTCAAATCTGACCTGATACGTTTTGGAAATGAGTATAGCCATATCCATTTTCTAACATAACTGTCAACGACTGCTTTCGTGATAGCATGGCAGAGTTGAATTGCAACAACAGAGCCTATGTGGCCTGAAAATTCTAAAAAATGTTACTATTTGACCCTTTATAGAAAAATATGGTGCTCTCTGCTAATAAACTTCAGTTCTAGAAATACTTCTAAACTGAAGGTAACGAAGATGGTGAACCACGAAGGTGAGGAGACCCTTGCTCAGCCTACCCTGTAGTGCGCTGCCTACTGCACAGGATCACTTCTGCGACTGGCCAGGAAACTGGCTGGGAGCGGGGAGATTATTTCTCTGTAACTTGGAGGACTTTTAAAGGCCACGACGGAGTCAAAGCTGGAGGTCTGAGAACTGTGTCATCTTCCTATGTTGCTCAGTAGAAGCCAGATCCGACACACCAACGTGGATTTTTTAACATTTGTAGTGAATTTAGAGAGAATATCAGAGGAATGCTGGCATTAAGAAGGAGACACATAAGCCAGGACATTTCAACATTTTAATTCCTGGAGTCTGAACTATAATGTGACACAGGCTACACACACAAGCCATGGGTTGGGTCAGCCCTTGCATACAGACTTACCTGGTATTTCTGGGTTTATGGGGCAGAGTGGGCTCCCTTTCGACCCTGACATTTCTTTTTCTTTTTGTACATAAATGTTTACTGACCTATAACATATACGGTGATGTGTACAACCGTAAGTGCACATTCATAGCTGTGAGTGCATCAGGCCCATTTCGTGAATGACACGCGGTCATGTGTCGTTGATGAGAAGAAAATGTTGCTAACCTCCTGGTGTCAGAGGTCAAGGTGGTGGCTGCCTTGGGAAGGGGGTGGAAAAGGACAGCAGGGCTTTCCAAATGCTGGCAACATTCTTGACTTGGGAGGGGTTGTATGGTCCAGCCTGGTGCTAATGGTCCAGCCTGGACTGATGTCCGTTCTAAATTCTGCTAGCTGATTAAAACCCAGCATCCTTTGAAAGAGTTAAGAATGGATCATCTCAAAATTAGCTGGAGTGGTAAACTATGTCAAATCACTTGAGGAACTGCAACTTCAGCATGGGCCACTGGGCCTGTCTTTTCCTTCACACTGCAAACAACAAAGATTCTTTTGGGAGGGATGTCCTTCACATCCCTAGGCCACAGCCCTCATAGGTACATGTCTAGAACTTACTTTTCTAGTCCAGATATCCGTCTGTCTTGTCATTCCTCCATGAACTTTTTGGTTTTTGTCAGAACAGTATAAAAGCATCATGTTTGGTCATTTCTTCGGACTTCACTCTTGTGAAGCCTCTACCCCATTAAATTTTTAATAAACATTTATGCGTTTTCTCTGGTTTATCAGTACTTATACTAGTTGGGTAGATAGATCAGCCAAAGAACCCACATAAGAATTAGTTCAAATAGGGGAACTGTGCTTTTCTACATTTTCGAAAACCAAAGAGAAGAAGGAAAAGCTCTTTTGACTCAGAATAGAAACAGTCGCCAAATATGCTCTCAGGCTCTGCTGCTACCCGGGGCTCAGTCCCAACATACTAGCTTTGCACAGGTGACAGAGCACCAAGCAAAGAAAAGCTTTGCTGTGTTTTATAATTGAGCAGCATTCCTATAGTCCTAACCCTAAAGTCTGTGGTCCACAAGGACTCCTGTCTGAGAATATGGTACACTACCTGTGTGAGGCCAGGCACCTGAATCAGCACTTCTCTGTCCCCATTCTTGAGGTGAGACAACTCATTGTCTACCAATGGTTCATTCTCAATTGCTCATTTTTCAACCTTCAAATCCGATGTCCCCATGGAAACCTTGAGCTTGTGTGCATGTGCAGGCTTCCTTGCCCACAACCTCTGGCCATACTCTGCAGGACATTTCCTTTCTAGAGGGGACACCATTTGAACATACACACTCCCACCTCCCCCATGAAAGCACTGCTCACGAATCGAGGAAAAGCTGGCACCCATCACTTCTTACTTAATAAATCCCCTCACAAGTATATTCTGAAAATTCATTTCTGACGAATAGCATGTTTTGTTAACTTCCTACTCTAAAACACTGGTGACGATCAACTTGGTGCAGGTGATATTTGTCATTCCTTTGTAGAAAAAATAGCTCTCCAAGAAACCCAGGAACCAGACCACCACATCACGTGGAAAGAAAGAATTTTTCCATGGTAAGCATAACAGTCAGATCATTTTCAATCCTGGAAAGAAAGTAAACACACAGCATCCCCACCTGGAACATTAATCTTGGAATCGTGGGTTCTTAGCCTTGAGTGTGCAGAAGAGTGGCAATGGGGCTTGTAAACTAGCCTGCTGGGTCCCACCCACCTAGTCTGACGTGCAGGTCTGGCTGGACCCTGAGCATCTGCATTCCACACAAGTTCTCAGGGATCACATTTTGGGAACACTGTAGTAATCTCTATCCACAGTTTAAGTAACTGAACAATTCTGCTTACGGTCCTGAATGAAGTAAGGATCCGTCTCTGGAGTGTACTGCTCACTGAAGTCCACCAGAGCATCGCGTCCATACGGTCGCCGGCGTCCTGTCACGGGGATGTTACACAGCTGGGCATAGTCATCTAAGAAGGAAAAGGGATGACATGTAGTGGAGTGAGACCCCATCACTGCTGGCTCATGCTAGACATGCCCACTCACCACTCAGGCTGCTGTGGGGCTGGCAACGGCCTCCCCAGCTGCACTGCTCCTTCTCGCTGGGGGTTCTGTACATCCAACGCAAAGAATGCCATAGAGCGCAGTTAAGATTCCCCGCTGAAGACCAGAACTAGCTGAGTAATTCACAGAACACATCCCAGAACACCAAGGAACTGAAATATGGTCCCCCTATGACTGCTTTGGCCTATTGGAAGAATGGCTTTATCCAAACCCGTCAGGAGTTATCATCAAAAAAACATATTTAAGGTTAGAGTAGTCATTCTTAATGGACAGGTACTTTTTCACTCACTAGAAACAGGAAAAATGGTTATTCCTTCTTAGAAGTCTCCTGATGTGGGTATATTCCAGGAATGACGCGCAGACCCTAGATGTTCCCGGCACACTGGCATGATCCCATTCCATGAGAAATGCTAATTTTATTAAGGAAATAGCTGAACCTGGGAACAGTTCCTTGACTCAAAAAAGAAAAAAAAAAAACCCCAACCAATCAATCAATCAATCAAACAAACAAACAAAAAGCCCAGTTCAAAGAGAAAGAGCACAAATGCTTGTCAGTTCTGCTTAAAGTTTGCAAAAGAAGCATTAAGGATTTTCCTTTGAGAGCAAGATTGTTCAAATGTTTCTAAGTTTTAAGAGCTGAGGTCATCTCTCTTGACTTTTTATATGCATTTGTTGTACATCTGAAAGGGAGGCTTGTTCAATATTTCATATCCAAGCCACAGTGTGATTGAGAGTGAATGTTAAAAATGAATTAATTCCTATACTTATTTGTAAAAGTAAATCCTGAGATGGCTGGACCATCCCCTTGGACATCTGACTGCTGTCGGGCAAGCTGTACTGAGACTTGAGGTCCCAGAGATGTCAAGTGACACACAAAGGGCCTGGCTGGGGCTGTCTGGCCTCTATCCTGCATTCTCCCCAGAGACCATGCCTCCTCCACTGAAGAAATGAGATGCTGTCACCACTCCAAGTTCTCACCATCTCACAATGCCAAAGGAAGGGACCCAAGGTGGGAGTGAAGAGCAGGAGCAGGGTCGTACTCCTCTGCAGTGTTCTGAAACAGCTTCCTGTAAGGGCTGTATTTGAACTACAGCTATGCAGGTGAACAGGAATTATGGGAAAGGACATTTGGATTGATTTTAAAGAGCCACCCAAAGGCATGGATAAAGGAAATTGTGTTTGGAAGCTACCTTGTAGTTCCTGAAGAAACCTGGCCCAAGCTGGGGAGAGGGGCGGCAGAGAGAAGGGGGGGTACCTCAGGGACCTGATGCATCTTCTCTCTCCTCTCTTTTCCTCCCACCATCTATTTTTACTCTTAAGACTCTAGAACTTCTTGTCCCTCATGACTTTACTTTCTCTGATACATTAACATGCCAAGCTTCAAGATGGTTTTGGTCAGTCATCAAACATCATTTTTGCATTACATGTGTTCTCTCTTGTGTTTGAACATGTGTTACATCCCCATCATCACTAGGACATGTATTTTGAATTATTTTTCCGAGAGCATGGACGAGTCTGTCCTAACCCACTCTTGTTGCCTCTCCCATTGCACACATCTGCTCTGATTCTTGGCCAGGGTCAGGGGTGACATGAGCCTGGGGTAATGGCAAGAACCTGGGCTCTGGAGGCAAAGGCCGGGGCTCAAGTCCTGATTGCACTGTTTACTTTCCACCACAGCAGTCTTGGGTGCCTCAGTTTCCATATTTGTCCTACAGGAGTAATAATTCCTATTTGTTGCTGACATATGAAAAATGAGACAAAAGCAGGGAACTGTTCATGAATCTTGAAGCAAGAAAATGGAGGTTACAATTTCTTTTTCTGATAGGCAAAAGCACTAAGACTCTACTGAACATCTGAAGCAAATGGAGATTTAAAAAGACAGTCTCAGAGTAAGTAGCTGATATAAATTTTAATGTTAAAACTTAAAGCTATCCATGGCAAAGAAGTGTGAAATGGAAAAGCAGTGTGTAGGTATTTTTTGTAGTTTCAAGATAATTTGGAGTCTTACTTTATGTCCAACAACAAAGCACAGAATTCTTGACTGCCTGAAAATTTAACTACTTGATTAGGCTGTGATAAATGATGAAAAATAGTTCATTTTAACATTAGATCCACACAACTCAAATAATAGGGAAAAGATGTCCGGCAATCCTAAGCATTTGCTTGATAGAATTATAAAGGTCTTGAGTAGAGGGGTTCAGCTGTCTTTCAGGGGAGCAACAGAAGGAGACAGAATATTCTAATGAGTCTTGGTATAGGCAAATTTCTAACATGTCCTGGGCCTCTGAGCATCCCAGCCACAAGAATACCCATTCATCTTGGGGATGTTAGCCCTGATTAGTCCTAGGACTGGGTCACTGGCAGAGTCTAACCTGGGGGACAGTAGTGGATTGTGTTTGGCTGGGGTCCAGAGCCCAAGAACAGCGGGCCCCTGAACTATTTTTTACAGCTTCCCATGAGAACCCACGCGAATCTCTTGGCTCCCTGTGTGGACATGCACAATGTACTTTCTGTCCTTAGAGTCTCTTTCCTTTCCAAACACCCTTTACTTATGCACACTAACAACAATTAATCACCTAGATGTCTTTGGCTCTGTGCAGAGGAACAGTTTTGCTTAGCAGGGCTTGTCCTGGGAGGCACAGTTTGTGAATCAATACCACTTCTGAGGCCCTATACCATGTGTCCATCTGGGATCCAACCAAACACAAATGTGAAATGAATAGGAAATGGAAATATTTGCACCTCCCAGTCTCCCCTCACCCACAGCACTCCACCTCCCCAAAGCTTAGCTGGATCAAAGCTGTGAAAGGGACACATGAGGTGGTATGGGACACCATTGCTAAGTGGTTTACACAAGATGCAAGTCATTGAACATGCTAATTTCCCTGGCATGGTAGATTCATGTGACAGATGGTGTTGCTTTGATTTTCACTTTAAATTGAAAAAAAAATTTTTTTTTAATTACCCCCTGGAGCCAGTGGGCCTGGGACCCCTGCTGTCAGCAGCAAGGGAAGCACATTACGATATCCTGGCAGGAAATCTCCAGTCTTGATGACAGACACATCTGCAGGGCTGGTCTGGACAGTCACATGTCACAGTGCTACTCTGGCATGTGAGGAAACCAGGAGGTGAAGCTTTCGCTCTGTCTGAGGCAGATTAAATTCAGCTGCTTTTACAAACAAAGCAGAGGCTGTATTTAGGCCTCCACATACCAGGGCTAAAAACCTCGCATGCTACAGTTTGAACTGTGGGTAGATAAGAAACAAAGACAGGTTCTTATGAATTAAGAAAAGTGGGTCATGTTTTCCTCACACTTCTCTACCAGGTGTTTTTCCTATAGGTTTAAATGTGGACTAGTAGTTAATGGTGTTTAGAAAAACACCTACACAACTAGAATAAGGAGGAAGGGGATGGGGAATGGAGTGTAGAAATTTTCCTTACTGGAAATTAGCAAAAGCTATCATATTTTTTTTAAGTTGACTGTTTACAGAATATTGCATCCAGTACTGGTAAAGGAAGATGACAGGCCATGGCTGGTATTCACACAACACTGTAGAATTGGCTGTCTGCCCATGTGAGTGACACCCTCTCTACTGTTTCAGAGAAGAATGAATAATTTCTGCAGAAAGGCAATAATCCTGCTTTCCTGAAGTGAAATGTGCAGAGCTGAACACAACACTGGACACACTAACCAAAGAAAGGACCTGGAGTTAAAAAACCTGGGTTCTGGGTTCTAGTCCTTGTTTCTCCATGGCACAAGGTAACTTTTTTTGTTGTTTTTTTTTTTGCATTACTAGGTTTTAAATTCATGCCCTCACACTTGCTAGGCAGCCACCCTACCACTTGAGCCACTCCACCAGCCCTTTGTGTGTTGGGTATTTTCAAGATACGGTCTTGTGAACTATTTGCCCGAGGCTGGTTTCAAACTTCGATCCTCCTGATCTTTGCCTCCTGTGTAGGTAGGATTACAGGCGTGAGTCACCAGCATTCATTCAGTGACTCATGGATCGATTCATCCATTCATACAACCAGCGGCTGAGAACAGTATGAACAGGTTAGGGTTTGAGACAGAGAAAGAAGAGATGGGGAAAATCCATTCTGTAGGTGAGCATCAGATGAAGAAGAAAAAGGTTAACTGCGAGAGAGAGAGAGAGAGAGAGAGAGAGAGAGAGAGAGAGAGAGAGAGAGAGAGAGTCGTAGGCACATATAAGAGACAAGAAAACAATAGGGAAACTAAATTCCGTGCAATGCTAGCTACTGTAGATTCCTGCCACAGAACAACTGAGAAAAAGGAAGTTAGCAAGCACACGCAGTGCAGTTCCAATATGCTTTTGCATATACAGTTTCATTTAAAGCTCAGAACAACCCAAGAAAGAACTGTAATTAGCTCCTTTTGTTTCCCATAAGGAAATTAAGGTTTATGGCATAACTTGCCCAAGGTCAGGCAATCTGAACCTTAAGTGGCCTGTCTGCTAAGCCATGTTTTTCTGTCCCACGGCCAACCTTCCGACTCCCTAGCAAAATGATTAAATGAACTCCTCAGACCTCAGGCGTCAGGTAAGTACTTGTGATTCAAATTCCAGGGAGAGTCATAACCATGAATGCTGATGAGCTCAGCCCCACCAGGGTCAGTTCTATCATTAGCAGGATTTATGTTTATTGAATTTGCTCGATTTATTAGGTGAAAGAGATCAAATTGCTTAATGTTCAATTAAATCGTACTTGTCGAGGACAGGGAAGTAATGAGGTCCAAGTCTTGGCAGGGGCTTTCTCTACCATGGGACTCTTGTGATGTTAAAGCTGAGGAAACTCACGGCCACACACCAGTCAAGTTCTCCCACCCAACCTTCACCTAAGGTTACCTTTCCAAGTCCAGTCACTCCCGGCATTTCCATCAGATGGTGCTCAGTTAGTCAAACAACTGCTGAAACAGACTGGTTGCGTACAAATGCCAAAAAAAAAAAAAAAAAAGATGCTCCTTTTGTGTTCTAAAACCTGGATTAAAACACTTATATTCTTGTAATAGTATTAAATTATGCCACACAGGGCTGGAGGCATGGCTCAAGTGGTAGAGAACCTTCCTAGCAAGTGTGAAGCCCTGAGTTCAAACCCCAGTACTGCCAAAAACCAAAAACCAGAAAAAAAAAAAAGTATGCAATGGAGGGAAGGTTTGTAATAATGACTGATGGCCTGAAGGACTGAATGAACTGTTTCCCCTCAGTTCTAAGTATCTAGAAATTTGGAACACAGCAAGCCTTACCTTCAGGCAATTTCAAAAGAAATTAGGAATGCAGTGACCTCTAATATTTGACTGAATAATATAAAAAGAGATAAATAGGAGGAAGGTTAAACATCTTGATTTCCTAAACTGATCTACTTCTTTTTTTTTTTAACTACAAAGACAGGTAAGCCATTTCATATCTTCTTTCATGGTCTTAGAAGTGACAACAGTTAGGAAAAATAAGCATTATCCATAAGGAGTATATTTCATTTTTTTTTCTTTTTCTTTTCTTATTAACCAAGTAAGAATTACTCAAGGGCAAGTCGTGGTGGCTCGTGGTTGTAATCCCAGCTAACTAGAAGGTGGAGACTGGGAGGATCACAGTTCGAGGCCAGCCCAGGCAAAAAGTTAGCAAGACCTCCATCTCAACAAACAAATTAGGTGTGGCAGGTTACCTCTGTAATTCCAGGTATGCAGGGGGTTTTAGTAGGAGGTTTGCAGTTTAAGTCTGGTCCTGAACGAAAAGCATGAGATCCTATCCACAAAATAACTAAAGCAAAAAAAAAAAAAAAAAGGTCCGGGGTGTGGATCAAGAGCTAGAGCCCCTGCCTAGCAAGCACAAGGCCCTGAGTTCAAACCCCAGTACCACCAAAAGAAAAAGAAAATAAGACTTAAAAAAAAGGTACAGAGTATGTGTTTAAGAAAAAAGGAAAAGCTGTCTCACATTGTGACTTCACTAAAGCCACTGAAATGCTCATTGTAGAATGCCTGATTTATATTCATAAATTTTACCTCAATTTCAAAAATTGTAGAGAAACATTTTGGGAGGGGAAGTGTGTTTTTATATGTTAAGTCTGGAATTCATCTAACCTTTCTGTCTTTAACTGGTAAGACAAAGAAACAAGAGTGGACCTCCAAGGTCCTTTCAAAGCATGCATAGTGTATGATCTTAAATAGAAAACTTTTTTTGGGGGGGGAGGTGGCTACACCAGGGTTTGAACTCAGGGCCTCACACTTTCTAGGCAGGCTCTCTACCACTTGAGCCACTCTACCAGCCCCTAAACAGAAAACTTCTCACTATGAGGCTGGAAAAACCTTGGGAAGAAAATGTCACAGGAGCCTGAGGCTGCAATGTGAGGTACTGACCACCACATGACACTATTACCTTCAGGTGTCGCCCACCTGGATGCTCAGAATAATTGATAAGTGTGGAGTTAACAAATTATAAGCATGGACAGCCTAGCTTTCCCATGATCCCCTCTGCTCAAGGAAACTGTGGTTTACAGAAATGTAGTGGTATCCCAAGGTTAGGTCACCTTTTTTCTGTTTTCTTTAGTTACACATAAATTATTAAAATAGAAGGACAAAGAAAATTATGGCTGGAGGAGTGGCTCAAGTGGTAGAGCACCTGCCTAGCAAGTATGTGGCCTTGAGCTCAAACCCCAGTGCCACCAAAAAAATAATAAAATAAATTTAAAAAAATAAAGTTATTTTTAAAAGTATCCCTCCATCCTTCCTTTCTTTCTTTCTTTCTTTCCTGGCAGTACCAGAGTTTGGACTCAGGGCTTTGGCATTTGCTAAACGGTGCTCTACTTGAGCCATGCCTCCAGTTCTAACATTGCCTTTTAAAAATTTTTTGCAGTAGAGAAGTGTTAAAATTTTTTGCTTAAAACACTCCTGAATTATGTTCAAAAGTAGAGATCTCAAGATTCTGAAATAACAAAGATACTCCTTTGTATCCATTACCATTATTTGAAGAGCAAGTTGTAAGTAATGAATGTAATACTAAAGTAACACTAAAGAGTCACTTTAGTGAGCATGCATTTCATTCAATTAGAGGGAATACGACATCACTGCAAAGAAGAAAACTGGACCTATTTTAAGATATCTGAATTTAATTTCTTCATATGGTGGCTATTTACCTTAATTTGAGACAACTCCCTCTTCCCCCCAGGACTGTTGCCAATCAGATACAGTCCTAGCAGCTCTTACTTCTGCCAGTGATCTCTTTGGCTGTCCTTGATAGGGGCTCATGGTTACCACATGAATGGTGTCTTCTCGCTTTGAGCAGTGGGCAACCAGCACAACTGTTCACAGCAGCTCTGCCTGTGCTGAGATTTGAAACTCAGACGAAAGCATAAGAAAGGCTTCCCTGTGTCAGGAACCCTCCCAATGAGCCAATCTTGTAACCTGCTTCTTTCTTAAAGAACTGGCTACTGATGCCGGGCTAAACAATTGCCTTTCTGGACTCTGCTCCCTGAAAATTCATGCAAACACAACAATCTGCTTCCTTGTTTGGTTTGGTTTTCAGTGACTGGAGTTAAACCCAGACCTCTCACAAAAACTCTGTCAATCGAGCAACATCCCCAGCACTGGTTGCTTCCGAAACACCTTCTAGATGCCTTTCTCTCTATCCGGAGGGGCACAACCTTCCTCCTCTGTCAGACTTGCCTGCGCTGGCCACTAGGCCAGCATTGAAAAGCCAGTAGCCTACAACTTTGTTCTAACCATGGTTGTCCATTAAGATGAGGTCAAAGGCCAGGCACCAGTGGCTTATGGCTGTAATCCTAGCTACTCAGGAGACAGCGATCAGGAGGATCAAAGTTCAAAGCCTGAGACCCTCTCTCGAAAATACTCAGCGCAATATAAGGCTGGCAGAGTAGCTCAGGAGATAGAGCTCATGCCTAGCAAGCATGAGACCCTGAGTTCAAATTCTAGTCCTGCCAAAAAAAAAAAAAAGAAGAAGAAAAAGAAAAGATGAGGTCAAAGAAATACAACCTTATTTGAATTCAAAACCTTAGGGCTGGGGTGTGGATCAAGTGGTAGAACACCTGACTAGTAACTAGAAGGCCCTGATTTCAAACCCCAGTATGGCAAAAACAAAGCAAAACAAAACCTTAAACACAGACCAGGGCTTCAAACAATTATGTGCGATGATCGTTGTCCTCATCTCACTGATTATGTTCATTCTTCAGCATATCTTCAACTAGTTCCATCATCGAGCAGAAAGAAAACCAGCAAACTATATTTTAAAGATGTGAAAGTAAATTCACTCAAGCATAACTCATTTAGGACCAGATGACACCAAAAGGTGCTTTCTAGAAAATGGCACAACTGTTCATTATCTCCAATGTCAAAGCAGGAAATTGAAGCAGCTCAGACAGTTACTTTGGAGATAAATTAGATTGCCTGTTAGCTAAAAACAAAAGCATTATGTTTTGTGATCAGATTACTTCATTTCTCTACTTTGGCTCTAAATCAGATTCTGATAGGACATCAGTGAGATTGTAACCATAATGAAATTTATTTTCTATTCAGATTATTTTGTGTCAGAGTGTAGCCAAATATCTTCATACTACTTCCACGCTGTGTAGCTCTTAGGAAAATAAACAGGAAAAAAAATGGACGCTCCCAAGTCCAAGATGCATAAAAATTAAAACTTCACAAGTGCTGATGTCACCAATAGGTCACCTGTTAATCAGGCTCCCCTCACATTGAATGGATTGTTGCTGAGGAGTGATGGCTTCCATCACTTTCACCACAGGGAGCTCATGCTGCAGCCAGCAGTCTGGGGACAGCTGTGGGTCCTCCCTAGCTGACTGTCTAAACACTCCCTGACTCTTCTGTTCTCCAGGGAACATAGCTTGCTTGGGGACACCCCTCCAGAGCTCTGACCTCAGCCCTTGGGCAGGAAATGAAGGCCTATCCTCCTCCCTCTACCAGGGTTTGTTTTTCAAAGATTTTCTTTTCTCCTAATATGTTTTTAGTCAATGACTGCAATGTGATCATAGCCAGAGTGTGACTTTTTGCCCATTAATTGCTTTTCTTCTAAAGCACTTGCCAAAATTCAGATTTTTTTTTTTAAATCCTCATTGTAGTTACATCTCTAGTAATTTTCCTTTTATCCATGGTCCCCCCTTTTGTACCTAGCTTCGTTCCTGTTCACCTGGCCTCTTTTAAACTCCACTGTCACTTTCCCAGGGTAATAACAGAGGCCTGGATAGGCCACCAAAGCCCTGTTTGGCTGGTAGGTGTCAACATGGTGGGCAGGCCTGGTGGGATGACCCTCTTTAAGAGAGGGGGTCTGATTCTTGAAGGAGGGCAGGTGATTGGGAAAGGGTTTTATTTGTTCTTATTACCTTCAGAGTTACTGCCATGGAAAATGCATATTACAAGAATTAGTAGACAAGCAAACCACTTTCCCTGTTAACACAACAACAATTAGAACAGACCTTTCCTCTCAGGTAGGGCTGGGTAGCACTAATCCTGGTGTTATGTCCTGGTTTTAATTCTCTAGTAACTGACTGAATCACTGATGACTTTCTCTACCCAGCATCCTCAGCTGGTCCAAGGTGGTAATTCCACTACAGAGATAATATAGCAACTTAGGTTTAGAATATTAACACTTAAGTGTTAGATCGAGGCACTCCCCTCCCCCAACCTGTTATTATGGATATCTATCTTGTGAAGAGAACAGTGTAATCCAAAGTCTGATAGTGTTTACCATTTCAACTTGAAATATTAAGATCTTAAGCTGAAACAGAATTATGAGAATTTGATTAGGTTGGTAAACTGTATTTAATTTTATTAGGGAATCCAATTGGTTGTATTTAAGTCTGACTCATTAGGTTTTAAGAGCTGCTTAAATACATAAGAAGAAAATGCTTCCTAGGAGTGTGGGCTGCTCTTTCAGCTATATCAGGTACTTGAGAGAAAAATCAAATGGATAAAATTTATAAATGAAGACCGAAGTGTTTATGAAATGGTCAGAAATTAGAGAAATAAGTTAAATCTCTTCCTTGAGACATACAAGTACACAAAAAGTAAGAACCAATCTATTTTATAGAAAGTTAGCTGACTTAGGATGGCAAATGTGTCCAATGAACTTAGAATCTTAAGATCTAGGCTTCACATTTATAAATGGAGCCAATCAAGCATTCACTCAGACCCAGCACTGAATGGTCCTTTCTGTGATAAAGCCTCCCTCACACCCGCAGGTCACACTGCTGCCTCAGGAGCCCTGGGGACCCGGGAGAAGCTCCTGCAAGTGCACAGCGTTATTGGGGTCTGTGTTAGTTCCCAAACACTTGATCTCTGCATTGTTTTTGATTTTTGCCTTCCTTCAAAAAGACTCCAAGCTCTGCATTACAAGGTAGCTATGTGGAATAAACAGCAGCTCAACTTATTGCCTGGAATAGGATTTGGTAATCACTGCTAGCACCTATGGGGCACTTACGTGCGGGTCTCTCAGGCACTATTATCACATTTAACCCTTGAGCGCCCCCCTGAGGCAGGTGTTGATACTGTCATTTCACAAGAAGGAAACAGATAACCACTTTACACATCAAAGAGCTGTGTGTGCATACTTAATATTATTTTGACACAGTCTCATTATAGAAGGAAAAACATTTTCACTCTTTGAGAAGGGTGAGAGAAACTTTTCTAAATAAATGAAAAAATCTTTTCAATGACAGACAATGTAATTGTGTACTGGCCATCCCATATGGCATCCAATTCAATTCTGTCCCAAAGAACTAGATCACTTGCCTTGTTTAGAAGACACCCAGTGTGGGTGCACACAGAGGGTACATTCTGTTTGCAGGCATGAGCGCCACTCCATTTAGGAGGTCTATGATGCCTTTCTAGTTTAATTCTAGTTTCCCATTACAATTTCTTACAATTACTCTTGCTCGAATCATAATGCCCAGAACCTGTGATCAAAAGGGCAAATGCTTTCATATGACAACAGTATGAATTATTACAACCTCACAAAGATGATCAAGGAGAGTCAAGGAACTTGTCCAGTGCAATGGCTAGAACCAGAGCCAAAAGTAGAAAAAGATCCCTGGACTGCCTCAACCAACAGCGGTCACCATTTGCTGTGCCTCACGTGGAGGGTGTTCCAAAGATAACTGTGACTGCTGAAAGGCCTTTTGCAACTATTGCCCAGTTATGATATCTTCTCTAGTTTAGTCCGTGAGTCAAATCCTTGTCTTCCTTCACACCTCCAAGAGTATTATGAAACTTCTTACATGGGGATATTTGGGAGTGTATAAGAGCCATGCATAGACAGGGAAGAAGTCACAGGCTCAATCTCATTAAGGCAGATCCCAGAGCCTTTTAGTTTTGCAAAACTACATGAAAAAAATTGGGCTAGATAAGCTTTTAGGATGTATTAACCTTTTGCCATAGCAAGTGGCAAATTCATTAAATGACATCATATGTGTACTGACGTGACATAATATTCAGCGATAAATATTCTAATTCTGAATTTTATTTTACATTCCACTAACTACTGTATATCTCAGTGCTCAAGAGGTAAAGCACCTGCCTAGCAAGCCTGAAGCCCTGAGTTCAACTCCCACTATTGGCAAAAAAAAAAAAAAAAAAAAAAAAAATCAAACTGTAAGATCAGTCCCCCAATTTTTTGCCTAGTACACAGCAGGCACTCAGCATGAAATAAAGGAATATGTAAATACTTTAAAACTGAAATAGGTAAATAAAAAACTGTAAATCTTATAAACTTTAAGATACGTGAAACACATATGCAGCAATAATCACTCTTAGCATCGGGAGGGAGGCATAGAAATAGCTCTTCTGACTGCCTTTCGTTCCCATGGCCGGTCTACCTAACGGAGGAGCAACCATGGTCTTCCACAAACCCTCACACGTGCAGATCCACAGTGCACCTTGGTGCTTTTTTCCCCCTTTATTAGTCATTCATTTGACACTTACATAGGAACACAGTGGTGAAGCAATCCTTGACCTCAGAGTTTAAACCAGTGAGGCGGGATTCCAAGATGGCGGCTAGAGGTAGGAAGCAGAAAGCGACCCTCCTATAGTGAAATCTTGGAGAGACGCTGGAGACACACTTTGCAGGCATAATCACCGAGAAAAGGCATAACTTTGACTCCTCCACACCTCCAGCTGGCGCAGAGAATCTCCACTTCACGTTAAACGGAGAACCGAGGAGGCCCCCGGGGCCGCCAGTGGCCGGCGCCCATACGGCTTGGGAAGACGCGGACCAGGTGAGCTTCGCGGTACTGCGGTTCCCCACAGACAAGCCTGGGCCAGAGCAGCATAGCCCCCTGGACAGACTGACCTCCACCCGGGAAAAAAAGAGAAACTGAGTACTAAGCAATAAGAACAGTTAAGACGCTGGAAAGAGGGTGGGGCGCCCTGAGCGCTGAAGATTGGGGGAAGGGAACCCTTCCCGTGACTGTAAATAAACGAGCCGGGCGGGCCGGAGAGGCTCTGGCGGGAGCGGGGCGCGCCAGCAACCAGGAGCGGGACGCTTGTGAGAGGAGGGAAGACCCACTTCCCACGTGAACTGTAAATAAACACGCAGGCCTGACAACGCGGGGCAGTGTCGCCTTTCCCAGTGCTTGAAAAGGGAAAAGCCTGTAGCAGAGGCCGCCGCACAGGAGAACTCTGAGCAAACAAAGCCTGTGGGACCAGGTGAGCGCTAAGCTCACCCCAGAGATCTGCATAAATAACGCCTCCAGCTACAGGCTGAGATCACCAGGCAGGCAAGCCACAGTTGCAGATACCACTCTCAGAACTGCCTCCAGACGCTTTTTTTTCTTTTTCTCCCTACCTTTGATGAGAGAACAACCGAATTGCACCTGCAAGCCAAAAAACTTACTGAAACTGTATTGCATTTGAACTGGGGACACTTGGTGGGGTTTTTTTTTTGTTGTTGTTGTTGTTTTTTTCTTCTGTGGGTGTGTGAGTGTAGTTTTGTTCTACTTTATGCATCCCCTTTGATGAGACAACTACAGAACAACATCTGAGGCACCAACTCCAGGACTGGAGATTGAGACGGACATCCAAATTATTAAGACTGAAATTGCATTGCATATAAACTTGGAAGTTTTTTGTGTTTTTTTTTTTTTTTTAATTTTCTATTTTCCATTTTATTTTAATTCATTTTTATAAATAGATATTACTTTCATATACTTATTTTTTATTTTTTTATCTTTGATTTTCAATCCTCTCTCTGTCTCTCTATTGTCTGTTCAGCTTACTGTCGATTAGTACACTAACACTCCCTGTTTATACCTTTGAAACTCTCTTGTCTGATACCTTGTTCTGCTTTCTCCCTCTTGTCTGTATATTTGTTTTCCCCTTTTCTTTAACTTCTTGCTTTCCATCTCAGCTCACTCTTCCATTCTCAATATTACCATTGTTATTATTACAAGCTAGAAAATACTTAATTACACACAGTACAGGGACAGTAACAACACCAAGGACAATGACGGGAAGACAGAAAAAACAAGGAAACCAGTTTCCCCACAGCAAAAAATTAGTACAGGAACCAGAGGGGAATGAAGAGAACAGAAACTCAGAGCCAGACTCCAACAAAATGAAGATAAACTATGCCAAAGGACCCAATGAAGCCTACAAGAATAATTTAAAAGAAGACATACTACAAGTACTCAATGAGAATTTTATAGAGATGATACTGGATAGAGTCAACCAAAATGTACAGGAGACACTCAAGAAATTCCAAGACAATAAAAATAGAGAATTTGAAAAAGCAAAAGAAGAAATAAAGGAAACCATAGAAGCACTGTATAAACACCAAAGTGAAAGAGAGAACACAATGAATAAATGGATAAATGAACTCAGGACAAAAATAGACAACAATAAAGAAGAAAACAGCCAGGATATGGAAAACCTCAGAAAAAAGAACGAAACAGAACTGCAAAACAAAACGGAAGGCCAATCCAGCAGAATAGAACAAACAGAAGACAGAATCTCAGAACTTGAAGATGAAATGGTAATTAAAGGAAAAACTGAAGAACTATTAATTAAACAACTCAAGACCTGTGAAAAGAAAATGCAAGAACTCACTGACTCCATCAAAAGACCAAACTTGAGAATCATGGGCATCGAAGAAGGAGAAGAGGTGCAAGCGAAGGGAATGCGTAATATATTCAACAAAATAATAACGGAAAATTTCCCAAATCTAGAGAAAGATATTCCCATACAAATGCAAGAGGCCTCCAGGACACCAAACAGACCAGATCAAAATAGAACTACTCCACGACATATCATCATTAAAACAACAAGTTCAGAAACTAAGGAAAGAATATTGAAGGCTGCAAGAGAGAAAAAACAAGTAACATACAAAGGTAAACCCATCAAAATCACAGCAGACTTCTCAACAGAAACATTAAAAGCAAGAAGAGCGTGGGGTGAGATCTTCCGGGCACTGAATGAAAATAACTTCAACCCCAGGATACTCTACCCAGCAAAGCTATCATTCAAAATAGATGGAGCAATAAAAGTCTTCCATGATAAGCAGAAACTAAAACAATATGTGACCACAAAGCCACCATTACAAAAGATTCTGCAAGGGATCCTGCACACAGAAAGTGACACCCAACTTAACCATGAAAAGGCAGGCAGCACCAAACCACAGGATAAGAAAAAGCAAGACAGTAGAGAGTAACATCAAGTTAGGTACACACAATCAAACCTTCAAACAACTAAGATAACTAAATGGCAGGAATCACCACATACCTATCAGTACTAACACTTAATGTTAATGGACTTAATTCACCCATCAAAAGACACCGTTTGACAAAATGGATTAAAAAAGAAGATCCAACAATTTGTTGCTTACAGGAGACTCATCTCACCGACAGAAATAAGCATATGCTTAGGATGAAAGGCTGGAAGAAGATTTACCAAGCCAATGGCCCCCGAAAACAAGCAGGAGTAGCAATACTTATCTCTGACAAAGTAGACTTCAAACCTACATTGATCAAACGAGATAAAGAAGGACATTCCATACTAATAAAAGGGGAAATAGACCAAAAGGAAATAATAATCATCAATCTGTATGCACCCAATGTCAACGCACCCAATTTCATCAAACATACCCTGAAAGACGTAAAAGCATATATAAACGCCAACACAGTGGTTGTGGGAGACTTTAACACTCCATTATCATCAATAGATAGGTCATCCAAACAAAAACTCAATAAAGAAATCCAAGATCTAAAATATGCAATAGATCAAGTGGACCTAGTAGATGTCTACAGAACATTTCATCCAACCTCTACACAATATACATTCTTCTCAGCAGCCCATGGAACCTTCTCCAAAATAGATCATATCCTAGGGCACAAAGCAAGCCTCAGCAAATATAAGAAAATAGAAATAATACCGTGCATACTATCTGACCACAATGCAGTAAAAGTAGAACTCAACAACAAAAGTAAAGACAAAAAACATGCAAACAGCTGGAAACTAAATAACTCATTACTTAATGAAGAATGGATCATCGATGCAATAAAAGAGGAAATTAAAAAGTTCCTAGAAGTCAATGAAAATGAAAACACAACCTACTGGAACCTATGGGACACAGCTAAGGCAGTCTTGAGAGGAAAGTTTATAGCCATGAGTGCATATATTAAAAAGATTGAAAGATCCCAAATCAATGAACTAATGATACATCTCAAACTCCTAGAAAAACAAGAACAAGCAAACCCCAAAACAAATAGAAGGAGAGAAATAATAAAAATAAGAGCTGAAATCAACGAAATAGAAACCAAAAAAAACATACAAAGAATTAATGAAACAAAAAGTTGGTTCTTTGAAAAAATAAACAAGATCGATAGACCCCTGGCAAACCTGACTAAAATGAGGAGAGAAAAAACCCAAATTAGTAGAATCAGGAATGCAAAAGGGGAGATAACAACAAACACCATGGAAGTCCAGGAAATCATCAGAGACTACTTTGAGAACCTATATTCAAATAAATTTGAAAATCTAAAAGAAATGGACAGATTTCTACATACATATGATCATCCAAAACTGAACCAAGAGGAAATTAATCACCTGAATAGACCTATAACACAAAATGAAATTGAAGCAGCAATCAAGAGTCTCCCCAAAAAGAAAAGTCCAGGACCTGATGGATTCTCTGCTGAATTCTATCAGACCTTTAAAGAAGAACTGATACCAACCCTCCTTAAACTGTTCCATGAAATAGAAAGGGAAGGAAAACTGCCAAACACATTTTATGAAGCCAGTATTACACTTATCCCAAAACCAGGCAAAGACACCTCCAAAAAGGAGAACTATAGGCCAATCTCCTTAATGAACATTGATGCAAAAATCCTCAACAAAATAATGGCAAATCGAATTCAGCAACACATCAAAAAGATTATTCACCACAACCAGGTAGGCTTCATCCCAGGGACGCAGGGGTGGTTCAACATACGAAAATCAATAAATGTAATAAACCACATTAACAGAAGCAAAGACAAAAACCACTTGATCATCTCAATAGATGCAGAAAAAGCCTTTGATAAGATCCAACATCATTTCATGATAAAAGCTCTAAGAAAACTAGGAATAGAAGGAAAGTTCCTCAACATTATAAAAGCTATATATGACAAACCTACAGCCAGCATTATACTTAATGGAGAAAAATTAAAACCATTCCCTCTAAAATCAGGAACCAGACAAGGATGCCCACTATCTCCACTCCTATTCAACATAGTACTGGAATTCCTAGCCAGAGCAATTAGGCAAGAAGAAGGAATAAAAGGAATACAAATAGGTAAAGAAACTGTCAAAATATCCCTATTTGCAGATGACATGATCCTATACCTTAAAGACCCAAAAAACTCTACTCAGAAGCTTCTAGACATCATCAATAGCTATAGCAAAGTAGCAGGATATAAAATCAACATAGAAAAATCATTAGCATTTCTATACACTAACAATGAGCAAACGGAAAAAGAATGTATGAAAACAATTCCATTTACAATAGCCACAAAAAAAATCAAATACCTAGGTGTAAACCTAACAAAAGATGTGAAAGACCTCTACAAGGAAAACTATACACTTCTGAAGAAAGAGATTGAGGAAGACTATAGAAAGTGGAGAGATCTCCCATGCTCATGGATTGGTAGAATCAACATAGTAAAAATGTCTGTACTCCCCAAAGTAATCTACATGTTTAATGCAATTCCCATCAAAATTCCAATGACATTCATTAAAGAGATTGAAAAATCTACTGTTAAATTTATATGGAAACACAAGAGGCCACGAATAGCCAAGGCAATACTCAGTCAAAAGAACAATGCAGGAGGTATCACAATACCTGACTTCAAACTATATTACAAAGCAATAACAATAAAAACAGCATGGTACTGGCACAAAAACAGACATGAAGACCAGTGGAACAGAATAGAGGATCCAGATATGAAGCCACACAACTATGAGCAACTTATCTTTGACAAAGGAGCTAAATATATACGATGGAGAAACAGCAGCCTCTTCAACAAAAACTGCTGGGAAAACTGGTTAGCAGTCTGCAAAAAACTGAAACTAGATCCATGTATATCACCCTATACCAAGATTAACTCAAAATGGATCAAGGATCTTAATATCAGACCCCAAACTCTTAAGTTGATACAAGAAAGAGTAGGAAATACTCTGGAGTTAGTAGGTATAGGTAAGAACTTTCTCAATGAAACCCCAGCAGCACAGCAACTAAGAGATAGCATAGATAAATGGGACCTCATAAAACTAAAAAGCTTCTGTTCATCAAAAGAAATGGTCTCTAAACTGAAGAGAACACCCACAGAGTGGGAGAAAATATTTGCCAATTATACATCAGACAAAGGACTGATAACCAGAATATACAGGGAACTTAAAAAACTAAATTCTCCCAAAACTAATGAACCAATAAAGAAATGGGCATGTGAACTAAACAGAACTTTCTCAAAAGAAGAAATTCAAATGGCCAGAAAACACATGAAAAAATGCTCACCATCTCTAGCAATAAAGGAAATGCAAATTAAAACCACACTAAGATTCCACCTCACCCCTGTTAGAATAGCCATCATCAGCAACACCACCAACAACAGGTGTTGGCGAGGATGCGGGGGAAAAAGGAACCCTCTTACACTGTTGGTGGGAATGTAGACTAGTACAACCACTCTGGAAAAAAATTTGGAGGCTACTTAAAAAGCTGGACATCGATCTACCATTTGATCCAGCAATACCACTCTTGGGGATATACCCAAAAGACTGTTACTCCAGAGGCACTTGCACATCCATGTTTATTGCAGCACTATTCACAATAGCCAAGTTATGGAAACAGCCAAGATGCCCCACCACTGACGAATGGATTAAGAAAATGTGGTATCTATACACAATGGAATTTTATGCAGCCATGAAGAAGAACGAAATGTTATCATTCGCTGGTAAATGGATGGAATTGGAGAACATCATTCTGAGTGAGGTTAGCCTGGCTCAAAAGACCAAAAATCGTATGTTCTCCCTCATATGTGGACATTAGATCAAGGGCAAACACAACAATGGGATTGGACTATGAGCACATGATAAAAGCGAGAGCACACAAGGGAGGGGTGAGGATAGGTAAGACACCTAAAAAACTAGCTAGCATTCGTTTCCCTTAATGCAGAGAAACTAAAGCAGATACCTTAAAGCAACTGAGGCCAATAGGAAAAGGGGACCAGGAACTAGAGAAAAGGTTAGATCAAAAAGAATTAACCTAGAAGGTAACACCCACGCACAGGAAATCAATGTGAGTCAATGCCCTGTATAGCTATCCTTATCTCAACCAGAAAAACCCCTTGTTCCTTCCTATTATTGCTTATACTCTCTCTACAACAAAATTAGAGATAAGGGCAAAATAGTTTCTGCTGGGTATTGAGGGGGGGAGCGGGAGGGGGTGGAGTGGGTGGTAAGGGAGGGGGTGGGGGCAGGGGGGAGAAATGAACCAAGCCTTGTATGCACATATGAATAATAAAAGAAAAAAGAAAAAAAAAAAAAGAGTTTAAACCAGTGAGACCTTTCTCTTAATTTACACACCAAGGAAAACAAGGTACAGAAAGTCGTTTGTCACCACATTCATGGGGGACAATCAGGAGCGGGGTCCGTGTACTGACTTTTTACCTGGAACTCATGAGCCTTCTTTTCCTACCCCGTCCTAGCACTTGTGGCTTTGACTTTGCACTTAAAAAAAGCAATGTTTAGCTCAAATAGGATAAGTTTGTATGTTGTAAAAATATAAAATTCAAACAGTGAAAAGGGGACAGATACATATCAGTCATCAATGTAGCTAGACATGTCTTCCTATCAATTTATTATGCAAGTGATAGTTTCACAAACGTGTTCTTCTATACCATAAAAAAAATATAGCCTAGGAGCTGGCAGAGTGGCTCAAGTGGTAGAGCACCTGCCTAACAAGCATGAGACATGGAGTTCAAACCCCAGCATGACCAAAAAGCCTGGTAAAAATATAGCTTAGACACCATTCTATATTCTACAGCTATGTCTCATTTTAAAAACGACTGTATAGTATTTTCCATCGTATAGACGTACCATAACTTATCAACCAATTCCCAACTGACAGAATTGATTCCAATTTTTTCTTTCTTATGCTGTAATTTTGTTTTTCTTTCTGGCACTCTAATACTGGAATTTTGAATCAGGTGTATTGTATACCTCTATCTTCAAACAGTTATCTTTGCAACACAGAGGGCCAAACACTCTCTATTATGATTAATATTAGTGCTTTGTTAAGATTTTTAGGATTAAATTTGTTTTGTGCCATTTCCACTTCCTTAGGGACACTTTTTGTACAGGGTCATGCCATGTAACCTAGGCTGGCCTGGAACTTGCAGTTCTCCTACCTCAGCCTTCTGGGTGCTGGGATTCCAGGTGTGAACCACCACACCCCGCTGGGACATTTGTTTTCATTAGCTATACTAATTGTACATAGTAAGGGATATCACTATGACATATAATGTACTTTGGTCACATACACCCACTGTATTACTCTGTCTTATTTCCTCTCCCTTCTCTTCGCTTTAAAAACTGCTCTCATCTTCTATACCCTGAACTCCTTCAAGGGCTGGTGGAGTGGCTCAAGTGAGAGCACCTGCCTAGCAAATGCAAAGCCCTGAGTTCAAACCCTAGCACCACCAAAAAAAAAAAAAAAAAGAGTCCTTCAGCAGCACACAACCATGTTGTAGTATGTAATGCTACCAACAGGTGGCACTCTCCCAACACCATAGTTTCCTATCAAGAAAAGAAAATCTCTGAACTTCAGTTTTAAATCAAGACGCTATCAAAGTCTTTGTATTCAGTTTTTTTTACAATATGTCTATTTTAACAATTCGCTTATAAGAAGTTAAATTATTTTTATAATATGACCAAAGATACTGATATTCCTGCATACTTTAGTTTCTACTGTTCAAATGTATCTAATTTTGACCTTTTTATTTTAGTTCCATGGGAGATCCTATAATTCATAGATATTTTCTCTCCCCAAATTAAATTTATACTTTTAACAGTAGCAATACACAAAAGCATCAGAAATCATTTTAAATTAAGTGATAAGTGTCAACAGTTTTATCTACAAAGAATTGTCAATTGAATATGTATTATCTATAATGCCTGCCCATGTGTCCAAGGAAACAGATTGGAGAACGTTCACTCTATCTAATTTTGCTGTGAGGCTCAAGTGCTGGAGCATCTGCTTTGCAACTGTGAAGCCCTGAATTCAAACCCAGTCACCAAAAAATAATAATAATAATAATTTTTGCCGTGCTCATTGTTAGCTATAAAAGAGTAGTTTTTCTCTGCTCAGTGCACATGAGAAAAAATTTAATTCTCAGCTTTAATTCTACACTTTGTTACTTTCATATTCTAAAGGTGACTACTTCTTTAAGATGTGCTTTGAGATCTTGGGGAGAAAGGGACTTGGGCATGCAGAAGGGGCAGAATACAGATCCCAGAGCCAGGATGCCTGGGTTTGACTCAGCTCTTAATGACCTAGGGCTGTGGCTGGCAACCTCACCTCTCTGTGCTTCGGATGCTCTTCCAATAAAAGCAGGTGACTGTATACCTAACGTAGCTTGGAGAATTAAATAGCTTTATAGACACAGCGTTTTGAGTGGTACCTGGCACTCTGCTATATATATGCTAACTATCTTTTGTTTGCTTATTTTTGGTGGTACTGGGGTTTGAACTCAGGGTCTACACCTTGAGCCACTCCACCAGCTCTTTTTTTGTGATGGGTGTTTTTGAGACAGGGTCTCATGAACTATTTGCCTGAGCTGGCTTCGAACTTCGATCCTCCTGATCTCTGCCTCCTGAGTAGCTACGATTACAGGCGTGAGCCACCGGCGCCTGCCTAACTATTATTTTTTAAATTATAGCTGAGACTCAGAAAAACCAAGCTACAGGAAAATTCTAATAAATTAATATCCACCAAGGATCTCAATGTGCCAAGAACTCTACTATTTCCTTCTAGCACAGCAGAAGTCATCAAACAATGACTACTCTCTCTTGCTTGAGCTATGGATTCATTGCTTTGTTTGGCTTGAGCTGGTTTTCCTAGATGCATTTAGCATTGTCTCTCAGAGAGTTGCATGCCATAATGATAAAGAGATTAAATGTGAGGGTCCTCCCAAAGCACTTCGGCCACCAAAACCGTCTTAAGAGAGGGCAGGAGGTGAGGGGTTGTGAAAGAGGGAAAAGAGGAAGAATGTTGGGAGTAGGAATGGGTAAGAGGCGTCCTGAGTTCGGGGCAAGAAGGCTGTCCACACCCATGGCACAAAAGCCTGCTGTCACATCTGCAGGGCCACCACAAATGACCTGGAACTTTTTCCTAATTTAGCTTCCTGTTTGACCCTTGTGACTTCAGTGGAGGACAGAAACGAGGCCCTAAGCAATCCCAGAAAAGCACTGCATTATACTGTTATGTAGTTTTCAGGAAGTGACCTGGACACAACCATCACCCTCCACTCATTTCCCCTGCATGTTGTCCCAGTCCTCAAGATGCTATCTAACTTCAGAGTGCACCACTGAAGTAGGCACTCCTACCTCCTCACCTCCCAGCATTTGTGAATATGTTGCTGCTTTAGCAAGAATTAATGCCCGTGACCTATTGGACCAGAAGTGTGAAAGCCTGCTCGTGAGCCAGAGCCTCGCTCTACACTGTACTTTCAAGCTTGAAGTTGATGACAAGTGGTGCGATTTATTCCTCCAGCTCCTCCTGCACTGTTTCCATCAGCACAGAATTGTTCCCCAAGGCAGAGCTGAACCCCAGGGAACCTGGGAAGCTCGGTGTCTGCCAGGCTGAGATGAGTCCAGTGCTTGGATTCACAAAGAGACAACACGGTCTTTCTAGACTATGAAGATATCCAGGAGCAGTGTGTTTAAGACTCAAAGACAGGACATGAACAAACCAGTTTTAAAATACACACGTTCTTTGCTTTCTTTGAAAAATTAATAACTACCAGCATTAAAGTAGGTTTTACTACAAAGTCAGATGCAGTTAAAGATCTCGGGTGCCAGTGGCTCACGGCTGTAATCCTAGCTACTTGGGAGGCTGAAATCAGGAGGATCATGGTACCAGGCTAGCCTGGGCAAAAAAAAGTTCATGAGACCCCACCTCAATAGAAAGTCTGATTTTGGACAAGATCTCTAGATAACTGACATGCCCATTAGTGTTCATCAGTCAGCAGTCTAAAGAGATATTCTTTTATGGAGAATGATTATTTCTGCAATTGCTAACCCTTAATTCATGTTCACATGCTACTAGGTAAATGCATTTATGAAAATGCATTTGATTGGCAACAGCTAGTTGAATATATTTTTAAAACCTACTTAATTACATTTGATTACCAAAGGCACCAGCTTTTCAGTCACAGGCAGTAAATATTTAATAACACAAGATCAGGAAAGAGACAGAATAAAATACAAATACATGTAAACCCTTTCATAAATGCGTTTCTATGACCACAACCACATGACAACCCAAATGCCAGGGCTACAAACAGAGTCTGTATAAAATGCCTACAAATAAACAAGAAAAAGACACAAAAGCCAACAAAAAATGGATAAAGGATATGCTAAATATGAGTCATCTACAAACATGGAAAAATATGTCTAAATTCCCTAGAACTAGGGAAATTCATATAAGACACCCTTTTGTCCATTTGCTAAAACAATTCTGAAGGGCTGGGGTGTAGTTTATTGACAGTTTGTGTTTAGCACGCACAGCTCCTAGGTTCATTCCCCAGTACCACTCCTCCCCCCAAAAAAGAAAACAAAAGCAATTTTAAAGGCAGAATATCCAGTGGTAGTGGGAATGAAAAAACCAGATAGTTTTGGATATCGCCAATGTGAGTATAAATTTTCCAATATATTTTGGAAGTAACATAGCAAATTTAAAGTGTATGCACTTCTCAACCTAGTGTTTTTATTTGTAGGAATTATCTTACTGAGGCATCCTGCTGGTACACACATGGAACTTCACACATGGAGCTTTGTTTATAATGGGAAAACCAGGATGGGGCATGGAAAGGAACAATCAAAATGGCCAGCATAGATGTGGCCAAATAAACCATGGTCAATCTATAAACGGCTCTGTGCAGCTATTTAAAAGTTACCATCTTTCACTATGTCTCAGATACCAAGATTATAAAATGCATCCCCATAACAAATGTTAAAATGTAAAAAGAAGAAAAGGTTTGTGGCCATTTTTTAGAGGCCAGCTGTTATCAGATGACTCTAATTTCAGAGATGCTGCAGCGTAAAACAAAAAAGAATATGTAACTTAGCTTAATGATATGGATTTAGGTTCTAAATATTCTGTTTAATATAAATACAACAATGACCAATATAAATTATATAACAATAACTAACTAATGTGTAGGGACAAGCCTGGAATTATAAAAACTCAGCTGCCAAGAGTGAGGGACACAGCATCTTTGAGACATATATATTTTTTGTTTGTTTGTTTGCTTTGTTTTGTTTTGTTTTTGGTGGTACTGGGGATTGAACCCAGGGCTTTGTACATGCTAGGCAAGTGCTGTACCACTGCCCTTGATTGGGCCAGTGTCTCACTCTGTAGCCCAGGCTGACCTCAAACCTTTGATCCTCTTGTCTCTGTCTCCAGAGGGACAGGATTATAGCCTGGCTCTAATCCCTTTCTAACACAGGTTGAGTATCCCTGATCCAAAATGCTTAGGTGCAGAAGTGTTTCAGTGTTTCATATTTTGAAGAGTTTTTGCTGTTGTTGTTGTTGTTCTTAGATTAAGAGATATTTGTATAGACTTTACCAGTTGAGCATCTGTACTCTGAAAATCCATAAGACTCCAAAATCTGAATTTTTTGGAGCATTTCAAGTTTTGGGTTTTCAGAATTTGGATGCTCAGCCAGTATTGCTCGTACAGAGGCTGAGATACAAATGTGAACTTTGATCTACAATGATTTTCTATCGTCTCTAATCGTTTTTGCTCTCTGTAGAAACTGTTAGGAATGAGGACTACACAGAAGAATGATGAATCAGGAAATAGAAATTCTAAAGACCGATGCCACTGATGGCTAAGTTATGCTTTTTTGGGTCATTTATCATTCTTTGGGGAAACAGAATGACAGTTTCAAAAATTAATGACAGGGTCTGGCTTGGAGGCAAACCAGGAGCCAGATGTTTATACAATCCTATTCTCCTCCCCCAACATACCTGGAATGAAATATGATAACAAGGGGTACAGATATAGAAGAGGAAACGTCAGGCTGTGAGGGAGGTGAGAAGAGTCTATACCGTCTGCCTCCTACAGGTGGAACTAGATGCCGGCTCACCTGAGTCCTTCATAGGGCAGAGGGCACACTGCATGCCCCAGGCCTCTCCGTACAAACAGCAGCACTCTGTGTATGTCGTCTGCTTGCCCACCAGAGGACGGCTGCACACATACTCGTCACTCAGATGCTCCCAGCACAGATCTTGGTAGACATCAGTTTCTTCTATTTGTTCTACAAGGAAAGACATGGTTCTATGACAATCACACTGTTATTCCTATTTCATCAACTCTGTGGTGGAAGCCAGAGTGTCTCAGAATTTCCATCCCTGTTTCTAAGAGTGACTTCCAAGTAAAAGTCTGAATCCAGCCTGGTCTTTCCACGGCTCAAACCTCTGTCATCTCCCACTGAGTGTCATTCCATCAGCTGAAATGCAACTTGCCCATGATATCCCAACAACATCCTTTGCTCTATAGCTTCCCCTTGATGTATAAAATGCCTGCCCTCAAGGGACTTCTTGTTCCTCTAATCTTCATTTTTTCCCATTTACTCCTCTGTCAGATGCTACCACCTCTTTCTACATAACCTTTCAGATTCATGATTTGTCACTCATTTCATCTGCCAAAGCCCCAAACTAGTGACACTTTGTTGTAGAATCTTCAATTCTAACTTACTAATGTTCAATTGACCTCAACCTAAGGCCTGGAACAGCTCTGCCATCTGTTCACTCACTCTGCATCCCATGCCATTTAATGAGTATTTAATGAGGATATTAAATTTCCTACATATTGATCACATGCAACTTATCATTTCTCTTAGTTTCTCATTTTAGATATTTAAAAATACCCAAGAAACTAATTTCCCTATTTTTCTTTTCCTTTCACCTATTTCCCTATTTTTCTTTTCTTGAACTCAGGGACTCATGCTTGCTAGGCAGGCGCTCTACCACTTAAGCACTCCACCAGCCCTTTTTTGTGTTGGACATTGTTGAGATAGGGTCTTGCAAACTATTTTGCCCCATCTGGCCTTGAGCTGCAATACCCCGATCTCTGCTTCCTAAGCAGCTAGGATTACAGGTATAAGCCATAGATGCCCAGCCCTATTTTTCAATAGTTCACATTTTAGTCAAAAGGAAAAATCTTAGGACACAGTTGTGCATCACACAACCAAACATACCATTTGATTCAGTTGGCCGGACACATCTTTTTTCTGAAGCATCCAGGACCAATGGATGTGTACAGAAGCAGTTGTAAGAGCCTTCTGTATTAACACACTGGCCATCAATACAACTGTTGGGGTCTTGACATTCATCCATATCTTAAGGGGGAGAAAAAAATCTTTACTAAAGAAGATCAGCAATCAGTTGCACCTCACATACTTCCCAAACTTAACTCACTGCTATGTTTAGTCCAGATTCAAGGGGCTGTCCCATTTTAATTAACTACTTATCATCATCCAACAAGAATAGCTCTGACTCCAAAAACATAAGATGTCCTGATTGGAAAAGCAAGGTTGTCACTGCCACCACACATATTAAATATGGGGAAAAAAGCAACTATGAACAGGATATGCTCAGAATTTAAAATAAAGTGCATTTTTATGATACTTTAAAAATTATTTCCTTTTGCTATGTTTTTCTGCCTAGCATATATGGTTTTCTGCTTAAGTGTTAAAGTCTGTGTCAGCATTTAAAAATGACTTTCACTTCCATGGTATGAGTGATGAAACAGGAGGTTCCCAGACCAAAAGAACGTTTCAATTATACCTGTGACCTGAATTATAATTCCACGTTGAATATTAACTCTTTGTTTGAAATACATTCAAATAAGAAGATGAAAGCTTTTTCACTTCTTAAATCTTGCTCAAGAAAGAGATCCATAAAGCATTACACGTCAGTTCAAGATACGATTTAGACTCAAACACACTTTGTTTTACTACATACTATTACTTATTTTTTCCATGCGCGTATTTTCGCAGAACCCCATACTACATCCTCTTCAAGCTTACCAAAGCACTGTAACCTGACAGGATCATAGTATGTTCCTTGCTTGCAGTAGCACTCATAACCAGGCTGAGTGTTCAAACAGAAACCATTTTTGCAGATTTCTTGTCCAAACAGTAGGCATTCATCAGCATCTATGGAGAAAAAAATTGAGAGGCAGTTTCAGAAAAAATGGAGCCAGTTAAAAAGAGGAATCTAACCAATACTGAGGCTTCAAGTTATATATTGTGGTTTGTCTGTGGAGCGATGACCCAAACATTACCAAAGAAGGTATAATTGTAACAAGGTTCTGAGACAGTACGTCATGGCTAATGAAACAGCCTATGGATTCCATAGTGGCACCAGCAATATGCTCTAAAGAATGTGCTTTGTAAGAAACAGGCCTTTCTGTAACTTCTTGCCCTCTTACTAGTTGAGATGTACAAAGTGCCAAGAAGAATTTGATGGGACATTACCAAAGATAAGCACAAGTTGTTAAGAATTAAGAACTCTTGGCCTCCACAGTCTACTCAGTAATAAATTGGACACAGTAAGTACACCAGCTTATAAATTTCAAAGATTAAATGACAGAATCTACATATAAGACTGGTATTCCTTCTGACAATGCAGATAATCAAGTTATTTATTGCTCTTACTAGAACAGTTCTAGCATTTTAGAGCTAATGTCATTTAGTCCTTAAAAATAAGGGACTTAAAAAAAAAAAAACTGGAGACTCCACAGACGACTTGCTCAAACTTACACAGATGGAAAATGGTATAGTGAAGCATAGAACACACGGCTGGATCTAAATCCAATCTCTTCTAACCACTTTGAGGGCTGTTAAGGCAGAGTGAGGAGGGATTTATTTTTATATAAGAGAAAGGGTAACTTTATGGTGAAGTTGGGGTTCTGTTCATAATATGAAGTGAAATTTAACTACATTCCTGTAAAAATATAGTACATGATATTTATGAACTTGAAAACCATTCAACACATATTACAAACCAAGTCTTCTTGTTATTCAATTGGACTAAATCATAGATGCATTCAAAATATACAAATGGAATTTCTTATCCAGCTACTGAATTATTCCATATTATTGGAACACAAGTTTTCCAAAAATGGACAGACAATAAAACTATTTTTATAATCTCCTTTCCAGCCACTTAGCAGTTTTCAATATTAAACCATAGTGGAAAAAAATCACTTTATGTATAAAAATGTCAAATATCTCTATCATGGAAACATCAAAAGTAAGTGGTTAATGAGGAAATATCCATACATGTAAATATTCACCTAAATGAACAGGCTGCACATTTTAGAATCATACAGGAGCAGCATTAAATATATAAAACATCTATTTCTGCTTTCTTCTTTTACAATTCCTTACTACAAATCTGTAATCATTGGCAAAGGCCCTAGCAATAGTAGGGTAAGCTCTAAAATAGGAGAAGCCTTAGCTTTGTGGATGACCATGTAGACAAACACAATGATGATCAAATTATAGTCGTAATTTATATTTCTAATGTATCTTTAGCATAACAGAAAAAATTCAAGTAACTCCTGAAGAAAGAATTTGTGATAAGTAGTTTTACACATATTATCTCATTTAACTAGTAGTAGAACCTTTGAAACGTTATTCCTATCTCAGAGATGAACTGACAGAAAATGGCCTTAGAGTTCTGATCCCAAGTCACAGAACAGAGGAAGGTCCAGAGTCTTAGAGACTTCCATCTGGGGGTAATCAGTTTCCATGGCCTGACAGGACTCTAAGTCTGTGTAACCCAAGTTGTGCTTCCACCCCAATGGCTGACATGTTGCAAAATTGTTCCTGTTTGGTTCTGACCTTTATAGTTCTCACCACCAATGTCGTAAGAAGATTCTCCAGTGGGAACAAAACCTTTCCCTCTAGGGCACATTTCGGTGAACTCAGCTGATTTTAGGAAAGATAAAACGAAAAAGAGAAATAAGTTGAAAAAGAAAAACAAAGAATCAACATCTTCCCAGACACAGGTTTGTAATTCTGTCTTGTCATCTAAACTTTAATGCAAGTCAGCCAAATTCAGCCCCACCTCAAAGGTATGGATTAGGTTCAAATACACCTAATATAAGCCTTCTAAGTTTACTCAGCATTTCTTTAAAAAGAACTTACTCTTCACCATGTATTATTGGGCCGTGTTTTACTTTAGATCATGATTATTATTTACGCAATACTACAGTGTCTAGTATTTCAAAGGTTTAGTAAGAGCAAAATCATAGCTTAAGAATATAAGTTCGCTTATGGATAATGCTGTGCCATTGACAGCAAAAAAGGATAATGTTAATTAAAAAAATGGAATAAAACTGAATTATCCTTCTTCTAAAATATCCTATAGATCTGTGTGTAAGAGCACATTCCACGATGGAGGTGGAATAAGGCTGATGGCCACTGAATCTGAATAAGGCTCATGAAAGGGTTGTCTCACCTAGAGACAAGACCACAGGGAATGTCAAAGTCATAAAATGAGGTCATTTCCAGGTCCATGACAACATGTGACCAAACACAAGTCACATGTTATGTGAATATAACACTTAGCTGATCTTACCTGTTCCTAGGACTGGGCAGGGGAAGATCTCACAGTTATCTCCCCACCCGGCGCCTGAAGTACAGCAACATTCTTGTTTGGTGACATTGGGGGCCAGCACATTGTCACAGAGACTGGCATCATTGAGATTATAATAGCACTCTTTCTTTTCTTCTTTGGGTTGATCTACATCTAAATCTAAACAGAGAGGAGAAAGTAAAAAGTAAAAAAAAAAAAGTAAAAGACACCTGACATGACACAACACAGTTGAAACACAATGGGAAAGAGAGGAGCAGATGTCTCTGTAGCTTTTCCCTTACAGACTGCCTTCCACTCTCAGTGTCTCCAAGATAAAAATGCACTTCAATCTTGAATTTTGGTGGATTTCTAACACACCCCAAGAGTGTAAATCTGTCAAAACCATTTCCTTTTACGTTAGCCAATTATTTTATTCTTGTAAATTTGGCTGTGAGTACAGTTTCCAGATCTGCTTTCTTGCCAAACACAGGACCACTCTTTACAGAGCTATAACACCTATTTAAATTGATGAAAAATTTTCCCTGATGTAAGAATGGAGACCTGGGCCACACATAATACTTAACCCTTACGTGGTTAAGCACAGAACAGAAGATAAATACTGCAGCAGGCTGGAGCCCATAAAATGACCTTTCATCACTGAAAACCTAACTACTTAAATTGCTACAAATATATGACTTTAATGAAATGAGTGCGAGCTAAGCCTTAGAGTAGAATTTCAAGTCTGGACTCTGATCACTCTCACATGAAACATTTTCCAAAGACTCAGTCTCTCTGTGAGACAGAGTGATAGGAAAGAATACAAGGATGAGAACAAAATCCACCCACTTTTGGATAATCCACGATTGATTTTTACCAGATTTGACAGCATTAAGCAAGTCTTTGATCAATATTCTGTGACTACTTTAACTCTTTTGCTACTAAGTGCTAGAGAATCTGGATTACTGCCTATGATCCAGTTACTATTTTTTATTTTATTTTTATTTTTTGGCAGTACTAGAGCTTGAACTCAGAGCCTCATGCTTGCTAGGCAGGTGCTCTACCACTTGAGCCACTCTGCTAGCCCTCAGTTATAATTTATTAATAGTTTTTATTCTATGCTGGATCAAATAAGCTGAATACTGCCATCACAATTACTTAGACTAATTCTAATGAAATGTGTTCCATTACAACTCTTTTGTTTCCAGATTCTAGATGCAAAGAAACTACAGAGAGGAAGAGGAAGACTTCAACGTCAACACGTACTTGCCTTCTTCTCAAGTTGGTAGATCATTATATTGGGAAAACTTAATGGTTTATTTTTGTAATAGTTTCCTACATATTTACTTTGGCAGGGCCACATTGACTGTGGGAACTTGACTAATATATTAAATTGTACAGGCATTTTTAAAGGGCAAGTTCATAAAATTTGATCAGAAAAGCTACTGTTCTTTCTTTCCTCTCTGCCATTAAAAACAAAAAGCAGTAAACAGGCCTGTGAACTCTGCATCATGCTCAGAACATAAGTGACAGTGAGAATGTCAGTAACCCCTCACACACTCTATTCTGCCTCCCTCTTTGATTGTGCTGTATTTGACAGCTTCAGCCTGAATTTTAAGTTAGTGTGAACAGCTGATGATAAATGCAAACTTAGAGCAAGTGTCCCAGGCAAAAATGAAATGCTGCTGTCTATGCAGCAGTTTAAAATCATTTGCTCACATGTGAAGCTGGGAAAACCTGCCACTTTCCTCATTTGCCTAGCTTCCTCCAAGTGAGCACAGGACAGAAATTTACTTTGTCCACTCTGATGGAAAGCTTCTTGGTCAGGAGGGGCTCCAAAGTTTCAATGAGGAATTATTTGGGAAAGCTAAGGGTGCCTATTTTGAATTATTAAATCAACCACACAATTTAGAAAAGATTTACAAACTTTCCCTCAACACTGGGAATGAATTGCCAGCCTATTGTTATTAACAATTATCCTTTACTATTAATTATTACTATTATTATTACTGGTGGGAGTAACTGGGTTTGAACTCAGGGTCTTGCCAAGTGCTCTACTACTTGAGCCACACTCCCAGTACCTTTATGCTTTTAGTTATTTTAGTATTTTGCCCAAGGCAGACCTTGGACTATGCTCCTCTTACTACAGCTTAACCACATGGTTGAGACCACAGGGATACTCTACCACACCTGGCTTGTTGGTTGATTACAGAGTCTTGGTAACTTCTTCCCTCTCCCCAGTTCCTGGGCTGGTCCTGATTTCTGCTTCCCAATTAGTTGGGATTACAGGTGGAGCCACCATGACTAGCCTCTCCTCAATTATTTTATTCAGCTGGCCTAAAAAGGCATTTAGAATGCATTTAGAAATATAAACCAAGCAAGGAACACAGAGTTCAATAAATCGGGTTTATTTTATAGTTTCTGCTAAAACAGGATCAATATTTTTTGTTGTGTATAAAGCCATGGCTATGTCTGGCATTGATTACAAAATGTAATAGCTATTTAGTACAGTCTCAGTGAAGACTGATATATTCACAGGTAATCAGAAACCTTAGGCTTTTCTCTAAATCAAAGCATGTCCAACTCATTTTTATTACACACACAAACACATACTTCTATTTTTTATGTCTCATAAACAGTTTTGTTTTCTACAACATTTATTAAATTGACATCAAAGAAACAAAATTATCATTGTTTTTTGCCTTCTCTTTGGAAGGCAACTCAGATTATTTCATAAGGGAAATGATCAATAATATAATTGTGTTATTCAGGTTTTACATTGGTTTTTTACAAGTATTGCTCTTATTTTCTTTCCAATCTGTTTGAAAGTTCAATGTTTACACAGCTGAAATGGAGGGTTAGGCAGGCCCTCGTCCGTGCTTGGAAAGAGATGCAAAGTCTTTTTAAAAAGCCAATCCACAAAGGTCATTCTGAGAAAAACTATAATTTCCCTATCTTCCTTAACATTTAAATAATTAATTTCCATGAGCATTCTTCCATCAAGGCAAAACTCTCATCAGTAAATACATGTAACATCATTTCTTTGAAGAATCTCTGTGAGTGCAGGTCACCGTGGCCAGGGCTGGAAGGTTTCTGTTGGGAAATACTTTTCATTGGTCTAATCAATGGTTATGGAAAATGCTGAGCACAAAAAAATGAATTTTATTTTTCTAAAAGATTTTATGAATAAGATTGGCCACATATCTCCTGCCACAGACTTCTATGAAACATATTCTTTCTTCTCTGATATTTTCAGAGTCAAGTTTTCTATTTGTATTAAGAGGCTGGCCTAGCATCTGTGCAAAACCATTAGTCTATGCATTTAATCCTAGTGGTGAGAGTGAGATTTTGGGTAATTTATATATGCTACTTTTTTTTTTTTTTTTTTGTCAAAGAGATTCCTTTCTGTTTGGTTTTGGTGCTGAGAATTGAACACAGTAGCCAAAGAGTAAGATGGCAAATAGGTGGGGGGAGAGGGCCCCAACGTGACACCTGCTTGAGGTCCCAAAAGGATGTCAGTTTATACAGCCCCGTGAGTGTGGTCCTGTTCAGTGAATGACTTTCAACAGAACCCAGAAGGCTTTATCCTCTTCTCTATTTTCAAAATTGCCAGAGGCACAAATGTTTTATATCACCTCACACTTTACAAGAGCAGGAATTCTAGAGTAATATTTCAAGGAGTAAATATTTTTTCTAGTTTCCCATTTAAGACCTTGTATAATGAGGAGACATGTGTTACTTGTTTCTTAAAGTGGAATCTGGGAGAAAGCCATGGAGAGTTCCAGAAGGCACTGATGGATATGAAAACATGCAAACAAGGAGGAAGACCACAGAGAGTTGATAACTTCAGACAGTCAAGGATGGGAATGACCAAAATGAGGCTTAAGGGAAAGAAAGCACAGGAGGAAAATCAGTTTTAAAGTCAAAACCCTGTACTTAAGGGGGTCCATTGAATGGGGAGTCAGGCAAACAAGCTGGCCACACACTGGCCTGCAGAGTGTACCTATTGGACACCCACCTAAGCCACAGTGCAGGTTGATAGCAGGAAGGCTAACAACATATGTGACAGCTGAGCCAAGTTTCACAAAGGTAAATTAAGAGGAGAAAATCGGCCAAAAAGCAAGGTGTAAGGGGGGGTGATGAGGCATGAAAAGCACAAGTGTACTTAAGTCTGTGTAGGCAGAGTAGGGTGAGGGTCCACAGAGGAAGTCATAACTCAAAGACCAGGGCACTGGTGAGGAGGGCCACCCAGTGATTCCCCAGTGACACCGAGAGCTGAGGATGGGTAGGAATGCGTTGACAGGTGAACAAGTGAAGTGGGGCAGGGTGTTGGGTGCAGGTGTTTCTGACCAAGGTGCTGAGATACAGAATACGTGTTGGTCCATGTACCAAAATGGAGTTGCCTCAAGGTGACAGGATGCAAACGTAAATACCTGTGATAAGACCAGCAAGCAGAAGAGCTAATCCCTACACAGGAGTGTGACTAGATGTTTCACCTCTTAAGTGCATCCCTGTTTTATCTCTGATAAAATGAAAAATCAGTTTTAGCCCAGATGCCCCACAACTGATGAGTGGATTAAGAAATTGTGTATGTACACAATGGAGTGTTATTTAGCCATAAAGAAGAATGAAATTATGTTGTTTGCAGGTAAATGGATGCAACTGGAGAACATTATGTTAAGTGAAGTAAGCCAGGCTCAGAAGGTCAAAGGTCACATGTTTGCACTTATATATGGAAGCTAGACCCATAAGATAAATGCACACATAAATGTACATTAAATATACATATTACCTTACATACACACATTTTATATATATATATATATATATATATGTAGATAGCTAGAGAGAGAGAACAAGATTGTATTAGTGGATCTGTCTGAAGGAACTATAGAGGCAGGAGAGGGAAAGAGAATTTACAGAGAGTGAAAATTATCGAAACAATGTATCTGTGTATGAAGACAGTATAACACAGCACACTGTAAACTGCTGAATGAGAGGAGGTCAGGGTGATAGAGAAAGAGTAATGGGGGTTAATCTTATTAAAGCATGATATATACGTGTCTGAAATACCAAAGTGAAACTCCCTTGATCGCTACACACTTACAAAAATGAAGGTCAGGAAGGTAAAACAGGCCATGTCGAGGGGGTGAGTGTTAGTGGAAGGGGGAGAGGACAAAAGAAAAGGGTGAAGGAGGGCAAATATGGTGGATGTACTTTGTATGTATACATGAAAACAGAACAATGAAACCTGTTGAAATTGTTCTAAGAAGGAGAGGGAGGATGAAGGGGAACAAAGGAGGGGTGAATCTAATTAAGATATATTGTAAGCACATATTAATGTCAAAATGGGCAAAGGCACGGTCTTGTGAAAACATATCCATTTGGGGCGCACTGAGCATGAGCTAGGGCTGGGGAGTAGGCAGGGGAATGGGGAGATGACACCAGAAAGGTTAGTTACTCTTGAGTATGAAGGGTTTTGTGAGCCACTAATGGATATGGACTTTCTGGGAAGGCCATGGGAAGCAGCTGAAAGACTGAGGAAGGATTTAAAGACCAGCTCTGTTTTGAAAACAAACTCTGGCAAAGTGTGCAGCAGGAACCGATGAGAGAGATAGGGAGAGAAGTCAGGAGGCTACTGCAGTTGTTCAGAAAGTTATGCTGAAGGCTGAGGCCACCACCTCAGTAACAGGAGAAGGGATGGATTTGAATGACACTGAGGCAGGGCTGGTGGGGTTCCGATGGCTTGGCTGGATAGGGACAATGAAAGTGTGACTTCAGGATTTCTGGTATTGATGTCTGGCGATGAATGAGTAACACATGGGAAGGTATGATAATTAATTTGGGTTTGGGTAACTGTTACCCAGAAATGCTTACAAAACGCCCTGGGAGAAAGATCCAATAGGCAGCTAGAATAGGAGGGTGGTACTCAGGACACAGGCAGGGCAGGAGACACTTAGCAGGCAGCACCACATACAGATAGTTGACTCTGAAGCATCTGGAATGTCCCAGGAGCAGCACACAGAGCGCACAAGAGGACTAAACACATGACTCTCTAGGACATTATTACCTAAGGGCTGGGCGAGAGTTAAGGAGCCTGAGGATGAGACAGAACAGACCGGTCCAGGGTAGAGGACACAGGGATGGGTCATGTCCTGAAGTCAATCGCAGGGAAAAGACAGAGGGAGAGAGGAGAAACCACTGTCAGATGGTCCTGAAGACGACGGAGCCTACGCTGACGCTAACAGCCGCAGCACATGAAGCTCAACGATACCCAAGAGAAAGTAGCTTCACATAGAAGAAGCAAGGGCCTGGGTCAGTGTATAAGGAGCTCATGACAAACGGCCCTGTGGTGGCAGAGGGCACCTGGGTGACTCGTCAATGACTTGAGAGGTCAACACAGTGGTGCAGATCATAGATGGTGAAGAGATTTTTCCTTCTGATATGTTTTTGTCATTTTTATGTTGATTGTGGATTGTTTTAATAATGGGAAAAAGTAAAAAAGAAGTCAAATTTGAGAAAAATCTGGTGTCTTGGGATCCTCAATTCTGAGAAGCAGGAATAATAAGAAGGAATTCCCCAAGTCAAGCTCCTGTACCAGTCCTGCCATGTGTTAGCCGTGTGACTGTGAGAGTACTATCTAGAATTCACTCAGTTTGGACCTCAGGCTCTACCAATAAATAAAGGAGCTGGGCTGCAAAACCACTGAGGTGGTTTTTAAATGAAGACATCTTGGCTGTAGCTCATGATGTTAGAATAAGCTCTCAAATGGATTAGAGAAAACTTATTTAAAGAAACGAAAATAAATTGTATAAATTGAAAAATTCCTTCAGAATGCCCACAACCACTTCAAATCTACATGCTTTATCATTTCTGATTTTGTTGATTTGCTTTTCCTAGATTGCATCAATTGCAATGTGTACCTTTCTCCGTGGTGTTCTTTCCATTACACCTTCTGTTTTGAGAATAAGACTCAGAATCTGCTCTGTTCCCCAATCAAGAAAGAGAACAGCTCTTTGTGGGTAAAGTTTGAAGGCTGGAGTTGCCAAGACTAAATATTTACTGCTTCCGTTAGAGTGCCCAAAGACATAAAGTTTTTATTGAGCAATTATCACAGGCATTAAGGAAATAAAAGCATCAGATTGTATTTCATATTCATATCCTCTGAAATGTGATGAATGGCCCGGTATGGACACTTTCAGTTAATTCTGTTTCAGATGCTTTTCGTCAATGTACACTAATGTAAATTAATGGCCAAAGGCCCAGGCTGTGAAAAAATATTAGACTAGACCTAAAAAGGTTATGTGAGAGCCAAGAAGCAGCTGAGAAATAAAAATCCTAGGATGTTAGAGCTCAGAGCAATCTGTGACAGGATCCTACCGGAAGTGGGTGCCCATGGCTGGAAGTGGGTGTCCCCGCCTGTGTTTGATACTCTGGGGACACCCCTGGTCATGAGACAGCCATGTGCTGACCACTTTGGTTAGCTGTTAGTCCTCTGGACATCTCTCTTAGCCCACACAGTGATGTGACATCGGGTGATTTTTGCTACTGCTCATGGTTGGAATATGATTGTCCTGGGTAACCGTACACCTGAACAAAAATGTCCCAGGCTGCACTACAACTCTGTCCTTCCTCTCCTAATTACTTCTTAGGAAGGATGGAACCTTAGTTATTAGTATATCATGCTTATAATGAAGTTAATTTGAGTCCTACTTAAAAATGTTTGAACTTGGTACAAAGTATTGTGTTTTATGTAACAGTAGATTCTTTAACTGGGAATGGTACAAACTCTTTATATTAGGGTTTAAATTCAGAGCCTCCTGTTTGCTAGGCAGGTGCTCTACCACTTGAGCCATGCCCCCAGCCCTTTCTTGCTTTAGTTATTTTTGGATAGGATCTTGTTGCCAGCCTCGAACTATAATCCTTCTTTTTACAGCCTTCCATGTAGCTGGGATCACAGACACACACCATCGTGCCCAACTTATTTGTTTAGATGGGGTCTCACTAATCATTTTTCCTGACTGACCTTGAACTGCAGTCCTCTTGATCTCCACCTCCTGTAGCTGGCATTACAGGTGTGAGCCACTGTGCCTGGCCACAAGCTCTTTTAACTGATCTCTGTTTAGCCAACTTGTTGAGTTAAATGGTATTCTCTTGGCCTCTGAAAACCATCCAGCTGACTCCCACAGCAGGGGGGATGCTCACAGTCAGTCTGATTCTTTCGAAGGGCCACACCCCAACCAAGACAGCTATGTTTACTCTCAAACATTCTGGGCCAGTGTACTGATTACAGTACTTATGTAATTTAATTAACCACTATGTTAAACCAGTAAAATATGATTTGTTTCTAGAGCAAGGACTTTAGAAAGATAAGATAAAGTAGATAAGGTAAACAAAGAATATTACTAATTTAGGTGTGGATGAGAAATCAGTATAGAACTGTGAGGACTGAGTCTAGAGTGACTCTGCACTCATTTGCTTTGTGATGGACTTTAAATGCTATTCCCTTTAAATTAGGCAGTGAAGACTGCTTAAGAGCTGGGCTTTCTGCAAGACAAGCCATGCAGAGCTTCCTTTTCTCTCCTTTCTTCCTTCTTCACTTCCCTTCTCTCTCTGCTCCACCAGCTGAGCCACACCCCTGTCCTTTTGTGCATTAATTATTTTTCAGGTAGAGTCTTGCATTTTTTTTGGTCCAAGGCTGGTCTCAAACCGTCATCCTCCTACCTACAGCCTCCCACTTTACAGCATCCCACATAGCTGGATCACAGGTGTAAGCCAACATATCTTACTTAATATATATTTTAAATACTTAAAAATCTCTTTATGATTTCTAGTTTCAATCACCTTTTTTGTTGTTGCTGTTTTTTGAGACAGGTTCTCATAGAAGCCCAAGCTGGCCTCGAACTCATAATCCTCCTCCTTCCGCCTCCTGAGAGCTGGGATTACAGGCCTGTAACCCCACCACACCTGGTTTAATCATCTTTTTCAAATAACTGATCAAGCACTGGCTCTAATGAGGTCAGGTAAAAGGTCCTTGCTGTAGATTATAGCTAAACTGTATCATAATACTACTAGGGAACTGTGTAAAATTCCGTCATGAAGACAGTCATCTTTTTTGTTGTTGTTTTGTTTTGAGACTAGGTCTCACTATAAGCTGGCCTTGAACTAGTGATCCTCCTACTTTAGAGTACTGAGTGCTGGGATTACAAGCATGTGCCACCACGCCTGGGTCATGAGACAGTCTTAAGATTCCATATAACCAAAATTTGCCAAGAACTACGCAAACCGAGGTTTCATAGAAGTCAAAGTTGCCAAGAACTGTACAAATCAGTAAGTTCAGCCAGTTATTGGATGAGTCATATCATACAGAAAAGGACCAACAGCATTTAGTAGATGCCAGAAAAGTATACAAAACCACAGAAATTTAAGGATGAAATATAGTAAGAGGAAAGAGAAAGTACATATTCACAGGCAGAAAGGCTTTGCAAGGCAAGGAATGAAAAATGATGCTCTCTATAAAGCCAGTGTGGTGGCACACACCTGTAATTCCAGCTATACAGGAGGTGGAGACCAGGAGGATCACAGATCGAGGCTAGCCAGCCAAAAAGTTAGTGAGACCCCATCTCAACCAACAAGTCACATGCCTATGATCCCAGCTAGGTGGGAGGCATAGGTAGGAGGATCATGGTTCATGGCTGGCCCCAGACAAAAACGTAAAGACCTATCCAAAAAATAACTAAAGCAAAAAGGGCTGGGGGTGTGGCTTAATTGGTAGAGTGCCTGCCTAGCAAGTGCAAGGCCCTGAGTTCAAACCCCAGAACCACACACATACCATATATTAATATACACATATATATATGGGGGGGGATGTATGCATGTAAATGTGCATGTGTGTTTTCTCTGGAAAAAAAAGCAGAAGGAAGGTACTGAATGAACTCTCACTGAAAGAACCTTCCAGAAGGAGAGAGAGCTAATGAGAGAGCAAGTAAACTAAAGGTGGAAAAAGGCAAAGCAGGTATTAGCAACTTGGTTATAGAAAACCTTTACAAGTAGGGAAAGAAGAGCGAGGTTTACAGAAGAGGCATTATAACATTCTGGGAAGTAATATCGTACAGTTTACAGTGAGTTAGTTCAGTTCAGTAAATACGGTTCCTACTATCTCATAGTCCTGTTAAGGCATTATTAATCTTAGTAAAAGAATCAGCAAACTTCAGGATCCTAGACATGCACCCATGTGACCCAAAAGACCATTTCTTAGTGCTACTAAAATATTCTAGCAAAAATAGCTATGGTTAAAAGATCCAAGCCAGGTGCAGTGGCTCAAGTCTGTAATCCTAGTTATTGGGAGGTGGAGATTAGGAGGATTGCAGTTCCAGGCCAGGCCAGCCCAGACAAAAAGTTTGCAAGACTCCATCTCAACGAAACAGGTGGGCATGGTCACCCTAGCTACTCAGGAAGTGTAAACAGGAGGGTCATGGACCAGGTCCACTCAGGCACACAGCCAGGCCCTATCTCAAAAACACGCCCAAGAAGCGTGAAGGCCTGAAGGCAACCCTACTATATCCCTTACGTGTCTTGGACATGGCTTACTATAACACTTCATATTGTAATACTTCATTCTTTGCCATTAACAAATGACTTCACATACACAGTTTCATAAAACTGTGAAGTAAATGAAACTTTTCTATTTTACAGATGAGGAAACAAAACTCAGTTGTTGAGGTGCCTGAGTTTATTCAACTAGAAAGAGGTGAATGCACTCAAACATGGTCTTCCCATTTAAAGTTACAAAGTTTGGAAAGTAAAGAAAAAACCCTCAAATTTCCATGAAGAACTACAATTATCCTCTTAAATATTCTCACTCTCCCTCCCTCTGCAAAGGAGAATCTCTTGCTTTTTTCCCTTAACATTGTATCATAGGGCTCTGTCTTTATGAGGTCCACCCCTTCTCCCTGAGGATCATTTAATGGTACTACAATACATTAATTCATTCAAAATAGCATTACGGGTGAGGAGCACCTCTGTGGAACTGAGGATGAAGACAAAAAAGGCAGTAACTTAGGCAGTTAAGTGAGGACAAGCAGGTTTTCATGCTGTTTTTTGCTACTGTAGGTACAGCTAGGATGAAAAAATCTTTTCTTTATGGCACAGGTATCACGGTGGTGGCCACTGAGTGAATAGTAAGCTTTCTCACTAACAGCCTTCAGAGATGGTGTGTTTGAATTACTGTCTTTCACTCTGTGCCACACCCCTTGCCTCTCTGTACTTCATAATGGAAAAAAATGCACGGGTAAAAATGCTTTTAGGTTTTATTCCCCACTACTTGCAAAAATTATTGTATACAGAATAAGCATCCCCTATTGAGGAATAGTGAAAATTATTACGGAAATGTGGATAAACCTGACTGAGATTTAGGAAGAAAGTAAAATGCTCTATGTTTCATTGTATTTGGTTCTCAGAGGACCATTTGGTCTTTTGCTTTTCTTAAACTACAACAGAATTGTAGGTACATGGCACAGCTTAAAAGGGTGATCCATGATCTGGAAGTTGATTAATTGACCTGGAAAATTGTCTGTTCTCCTTTTCAATTTCTGCAGCAACAACACAGCTTAAATCAAATTTTAAATGAGTGCAAACATGGCAAGTCTCTAGGCCAAATTCTGAGGAAAAAAAAAAAAAACCACCTTAAGAATTCCAAGTGGAAGGTTTTGTGGTCCCTGAGAGACCTACGTGTTGCTTTTAATTTAGAGAAGTGTCAAGATGTATTTCTCCAAGGGCTAAGAAGGTGAGATTACGCGATTTAATGAGAAGATGTATATTAAACCCCAGCTGATAGCGCTCTGAGTTTCAGGCCACGCCCAGCACTGCGCTCAGAATTCTGCATCCTTCACTCGTGGCCACCTCACCCAAACAGTTGTCCCTCTGCCCCTAAGTCCACTAACAAGGCAGGCACATGGAAGCTTCCAGAGGCAGAATTGAGCCAGGACATTTGACTGGTTTTTACCTCACTTCCAGAGTGCTTAGCCCAAGCCTGGGTAGACCCTGAGAAGAGCCCCACACCCCTGCAAAGTGCTGCTGGCACTTACCTTCAGGGGTCCGGGAGCGGCACTGCCCCGTCATGGGGCTGTACTCCTGGTTTTCATCAGCACACACACACAGGAAGGACCCTTCCACATTTTCACAGAAGGCTTCCCCACACACGCCACTGAGCAGTTCACATTCGTTCACATCTGGAAAAGGGAGCACATGTCAAGTGAGAAGTGTGCCTCGCTCCTGACAGTTCTTTGTTTTACCAGCTGTGCCATGGCCAGTAGTGTCTGATGGAAATGAGGTGGTCCCAGAGAGCCATCAAACTACTGCTCTTCTAGGGGAGGGGTCCCTAAAGGCAGAGCCCTACCACTTGCTTTGTATGAAAACACAAAGCAAAGGTTCTAAATCCCAACTCCAGTTTTAATGAACACCCTGGAATTTTCCTAGAAGCATAGCATGACTCTTTTACCATAATGTTTTGTTTTCGCTCACTTTTCAACATATTGAAGTCATAAATGACCCAACCCTCCACTCTCAGTTCTTAATTCAAAGAAAAGTTCAAAAGATGGGTACTTCTGCAACCATGGAAAAAAACTTTGAAAACATACTCGAATGTCTGACAACACAGTCCTCTAGCAGCTCAAAAGTACCTAACAATAGAATTTGAGTTGTAAGGGCAAGACTGCTGTAAGTATTCATCAGATACATTAATCATTCATGTGAATCAAACTGGTCCAAAAACGAATCATTCATTTCATTATTTGTTTCAAATTCTGTTGGTGTCCACAGTAAGATTTTTATTTTGCTAAATGTTTTTCTTCTGGGCTTAAATATATAGAATTAAAACACAGTGAAGGAATCCCCTTGATGAGAATGTCTTATTTAATATTGCATAAGTGCACAGCCCTAAAGAAAGGCTTATTGTATATTTGACATCACCCAACGGTTCTTTTTACCTTTTCTCCTCCTAAAAAATTTTATTAATGACTTCCCTATTCGGCAAAGTACCTGACTTGGCATTTGAAATGTTCTTGGGTCTTAAGAATTAAACATGCACAAATACCAGCTTTCGTGAAGACACTCAGATGGTTTACACAAAGTCAAAAATTTGAGCAATTATCTGGCTCATTCAGGGAAAAAACATCCTATTTTAACCTGATATACCTAGTTCATTGGACAAAAAGTTTATAAATCTTGACTTATTTGGACAGTTACCTCAGTTTCCCATTTCACCGTATATAAACAGATATAAACTCAATGAGCTGGTTTTCAGTTATAAAAAATATTGTAACATAATGTAAAGCAGAAATGGAATGTTTAATCAACATTGACAGTCATAATTTAGACCAGAAAAGTTGATTTTAGAAATTTGCCAGTTCACATTTATCAATTTTAGGTAAATGACATATGAAACGTTCTACTTTCCAACTCCTATTATTTACATGGTTATTGAATTCTCTCCCACCAGACTGCATTCATTTAATCAAGAACTATTTCCTAGATTACTTATATAGACCAGACCATATGTGGGGAAACAACAGCGAGTTGGACAAGCCCAATACCCATCTTCATAGAACTTAGAGTCAAGTCAGGGAAATCAGTAAGAAAATCTCGCAGACTTCTGTAGTACTGAGAATGAAAGGTACAGAGCTCTGTTGAACCATGGGCCAGTGGTCTTTTGATGCAGTGGTGAACTAGAGAAATAATATTTGAGTCTAGACCTGAAGGATGAGCAGGTGGTAATGAGGGGGTGAATTTGATTTGAAGAAATCACAGCTTATCAGAAAATGAAATACAAAATACCTTCTCTATGAGCATGTATTGGATTATATTTAAGACCAAGCTCAGCCAAAGAGTGGCACCATGGCTGGCTCATCTCTAAGATGCTGTAAAACACAGTGTGAAGTACATATAATAGGCACTCAGCTAATATTTTTGAAAGAATGATAAAAAGATAAATAAAATGACATCCGTTGAGTTCACCAAAATGACAACAAGTATCTCTTCTCTAAGGGTGGTGTTTTGTGTGTGTGCCTATCTGAAATATCAACAGGGGTCAGCACACTTAACTGGCTGGATAGAAGTGTTGAGCAGAGGTGCAGAAGTTGTGTAGAGTCAATATCTAGTGGTTCAACAGCTGATATTTCAGCCATTAATAATTAAATAGAATTTGCTGAGCACTGATAATAGGCCAAAAAATGTGCCTACCCCAGGGGAAAGTTCCCAATCACATGAAGGTTGTGACCTTGGAAAGGAGGGCTGTAGGCAGGTAGGACATGCACACATTAAATTATTTCCCACCAGGTTCTAAGGACTGTAAAAGAACTTGCTGAAGGTGTTCTGGATGCAGGGGGAGGGTCACAGCTCAGCTTGAGAGTGAGAGAAGGAGCAGGGAACATCTGGGAGATGTCACCTAACTTCAGTCTTCAAGAATGAGTGGGAAGAACCCAGGCTCAGGGAAGGAGCAGTAGGGAGGATATTCCCAGCAGAAGATGCAAATGACAGCAAGTGACTGCACAGTGACAGAAGCAACCCCATGAAGTCTGATGGTGCTGGAATCGTAAAGGAAGGAAGGACATGGTGGAGCTAAAGAAATAAGAAGGGGCAAATCAGGACATATTAAGTCAAAATGGAAGTGTCAGGCAGTTTTTATCACTTGAATTTTGGTGGGAATTGGCACTATACATTAGGATAATCTTAGTTGTATTAACAACTACTTCTTTAAATGAATAATTCTTGAATAATTATATGTGTCTCTGATTAGTCGCTATTTAAGCTCCATACTATATTGCTACTTTATAAAGAACTTTGTAACTGGGAATTAACTAAATTTCATAATCAGTCCCAGAAAAGCATTTAATAGTCAAGTGATATTAGCAAACCTCAGAATAGATTTTGCTACCCCATTTTTATCTGGATGGCAAAGGAACTAATGCTTTACTTGCAAATTTTCTAACCAACAAGTTATCAGCTTGAAATTGTCATCTCAAGTGCCACCTGCCTTATAGCCAACACCACTCTTTTCCTCTGTTAAGAAGACTAAAGAAAAAGCCTTGTTATCTGTGAAGTTTCAATTTTATAAACTTTTCTCTCTTTCCCAGAAAATTGCTCTAATTGCAAGTGTGTTTCATAATGAATATGAGTTGACAAAATCCCAGCTGATCAGAAAATGAAACACAAAATATCCTCTCTATGAGCATGGGTTTCTTTCCAGTCCCATCAGTTGCAGAACAAACAGGAGAAATACAGGCCAAAGCATCACTTTACCGTTGTCATTCCTGGAAACTGAAGCTCTTGGCAATATTTTTCTTCAATGCACAGCCTAGGGAGGTGCATTTTGAAGACCGACAAGTTATACCACACAGCAGACTCTGTTTCCTATAGAAGAGAGTCTAAGGGCTCTACATACTCAGCTAAGAACTTAAACAGATGTCATATTAAAAATACATTTTAATTTAAACCCATATTTCCATTTTCTTAATGTACCTATCCATTTCAGAAGCCATAGGACATATAATTTGCACAATCTCAAATTACATGATGAAATCTAAGCATGATGACATTCTGCCCAAGTTTTCTGCTTAAAATCTCCGACTATTGATAACTTGGATTTCTTTTTGAAAGGAACATGTAAAACATGTTGGGAAAAAAATCTAAAAACTCACCCACACACCCTTGCCCATCCTGTGGGGCTCGAAAGCCCTGATAACAGAGGCAGCGGAAGGAGCCAGCTGTATTGTCACAAAACCCGTGACTGTCACACACAGTGTTGTTTACACATTCATCAATATCTGTAAAAAAGACATTAACATCAGACACAGAACAAACACAGGCCGACAAACCAAACACCAGATATTAATAAATAAACAGAGGCACTCAACACACCCTGATTAGTACGAGATGATCATGTCTACACAGAAAGAACTTTGAAAACATTTGAGATGATCATGATGACACAGGAAGAACTTTGAAAACACTTTACGTATTAATAAAATATTTTGATGAAAATGGTTTAGTAGTGAAAATGTTCATTTCTATGAGAAAACATTTACTTTTCCTCAGGAAATGTTTTCATACTGAAACGACTGCTACCATCGCCATGGTTGGGATTTCTTAAATGTTTTCAACTCCTGCTTTCCAAGGACAGTTCTAATCAGAAGTAGAAGTATTATCACCTATTAGTGGCAGTAAAAGTTCTAATCAGAAGTAGAAGTATTATCACCTATTAGTGGCAGTAAATGCTTGTAACAGTTCTGACTGCAGAGTTGTGGGCAGGAAGAAGTAATGGTTTACTCAACCCTGTATATAACCCTGAATATCTACATGGCATTCCCATGAACCCAGGAGAGGATCTAGTGACTTCATCAGGGTAGCCAATCCATCCCAGTGACTCATGGAAAAAATTCTGTGTCACCAAGTTGTAGCCACTCACGGTCCTAAATGACAATACTGCTCCAAATGACTAACTGATGCAGTTCATTTTGTTCCCTGTAAACTCGATTTCAATGACCCTGTGTCTTTCTTTCCATTAACAAAAAATGTTCTCATAAAAGGGATGTCTAGTTACAATGGACTTCCAGATGCAGTTGTTCTTTTTTCTTACGGTAATTAATTTTCTTTACACTTCTTTCTTTCCCACTCTCTTTGTTTACAGTCTTGTTGCACAAATCCAGTCACCAGACTCTGCTCTCTCCGCTGCTGAACTTAACAGTCCCCAAAATAAAGGTTTCCACAGAAACAACTAAGAAAATGCTAATATGTGTAAAGAAGAGTCTGCTTTTATGTTAAAACTAATGAAACCAGGTAACAAACAATAAAGGAAATGACAAGTTAAACCTCATATGGTAGAATTTACTTTTGGAGGAGTGAATAAAACTGAGATTCTCTCTTTTAAAGTTTTTAAAGCCAATTTGAAGAAATTTTCTGGAAGAAAAAGAAGATATATTCAACAATTTTCAGTAGCTGACTGACTTTTTCTAATTTTCCAACACTGATGTTGTTATCAAGTACAAATTCAGACTGTCTTACTTTTGTATTGCAAAATGTGAGTTACTATATCAGTTTTCTTAATTTTTTTCAACTCAAAAAAGTCACCCTTCTGTTTTCAAGGCTGGACTCCTTTTCCCAACCCGACTGGTTCTTCTGTCCCAGTCCCACTTGGGTGTCCTCTCCAGAATCTTCCATTATTCCTCTCCTGGCTTTCTCCTCACTTTCATAAACACTGCCGTTGCTTGGAAAAGCTTTCACTTAGTCTTGTCTTCACCTGCTAAGCATCTCCACTCCATCATTGTAAGATGTTTCAAGAGAATCGTCTGCACTCATTGTCTTTGTTTTCCAACATAACCACCTCTCAGCTTCTGTGGGGGATTGGTTCCAAAAATCTAAGGATGCTCAAGTCCCTTCTAAAAATAGCATGGCGTGTACAGGTAAGCCATGCACACCCTCTGCTATGCTTTCTAAAAATGCTTTGTTTTTTGGTAGGTTGGTTGTTTTTGTGGTACCAGGGATAGATTCCAGGGTCTCACACATGCTAGGCAACCACTCTACCACTGAATTTATATCCCCGTCCCTTTCCCTATACTTTAATGCATCTTGTAATACCCAATACAGTCTAAATGCAATGTAGACAGTTGTTGTACTGTACTGGTTAAGGAATAATAATAAGAAAAAGTCTGTACAGATTCAGTACAGATGCAACTTTTTTTTTGAATAGTTTTGATCCACAGTTGGTCGAAACTGCAGATTCAGAACTAGTGTATATACATACATACTGATACATAATAGTATCAGTATGCATCATATAAATAATAATATTGGTGTGCCCCTACATTACTGTGAGGATTAAATAAAATAACATGCACAAAGTGCTTAGAGGCATGTAATGTAGGAAGCACCCAAAACATGCCAACTGTTGTTATCATCACTGCTCCTCTTTCTCCTCATCCTCAATGACCGAAAGTCTCACTCCCTAATTCTTTATCCTACTGAAACTCATACTCTGAGGAAAAGCTCCCATGACCAACTCATTAAACTTGATGATCATTTTGGGGCCAGCCAAAATGATTTTGGAGCCAGTCCGGTCAACACCCATTCCTTGAACACTCTCTTCCCATGTTCAGTAACAGAATTTCGATACCATTCTTGTCCTACCATTAGCCTCTATGGCTTGCCCCTGCCCTTTTGCAGCCCATAGGTGGGTGTGTGCCAAGGCTTACGCCCCTGGGATCTGCTGCAGGCACAGTCATCCCTCTTCACCCTTCCCTGACTCTGAGCTTCAGTAACCAAAATCATTGGAACGAATCCTGTCTTTGCTTTCAGCCCCAATCCTCCCAAGCACATTTCTTATTTGTATTTCTATTTCATCTTCTGTCATCATCTTGAACTGTATCAAGTCTAAAACTGAGTTCACTGTCTTCCTACTAACCCATTTCCTGACCTTAGTGAGAAATCTCTCTCACTACCATCCCACCCCCCTTTTTTTTGGCCTATCTTACCTTTCTACCTTGAACTGAAATTATTTCACATCTAAAATGAATTTCCCTTGCAGCATCTAACAAAAAGAGGACAATAAATCTGATCCCATTGATTTTGAATGTTGGCATAGGGCTGTGGTGACAACTAACTCACTGATTATAATTGTGAGGAGGAACTATATCGTGTCACCAAATCACTTCACACAGGTTGCTGCTGAGTTCAGACTTCCTGAAGTGGGCATTTGTCAGAGAGATTGTGTTATTCTCTGAAGAGAATTTCAGGATTGTGCTATTCTCAGAGGAGAATAGGATTTCAGGGCTGGAAACTCAGAAATGCTCCAACTCCCAAATACTCCTAATTTCCCAGTCCCTTGCAAAGCTTGACCTCTGTCCTTGACAGCCATTAATCCAAGACCTATGACCATGTCCATAATAAATGAGCTTACTATGACTCCCCTCCTTATCTCACCTCCATCTTTCCATGCCTTTCATCAGCAAATTAACCAGTCACTCAGCCAGAAATCTTGATGTCATCCCTCTCTTTCCCCAACTCCCCATCCCTCCCTATCATGCCTTCTTATCTTTCCCTATACTCCTAAGTGGTTTCCCTACCTCCCATCTTGCCTCTCCCTGGAATCCATTCTCCCCCAATGGCTGCCAGTGTGCTCTTTCCAAACTGTAAACCCGTCAGTGCTATTCCCTTGCTCAGAATGTTCAGAATGTTTTCTTGGCTGGAGACCCACCACCACACTTCTTAGTAGAGCAAAGAGCCTCCTTCATCATTGGGCTCCTGGCTCCATATCTGGTCACAGTTCTCAGATAATCTCCTTTCCAAGTCACACGCAGCCCTGCCAGTGTACTAGAGTTTTTTAAAAATTGTCTTCAGTCTCTCACTAACAAGGTGCATTGTCCTTACTCCGCTGAATCTCTCCCACCCCTGGCTTTCCTCAGGAACTCATCCTGGCTCTTCTGGAGTCAGTCCAAGGGACATGTCCTTGGTGGTACTTCCTTAGCTACTCCACAAGTAGGCGCTCCTCTCTGCTTCCAGAGCACTTTGTGCCATTGCCATGCTTCTTGGGGCTGCTTTTCAGGTGGAATGTGTTTGCCAAACCTTCACCAGCAACTTATTTCTCTACTAGAACGGGAGGAGGGAGGCAAGGCAGCTGCTAGAACTCCATGGGCTTTTCAGTCCAGACTCTAAAATAAAAGCTCTTGCTTTCCTTTTTAAATTCTTTGCAATCTTTGCAGACAATGATTTTGTATTTCTGTGCTCACAGGCACAGAAAGGGAATAAGTGACCTGAAGGTGAACAAGCCCCAAGCTGGTTATGAAATATTGGGCATCGTGTAGACTCAGATTTATTCTAACAGTGATTAACCGAGAAAGTTTAGATGAGCACTACTTTGGATTTGAATGAATAGGAAAAAAAAAATCACGTTAAATGCTTGCTGGAGACTAGCTCTTCAACAACTAATATTTTATAAGAATGATATAATGTAACTCTCTGCAATTTCATGTTTTCAACAATAAGGTGAGGTAAAAGCTTAATAAGAGCACATTTGTTTCATTTCTCTAATGACCTATATTTTTAAAAATCATTGTTTCATTAGAATTTTCTTTGATGATGTGAGTTCTCAAAGATAGTTTTCCATTGTTAGTCTGCACAAGTGAATTCTGTTTTGCTGAATTTGAATTTGGAACATGGAACTTAAATTTTGAATCATCCCAATATCATGTTTTCTTTCTGCTTACTGTTAAAATTATCAAAGCAATTGTTCTTGTGGATTTGTTAAGGGCCATGTATGATGACATTATCACTGGGGGTACTACCCAACAGGTTAGCAATCTGTTGGAGTAACTGTCTAGCCATCTCTTAGTTGTCAACCCAGACAAACGAGGCATACTGTCATAAGAGTTGCTGACTTCTCATGTAAACATTTGCTCTGTATATTTTACTGGAAGATGTAGCTGTAAATATTGATGTCTCAATGGAAATGAAGTCAAGAAAGAATTACACAGAGTGAGGATAGTCCATCATTGATATTAATTCCCTAACAACAAATTCCCTAGATGTCAGAAAGAGAAACACAGCACAGCTCTGGGTGACTAGACCTTCCTTACAGCTCATTTTAAAAGTAGCAATGTTACTAAAGACCAATAGGTACACAATTTTGAAGGTCCTAAGTGTTGGTCTGTTTTGTAGATCAATTCTACTTGTCCGTGCTTTTTTTTTTTTAATTTTTTTATGTAATACGCTTTCTCAGTGAATGAAATGTTTTTCAAAATCTACTCATTGTTAACAGAGGTTCCATATTAGGAAGAACTCTAACCATGCACTCCAAATTATCAAATGAAAGTTAACACCAGACTCTTGGTGTCACCTTTCACTTTGGTAAAGTGACTTATGAAATTAGAAAAAAGTACGAAAAAGATGCATGACTTGCTAAAAGGGATCAGGCGAACTTTGTTTACTGATTAAGAAAATAAAACTGTGTTCAAAGACCTTGACAACGAAATTCATAAAAACACCAATGGTTCCATTAGGTTTCCTGTAATATATTCAGAAAAGTCTATGTGCATCATGAGAAAGAGGTTATTTGTGCCCATTTTGTTAGTGAAGTGGTTTGGTCTTCTTTTTTTCAGACACATTCTTCAGGTTTTTTTGTTTTGAATTTTTTTTAAAAAGTGCTTTATTTTCTCAGTTTCTTAGAACCTGTCTTTGTTTTGTTGATTTCTCCTTCCTAATTCTCAGCAGGACAGATCCACCTTATAGGGGAAGAGAATCACTGAGTCTTTCCTCTGCTGCCAGGGAGGGAATAGAGAGGTGATAGTTGAAACGGGAGTGTCATTCATTGTTGGGAGTGTCATTCACAAGCCAGTCTGCACAGTGCCACACCACTGGGAAGAAATGGCCTTCCTGTCATCAGAGCATTCTTAGATGAATCAGATAGTCCATTCTCAACTTAAAACGAATTTTAGGGTATTATCTAGTTCAGCTCCTTTATTTTTAAGAACCAGAAAAGTGAGGCCTATAGTCACTTCCCCAAGTGACTTGAAGTTAGTGGTAGAGCTGGCAAAGGAATGGTCCTTGTCAAGGATAATCTTCTAAATCCAAGCTGGTGGCTCTATCCAACACATTGGCTTGCCTTTTGACATAGTGATGGTTATAAAAGGTCGATCCTATGAAGTGAATAGAACTAACCACACTGTGAACCCAACGAGCATCCCAGAGTGTGTTCACTGCAAGTTGGAAGTTAGAATGTTCCACTTGCTATTCATTGACTCCAGTTTAGACAAGGACAAGAGTCCTTAAATAAGACCTTGTGTCTTTGTCCTTAAAGCATGAAGTATCACCATACTTGAAATCTAAATATCAGAGGTGCCATAGGGCCCAAAGATGTTTTTCTGGAAGACTCTTGGAATAAAGCATACCAGGCACCAATGGTGTAACAGGCTCAAAAAGACCCAGGCTGGCATCTAGCATTTGTGCTCTCAGCTCTCTTTATTAAAAGGAAATGACCCACTATGTCAGCAGAGAGCTTCCTGACCAGCTGTGATAGGCTAAATACTTGGTGCCAGAATCTTAGGAAAACAGATACAAAAAAAGGCCTAACATTGGAAGGGATATAGGATTCCTGCTTGGAGGACATGTATAGTGGTTCCCTTACACTTCTCATTGGAAAGAACAGAGTCCTATGTAGAGACAGTAAATCCCAGCCAAGAAGCAAGATTGAAAGATGTTAAACCGGCAGAATTGCTGCCCAAAGGAATTTTAAATGGCATGGCCGTTGGCCCAAAAGAGATTAAGGTCTCTCTCACAGCAGAGGGGGGAAGCCAGCATTAAGTAGAAGATGAGCACAGGGCCTGAGGAAAAGAATAAAATTTAGCCAATAGGAAATTAAAAACTGAATTTGGAGATAGTCCAGACATACAATAGGATATTGTAGAGCCTTTTTAAAAAGGTCCAATGAGGTCTGGCAACCATGGCAGGCTGGAGAATATGGTCCTTATGCATTGCAGATAATAACTCAGTTCTGGGAAGTGGAGGCGGGCTAGAAAACAGAATCCCTGGGCAAAGTCTGAATGCTATGCTGTTGCTTGACAGAGACAGGCAGGAAAAATCATGGGGACCTTGATGGTCACAACTCTGTTTTGAAAGCTAGCAGCCTAAGATAAGCAGAAAGAAAAGACAGATGTAGCAAGTTATTTCAAGTCCAACTTTCTAGTGCATATGTTCTGGAAAACAGGATGATCAATGGGAGATGTACTACCTTCCCAGAGATTTGCTTAAATTATTGTTTCAAAATGACTGAGGCCTACAATTTAATTTCTGCAAGCAGCTCTGAGTTTCAAAGATATTAAACCAAAACTTTGCTCTGATTTTTATCAACCACTATATAGACAAAATATTCTTTATTTGTAGTTAAAGTCATTCTACTAAAAACCAACATAAATATCACAAATGCCATCCTCGTTTCCAAAAATGAGGGAAGATCTTTGATTACCTCTCCACATCCACTCACCACCATGATTCAATTGCCTACCACACGGATATTTCATAGGCAACTCTAATTTAACATATCCCAACCATTCTCCATTTTTAAAAAGCAAATTGCTTTATTTTTGCTGTGTCAGCTGATAGTGCCACCAAATACCTACCTGCTAAAGCCAGAGCTTATGATCTACCCATAGTCCTTCACCTTCACGCCCTATACTCAATCCAACATTATGCTACAATCTAATATCAGGCTCAATCTCTAAATCATTTGAGTCACTCATTTCTTTCCATCACTGTCACTAGTCTCAGCTACCAATGTCTGGGCTGAACTAACTATTCCAACCATATCCTAGGAGATACCCTGACTCTTTTCTCTTATCCCTCTAACTGTATTTCAAAGCAGCATCCTGAATGATACATACTTTAAAAATGTAAATTACATTGATGAGTCTGGAAAACAGTATGTTAAGTGAAATAATCCAGGCATGAAAGACAAGTACTACATGATTTTACTCATCTGTGGGATTTTTTTTTTTGGGGGGGGCAGGGTTGGGGATTAAACCCAGGACCTTGTGCCTTTTAGGCAAACACTCTACAACTGAGCTATGTTCTCAGCCCTCCTCTGTGGAATTTTCAAAAGCTGATCTCATACAAGTAGAGAGTAGAATGGTGGGTACCAGTGACTAGGGTGATTAAGTACAAGGGATGGGGAGATGTTGGTGAAATGATACAGTTACAGTTAGATAGGGATATAAAGATAAATGTCTGCAACAGGCATTGGAGACAGAATGTAGATAAGTGATTGCCTATGGTTGCGGAGAGAAATGGAGAATGACTTCCAATAACTACGGAGTTTCTGGGTGATAAAAATGTTCTAACATTGATTGTTGTAATGACAACACAGCTCTGTGAACAAACTAAAACCCATTGGATCATGTACTTTATGTGAACTGTGAATTATATCTCAATAAAGCTGGTTTTTAAATATGTAGAAATTACTGAATTAAATCAAACATTCTACCGATTGAAAGAACCATACTACTACTTTTATGTATTGCTAAAAAAAGAAAAATACTCTGTGAATTAAACTGTTTTGTACTGCTTCTTAAAATTACCTCAACTTCAGGAAACATCCCAATACTGAACTGAAACAATGTATCCTAGAAGTGATGGACTGCAGCACAGCCCAAGCTGCCAGTAATCTATCAGCTTGTTTCAATCACACTTAGAGTGATACCCAAACTCTCCACACCTCCCATGAGGCAGGACCCATTCTGATCCTGCCCCCACCCCAACCCTGACCTCGCTGCTCTGCCCACTCTCTGAGCACCAGGCAGGACCATTTCACTTCCCAGAGCACACTGGGGACTGTCCCAATGCCAAGCCTTTGCCCTTGATGTGGCTCCACGTGCAGTTGTTCCCTCCCGGTCATTCCTGCTCCTCAATGCCACTTGTTTGAAGAAAGCCTTCCATCAAGCAAAGCTCCCTCTCCGCCTTCCTCTCAATGGCCCTCTCCTTGCTTGCACAGGGGCAGTAAGTAATGGTTTAAGGGTACAGGCTTCTTGGAAAGCTCATTCGTGTACTTCCTGTCCCAAAGAGCAGTTCCTAGGAAGGCAGAAGCCACATCCATTTTGCTCACTAACGGTCTTTTCCTTTGTCCTAAGTCTGGCCTAGTGTCTAGCACAGAACAGGCGTGCAATGAATATTGGTTTCATGCACCAAGCATTCCATAATGCAGCCTCTGTGCAACTCTTCAGTTGTCATTACGTGTCACTTTCCATTCTGCTCACATGTTCTACTGAAACTAATTTACTTCCTGTCCCTAACTCTGTAATGTTCACATCTCCAAATCTTTGCTCAAGGCACTTATTCTGCCAGGAGCACACCTCTCCCTCAGCCACCACGTCAGTCTCCACCTAGATAACACCTAGCTCCACACTCTCTGAGGCTCACCTGGAGCCACTGAGAATCTTTGCTGATGCAACCTTGTCCTGGAAAATGTGCCTACTCACCAGTCTCTTCCTCTTTTCACTAAACATTCAGAAAGACCCTAAAAAGATGGAATATCACATTATTATCAAAGCCCAAGGAGGAGCACTCATGGCCTCAGTACAAGGAAAAGAACCACAAAAGCAAAGGGGCCGGGCTAAAAAACAGTTGGTGACCTAGCCATTTTCCATCTCATCCAAAAGCAACAGCCAGAGAACAGCTGCACTGGAGTTAGTTTAAGAAGGAGGATTCACCATGTAAGGATTTCTATTAGACATTATCACAGGCAGGCTAGAAAAACTCTTCCTAGAAAGACTGAAAACAAAATGATGATGGTGGAGGAGGTGAATTCATGTATGATACATTCGAAACATTGCAAGAACCTGTGTAAATGCCATAATGTACCCCCACCCATCACAACAATAAAGGAAAAAAAGATGATGAGCAAGAAAATGTTTGAGTTTTATATCTCAGATGTATGCAGGAGTTAAATATAAAAGTAAGACCAAAAGATAAAGTACTGTAAGAAATACAGGTAAATATGTAATCCATCACAACAGAATAGGAAATAGATTGCAAAGAGCCATGAAAGAAATAAAAGGTGTGCTGGGCACAGTGGCACATGCTTGTAATCTCAGTAACTGGGAGGTGAGACAGGAAGATCTTGAATTTGAGGCCAGCTTGGACTACATGGAGAGACCCTGTCTCGAAAAAAACAAACCAAAAAAAGTGAATTCAAAAATAGAGGAAATGTTTGTGAAGTGTTCATACATGATTATTATCCTTAATACACATAAATCAGCTAGAAAATTGTAAAACTACATCAGACAAAAAAAATTCAGAAGAAAGTAGATAGATAAAAGTAGTTAACCTAATTATTAATAAATGCAAGTTGGCATGAGTTGTTAGCAGAGAAAAAATAAACACATGTGTTTCTTTGTGAGAGGGCACTGGGAGCTGGGGGTTCTCCGGGGTGCAGTGGGAACAGAAACTGTTTCTGGAAAACAAAGATGCCACACTTATGTTGAGATCCACTGGGTGTTCGTGTTCTTGGATCTCATAAGTAAACAGCTTAGACTCTGTCTAGTCCAGGGACGTGATCATCGGAGAAAATAAATGCTTATGTGCAATCTATTAAACAGCAGTAAAAACAAAGGAAACCCCACAGAGACCCCCCCAGTGATGAGCAAATATTGAAAAGTTTATGGGACAATTACATGATGGAATTCTATGGTCACCAAAAGATTTCTTTTCAAGGGGTATTAAAGGTTCTGAGAAAAATACAAATAGTAGAATGCTAAGGGAAAAAGACAAAAGGTATGTGGTCTTGTTTAATTCAATTCCCATCAAAATTCCAATGACATTCATTAAAGAGATTGAAAAATCTACCGTGAAATTTATATGGAAACACAAGAGGCCACGAATAGCCAAGGCAATACTCAGTCAAAAGAACAATGCAGGAGGTATCACAATACCTGACTTCAAACTATATTACAAAGCAGTAACAATAAAAACAGCATGGTACTGGCACAAAAACAGACATGAAGACCAGTGGAACAGAATAGAGGACCCAGATATGAAGCCACACAACTATAACCAACTTGTCTTTGACAAAGGAGCTAAAAATATACGATGGAGAAATAGCAGCCTCTTCAACAAAAACTGCTGGGAAAACTGGTTAGCAGTCTGCAAAAAACTGAAACTAGATCCATGTATATCACCCTATACCAAGATTAACTCAAAATGGATCAAGGATCTTAATATCAGACCACAAACTCTAAAGTTGATAGAGGAAAAAGTAGGAAATACTCTGGAGTTAGTAGGTATAGGTAAGAACTTTCTCAATGAAACCCCAGCAGCACAGCAACTAAGAGATAGCATAGATAAATGGGACCTCATAAAACTAAAAAGCTTCTGTTCATCAAAAGAAATGGTCTCCAAACTGAAGAGAACACCCACAGAGTGGGAGAAAATATTTGCCAACTATACATCAGACAAAGGACTGATAACCAGAATATATAGGGAACTTAAAAAACTAAATTCTCCCAAAACTAATGAACCAATAAGGAAATGGGCAAGTGAACTAAACAGAACTTTCTCAAAAGAAGAAATTCAAATGGCCAAAAAACACATGAAAAAATGCTCACCATCTCTAGCAATAAAGGAAATGCAAATTAAAACCACACTAAGATTCCACCTCACCCCTGTTAGAATAGCCAACATTAGCAACACCACCAACAACAGGTGTTGGCGAGGATGTGGGGAAAAAGGAACCCTCTTACACTGTTGGTGGGAATGTAAACTAGTACAACCACTCTGGAAAAAATTTGGAGGCTACTTAAAAAAGCACCTGCACACCCATGTTTATTGTGGCACTTTTCACAATAGCCAAGTTATAGAAACAGCCAAGATGCCCCACCACTGATGAATGGATTAAGAAAATGTGGTATCTATACACAATGGAATTTTATGCAGCCATGAAGAAGAATGAAATGTTATCATTCGCTGGTAAATGGATGGAATTGGAGAACATCATTCTAAGTGAGGTTAGCCTGGCCCAAAAGACCAAAAATCATATGTTCTCCCTCATATGCGGACATTAGATCAAGGGCAAACACAACAAGGGGATTGGACTTTGAGCACATGATAAAAGCTTTAGCACACAAGAGAGGGGTGAGGAGAGGTAAGACGCCTAAAAAATTAGCTAGCATTTCTTGCCCTTAACGCAGAGAAACTAAAGCAGATACCCTAAAAGCAACTGAGGCCAATAGGAGAAGGGACCAGGAACTAGAGAAAAGGTTAGATCAAGAAGAATTAACCTAGAAGGTAACACACATACACAGGAAATCAATCTGAGTCAACTCCCTGTATAGCTATCCTTATCTCAACCAGCAAAAACCCTTGTTCCTTCCTATTATGGCTTATACTTCAACAAAATTAGAGATAAGTTTCTGCTGCGTATTGAGGGGGTGGTGGGGAGAGGGAGGGGGTGAGGTGGGTGGTAAGGGAGGGGGTGGGGGCAGGGGGGAGAAATGACCCAAGCCTTGTATGCACATATGAGTAATAAAACAATAAAAATAAATAAATAAATAAATACATTAATTTAAAACAAAAGGTATGTGGTCTTACTTTATTATAAAATTTAAATGCTCAAAAGTATAAAAATAAAATATGCCAAATAGAAAGAGTAGCTAACACTGGATGGTGGACAAATTATTAATTTTTTTTCTTTATGTTTTTCAGCATTTTCTAAATTCTCTACAATGAGCACATGTTAAATCAAAAAATTACATAGTTGCAATCAATTAGCTATTTGAAGATACTGAAAACGATATTTTAATTATTTTGCTTGAGCAAAAGATATATGCCAGGGAGGGGCACAGTGGGTTATGCATGTAATCCCAAGAAAGGGGAACCAACAAGATAAAAAACCTAGCTGAAGTCTGGGTATGGTGGTTCATACCTGTAATTTCAGTTACTCAGGAGGCAGAGGTTGTGAGGATCACTGATCAAGCCCAGCCTATGCAAAAAGTTAGTGAGACCCCCATCTCAACAAAGACCTAAATTATCAGCACCAGACTGCTTATGCTTAGACTGCTATATAGACAGAAGTAAACTGTTGTTTTGTTTTAAAATCTACTTAACATAATTCACAATATTAACAGAATAAGAGTGACAGTAGTATTTCAATAGATGCAGAAAAAGCATGTATTAAATCTCAAAACCATTCATGATAAAGACCCTTAGTAAATCAGAAATGGAAAGAAACTTCTTTATCTGATAAAGTGTATCCAACTTTAAAGAATCTATGGAAAACATCATACTTAAAGAATATTAGGACTGGGCATAGCTGAAGTGGTACAGCACTTACTAAGGTGTGTCCCTTTATGCCTGGTCCGACCTGGACCACAATCTTCCCATTTGGAACCTTGATCTTCCAGATCTCCATTTCCTGAGGAGCTATGATTATCGGTTTCAGCTACTGGTGCACAGCTGATAATCTCTGAGATTTATACAGAAATACAAAGGGCCAAAAACAGCCATGACTCAAAACTGGTATGTGAATAACTTAGTAACACTTAAAAAAAATATCCATGACAATCTCAAGAATGAAACTTAAGAATTTAAAATTCAAAACACCAAATTCTTTATAAAACTACTGTAATTAAGACAGTGAGCTCTTGGTGCAAGGCTAGCTAACTAAGCCTACGGTATGGAATGAGTAATCTGGAAATGGAGTCAGTCACACTTGACCGCATGGCTCATCACAAAGTCGCATGTGGACCAGTGGGAAAGAAATAGTGCTATAACTCATCATAACATTCATTTAGGAAGAAAAGGAAATCAAGACCTCTCTTTCATTGGAAATGCAGATCTGAATATAAAAAGTAAAGCAATAAAGCCATTAGAAAACACAGACAAAAGTATCTCAATGGCTTTAAGAATTGCCAAGATTCTGGGTACACAAAGTACTGATCTCAAATGAAATAAATGAAACACTGGGCTTCGTTAAAATTAAGACCTTGGGATTATGTGAAGTCAGCACCACGAGTCACAGTTTTGAGCACTTTGTTAGATGTATGTCAGGCAGAATTAGGTCACTGAAATGATACCCAAGGGACCAGCAAGTGTTTGACTGCTGTCAATCATCAGTCCTTACTAGGGAAATGCGAAGAGACACCATAGTGAGATGCCTTCACTCAGAGGAATGACAATGTCAAGTACTGACCAGCATGAGGATCTGGACTCTCACACTCTGCTGGTGGCAGGGTAATTTGTACTCTGAGAAACTGGCTGTATGTGAAAAAGGAAAACATATATTCTATAGCCCAGCAATTAGTTCTGGGTGCTATCCAACAGAAATGAATGATTATGTTCCTTAAGAGATCTGCTCAGGAATATTCAGAAGACCTTTATTCACAACAGTCCCAATGTGAATAACCATCAAGATTAGGATACATAATTATAGCATTTTCATATAACAAAGTACTATATAGCAATGAAAATGAATGAACCAGTACATATAATTAGATAGATGAAGCTCACAGACAGCAATGTTGAATGAAGAAACCTGTCTGGTTTCTTTCTATCTGAAAGGATTTTATCTTATATGATTCCATGTACATAATGTCCAAAACCAGGCAAGATGGATCCACAAGTGGTCAAGTCAGAATAGTGGTTAGGGCTGGGTGGGGGAACTGGGGCTGGGATAGGCAGTAATCTGAGGAAGTCTGAGGAAGGGTAAAGGCTTAGCAAAGCTTCTTTCTTCTAGTTTTTGTACTTCTCTATAGTAAGCCTGCCTCATTCATGCAGTTTTGCTCAAGCAGTGTCCCAAAAAGAAAAAAGAAACTTAAAAAATAGAAGTATTAAGTCCCCGGTGCATGTGCCCCACAGCTCAGTTGTTGCAGGAGCTCACATCCCAAGTTATCCTCAGTTCTGTGTAAACCACTGTGTGATCTGCTGAGTGATTCCCTGCCCCAAATTTTGTGAAAATCTACCCCCCAAAAAGCAAGGTAAAAGTTACAGTAATCCTCCCAAGCCAAAAAGTGCATGTAATGTGCTTGATTTAAATGATGAAGAAAAAGTTGAAATCTGTTGAAAGACAGCATGTCTTTGGCAGAGGTTGGGCTACACGGGGGAAAATGACCCTCATCCGCAGGACAGCACTGAACTCTGCATCCTGAGCAGGCGCAGTCTCGGCTCAATGGTAGGCTCCTTGGCCCCAACACCTGCGGATAGCAAGGGTCCACTGCAGGTGAATTTTAAACATCGGTTTTAAAAATGCTCATCTATGTTGCCACATTCACTGGTTGAAGACAATCTCTCTGTTTCAAAAGCTCTTTTTGTTTCTCCACTCCCCAAGGGTAGGGTATTGTGGCACACATGTTAAACTATGAAGCGACTGTGAGCAGTACCTTGGCAGCTACTTCCTATCTGCTTATTGTAAGCCATTCAAAAACTTATGTTTCTCCAACTGCAGAATGGATTTAAGCAAATTTTGTTCATAAGAATACAACCAAAAATAAGAAAACATATATAACTCAGTACATAGTTCATTAAAACCTCCATGCCCCACTGCAGGTGAAGGGAATTATTTGAATCCTCTGTCCCCAGTACTCTACAAATTTCTTAGTCTTGTAGAAAGTAATGGAGAATTTTTATGGAATGATTTTTAAAGTCATTGAATTAAATGAAGATATTATACTAAATATATTGTTAAATATTCAGAACAGACAAATCCTAATAGCTTAGGATATTGGGCTTTGGAATTATGAATACTTAAATAGTTGGTAGAAAGTTTGAAAAGGCAGGTGTTTCTTACTGCTAAGCATTGGTGCTGAGGCTCTGGAGCTGAATGAAGCAGGCTCCACAGCTCCCTGTTCTCTGCCCTTTCCCTGACTCCAGGAGGGACTCCCAGCCCGGCTCCCTTTCCTTCTCAGGGTCTTTCATACATTTCAAAATCAGTGCTGCTAGTAAATGCCCTTTTACATAAGGGTAAAATATATAATTAATCAATGTTTTGACTTTGTGGTCTTTCTAACACACAAAAGAGTGTTTAGGTATTCAAATTTAAATTATCCCCCATTCTCATTCTGTTTAATATACTTTTAGAGGCAAAGGAGTGGATAAATGTACAGCAGAAGATTCTAGGTCATGCAAACTAAGGTTAAGAGTGAAAGCTCTCATGAATGAAGTCATGCTGTTAACTACTTTGAAAAAAATCAGAAAAAGCCGCCAGGTTTTACATTTCATGCACTGGTGAGCTCATTCCACGAATGACCAAGAAAATGGGGGAAGTGGTCTGACCCAACAGTTTTCCTCGTTGAGTTGCTCACAGAGCTCAGGTTTTGTATCTGGAAAGGTCATTTGTGTCATTAAACAGCTTTGAAAGCATGCACTTTGTGCTGGGCGAATATCTTCCTGGCAGGGTGGGGCAGAAGGGTGCTCACTGCCTGGGGCCCCAGATGTGCCCAGTGTCTGCTCAGTCACAACAAAACCTCCACACTTCACCCTCGATTTCAAAACTGGGACACAAAAGAAAAAAATCTAAATTACCTTGATAAATAGGATATTTTTCATGAAACCTAAAACACTTTTTCTTTTTCACAAAAGCAAAACCGTTAAACATGCTATGTCTTCTGTGCTTTTTCAGAGAAAAAAGAATCAGAGGTACAATCCTGAACTTAAGAAAAATTTAAGACATTTGTTCTTAAATTCTCTGAATGTTATATGAAAACTGGAAAACATAAGAGAAGAAAAAAAAGTATATGAGAAGGATTTAAATTTGCTACAGAAAAGAAATATTTCTAAAAATTTAAAGAGAAAAAAATAAGAAGCCTTAAAAATACTTTTCTATTCCTGTAAGTAAAGAATTATAATTTATTATTACATGATAAACTACCACAAAAAAATGAAGTGTTTTAGCAGTTTATTTATATAAATTCCATGTCGTTCAGAGAAAGTTCTTTTACTTTTTTAAAATTTTCCCCCTTTTTTTTTGGCAGCACTAGAGTTTGAACTCAGGGCCTTATGCTTGCTAGGCAGGTGCTCTACCACTTGAGCCAACCTGCCAGCCCTGTAAATTTACTTTTTAAAATAGCCTACATCGATAGTATGAGGGAGTTTCATCGTGGTAATTCCACAGATGTGTACAATGTACTTTGTAAAAGTTCATCCCTCCCTTATATTCTCTTATCCCCTTGCCCCTTCCCCCCATTCAAGTAGCGTTTGGTGGGTTTCACTACACTATTTTCATATCTATACACGTATGCATGTGTGTATGTATATATAGGATGCACGTGTACGTATAATGCACTCGAGCCTCTTCATCCATCAGCATCCTCCCCTCAGAGAAAGTTCTTTAGAAACTAATGAAAACATCCTGACCCTCAACTGTGTATTTCTTCTGTCACAACTACTCACAAAAGATAATATATATGAAATATACGTTTCATGCTTTTATGCTATTATTAGTTCACTTTTACTTTGTCTTTGACATATTTACTCATAAACATTCATATTAGCTGTATAAATTTTATAGCTTTACATTTTTTACTGGGGGTTAAGACAATTAACATCTTCTTCTAACTTTAGAGCCATGCCGTGCATTTCTCTTTTCCTACAGCCTTCATACGCTGAGAGGTGCTGCCAGTGAGGACTGGGAGGGAGCCCTCAGCACAGGCCAAGTATATCAAACCCCAGATTCATCTTTTTGACATGTAGGCCCCAGAGGCAACATAAAATCAGCCAAAAACATTCTCATTTTTTTCACTATTCTAATTTTTCTCTTTCTATATTCAAATAGGAAGCCAAGAAAGATCAGTTATGAAACCACAGAAAATAGACAGTTTACCTCTAGAAATAACAGCTCCAATGCCTGAATGCAAACAAGCACTGGCATCGGCTGGCAGTTTACTTAGCAATTGATAAACGAAATGACTTAAAAGCTGAAAAGCTTGGTCTGTGAATGTCAACAGTCAGCCACATGAAACTTTTGGGGAAAATAAAGGATAAAGAATTAAAGCAAATTGTATATAAATGAATTACTATGCTCTACATTTTATATGACTTTAAATAAGGTTTGGGGTTCAAACTAGAATATGGTAATTCACTGACATCCAGACCCAGACTTCTAGATAACTTCATTCACAAACGCTTACTTATTCTAACTGTGTGTTGCACATTTTGTAAGCACTGGTAATATAAAAGTAAGTAGGTGATTCAACACCTATGTAAGCTCCCTCCTTCTAAGTGCCCACATACTAAGGAACCAAATGACAGTAAGTAAGGTACCAGTGTAAGAAGTGCTAAAACAGCACTGATACATTCACTGGGCATGTTCTGTGGGCCAGGCTCCATTGTAGGTGATGGATGTCAGCACACTTTCATCTCACGTAGTTACTACTGCTGTCCTCATTATATAGGGAGGGAAATAAGGCACTGGAGCTATAGTATCTGGATAGTAACTTATCCACGTTAGAAGAGTTACAGCAAGTTCAAGGTCATGTACTCAAACCCCACAGTCTAACTTCCTAATCACAGCTGTGCCAAATAGCTATTCAGGTTGTGTTTTACAGAATTAGTTTTTTAAAAAATAGGGAAGGCTTTGTAAAAGTGTATGACACACTCAGCCTGGAGTAATGTTCTTACAAACATTTCCTAATATTTCAGGACAAACCACATACTGTTCTTCCTCCTTTATTCATTCACCATTCACTGTGCCCTAACTATTCCCAGTGGCCTACAGAGCTCTGAACAACACAGAAAATGGTCCCTAGTTCACTGGCCTTAGAGCCTTGCAGTGGGAATGACAATGAACAATAGGCACAAGAAAAAGAAGCATAGGGTAGCAATGAACAAACAAGCAAAAAACTAACAGGAAGTAAATGAATTCAGTATGCAGTGAATCTGAAAACAAGGAGGCCAGACAAGGCCCAGGGAGAAGCATTTGAAGAAAGACCCGTAAGAGATAAGAGGTGACAATCTCTGTACTTCTTATTAGTGTAATACATTCCCTCATTGTATTGCAGCCCAAGCACGCCAATTAATGGTTAACCAACCCACAGGTTTGTTTTGAAGATTAACTAAGACAACGGGTACAATGCAGTTAGTATAGTGCCCGGGTCAAAGCAAGAACCCCATGAGTGCTAGGCATTATTACTACTGTCATTGTTTTAATAAGGTTATGGAATTAGATACATGAACTATTCCTAATCCACTCACATCGGGAGTCTAACATAATCACCTAAGATTTTGCCAATGAGATGCTTAAGAAGTAAGTTTCTGGAATTGACACATGAAGCATTTCAATTTAGATCTAAAGTATTAAAGTATTACTCACAAGAGCCTTCCATGACCTAACAAGAACTCTGGCTGTTTATGATATGAAAAAATTCACCAAAATACACACAGGAAATCCAGTGCCCTGGGTGCGCAGGTCAGCTTGCCTTTTCACAGGCTTCACTTTTTGGCAGTCTCACGGCTAGTGTTTGGCTGCAATGAAAGTGTTTGCTTTTCTACCAAGAGATGACTTTTCCATACCTCTGGGGTTGCGAAAGGTCAGAATTAGGAAGAGCTCTGACGTTCTTGTTTCTATTGTGAATTTCTTTATACAAATGTCGATATGCAGAGGGCAATCCAGCAATGCACGGAGAATCTGTATTCCAGGTCTAAATGCAGCTTATTCCCGCAAAATTTCCTCGGTTGTCTTCTGTAGGAGTACACACCCAGGAAGGGTGAGCTTGATCAGCCTTAGGGCTGGAAGGTACTTCCTTTACCTGGAATGTTGTCTGATTTTTTTTTCCCCTTTTTTTATACTTGGGAGACAGCAGATTCTGTTGTTAAAAGTAAATTCCCTTTCTTTAGGAAGGTAAAAAGCACTCAAGTTGCATTTTTTTAGTAGGTTTTTCAGCTTCAGACCTTAAAATTACTAAAAACCTAAAAATCTTTGGGTCACAACCAGATGTAATATATTATTGTGTCTGGCTACTTCAGCATCCCACTTGGCTAAATCACTTTCAAAAATATTTCCTCTTTGGTGATGGCTATGAAGTTCTATCTGCATGTCACAAAAATGCCAATTGCCTTGGAGCACTGTCAGCAATTGTTCTATACTGTTTGTAGAAAGTGTACCTACATGTCTGAACAGGAACCACACTTGCTCCTAATTCATTTGATTTGCAAAGTTGCACTTCCTGTGTGTTTTGGTTCCCAATGAATACAAAATTATCCTAGGAGTTTGAAGTCACCTTTCTCTTAGTCATACAGTATCACAGCTCTCAGTAAGCTACAAGAAGCCAGCTGAACATCTCTGCCAGGTGCATTTGTCTTACTTCCCCTTTTGGATGAATGAATTAGCAAGGTGTGGTTTATAGTAAATACTTACAAAGGTTATGGGCTTAGTCTCTGTAACTCTGTAACAATAGGACTTATTTCTGTGAATACTTTGGGTAAAATGCTATAGGACTCAGAGATCTGGCTCACTGTTATAAGAAAATCCCTCTCAATCTCATAGTTCCCAAATTCTCCATCAATATCAGAAGTGTTTTGAAAACTAGGAATAGAAGCTGCTCATCATGTAATCAGTTTGGGTATTATTTTGGAAAATGAGAAATAATAACAACATCATTACTGTGAAGGGGAGGAAAATGTAGAAGTAGAATATAGAATTAAAATGAAAGGCTTTGATGTTTCCTTTCCAATGAAAAATAAATAATGCCAGAAATGTGTCTGATCTTTAAAATAGATTTTGTTTTTAAGAGCAGTTTCAGATTCCCAGTGAAATTACACAGAGTTTCCATACACCCGTTCTACCACACCCCCCATCTGTCCCTCAGCCTTTCAGCCTTTCCCACTAACAATTCCCCCGCACCACAGTGGTGCATTTGTTACCGTCATTGAACTTTCCCGGTCACATCACTATCAACTAAACGCCTCATCCTTGGTATTGCACTCCCTCATTTTTTTATTCCCATCTAGACAACAGAATTCATGCTGGCAACAGGGAAACAGCCTTCTGCTGCCCCTCTGCCTGCTTACTGATGGGACTGTGCCACTTACCAAATATGGCTTTGGTTTTGACTCAGACACAAAAAGTATAATATTCTTCCATAAACCTACTTTTATCAGCAGAAAAGCCAACTTAGCTGTTGGCTACTTAGCATCACCTTAGTTTCCCCACTTGCTCTGGCATTCCTGTTGCCCTTACTCCACTCTACTTTGTCCTCTCTTCATACAGCTTACCACTTTCTAATGCCTTGCGTCATCCACTTATCCATTGGTTTATTGCCTCCAAGTTTACTGTCTTTCTATTGTTGTTTACTGACATTGCCCCAGTATTTAGGATGGTGATTGGCACATAGAATACACTTAATGGTTGCTGAATGAATGAATGCTTTCTAAAAGGCAGGGATTTAAAAGTGATTTTCACACATAGTTTGGAAGCTCAATTAGTCATAACCGACCAAGCATGGCAAACGATGCAGGAAAAAGTACTCCATTTCCACCAGCTACTGGTGTTCTATCATGTTGCCAGGCTCCCTTGGGATCCCAGTGAGACCAACATGGCCATTCTGTCACGTGAATAGGCTGGAGGGCACCATGAAATCTTGAAATTTGTGACATCCCAACTCCATTGGGCCACACAAACTTGTACTCAGCCTGGACACACAATAGGAGAGCACAGTTGCTCCAGGCTGAGTGCAGCATGGAAGGAGGCCTTAGACAGGAGTAATGCAATGTTGGGGACCAGGAGACACCTCCCCAGGTGACCAGGGGACAGACATGGTGACCATTAGGAGGTTTAGTTGCCACACGGTTCCCTACTCTTCTCCCACAGGCTCTGCTGATGAAGAAACGAAACCCCAGTAGCTTATGCACATAATGACAAATACCTATCATGTGAATTCAAATTCTACAATAAAAAATAGGAAAATGTAAGTGTGTAAAAGAATTGTGAGTTTTTAAATAAATGGATAAAACAAAATAAAACAAAGTTGAGTGACAGAAGTACGAAGTTTCTTTTTACACACAAGATAAAAAAAGGCTCTAGCTAGAGGTTGAAAAGAAGGTGGCAAAAGATGAACTATATCTGAGAGATGACAGCAAAGTATAGAGGAGGCTATTAATCAAAAGGGGGCCAGTTTCCCTGAAATTTCCTGACATCCAACTGTGGGGTTAAGAAAAATGACATGGGTATTGTATGCTACGCAGCATATAGCACCTTGCACTTATTTGTATCCATGAGCCCAGCTATGTTATGGGATCTGAATATGAACACATAATGCATCCTACATGAACCACTGGCTTATGTAACCCTTATTCCCCAGGTGCACAGACAAGAACTGTGTGTGTGTGTTGCCTTCAGAACAGTGCCTGGCACCAGACAGACACACAGTACATATTTCAGTAAATTAATAAATGGTAAAAAGTTACTCCCCCCACTCCTACTTCCTACTCCACTATAATTTCAAAAAACGCTATTCTTTATCCCATATGGGAGAACAAATGTGCCTCTCCTTCCCTTCCCAGGTACCATACACAGGTAAGGGAAAGAAAGGAGCAGAGGTGCCCCCTTTACTCCCATAGAACCAGCCATGCTACTTCACATCACTCAAGTTTACAGAGTTTGCCTCTTCATTATGATTCAATAACTATGACCAGATGTGGATAACTGTTCAAACCATGGGAAATCAGGGTAAGATCCCCTTCTTTCAGCCATGTTGGGTTCATTTACTCTATTTGGAGCAGGGTATGTCAGCCTTAGTGTCAACGTGGCTTCGGTCATTCCAGAAAGAAACTGGTGAATGGGTGTGTGCTAAGGGGCCATCCATTTTTCAATGTTAATTCAAGTACCATGCACATCAGCCTCATTGCTAATCCTGATCACATGAGCTGGCTTCATCCTACACCACAGCGAGGGGTAGAATCAGGACAGAGCACCACTGCCATAAGTTTCAGACTAAGCCCAACAAAAGAAAATTTGGACCAATTTACTATGTTGGATTAAGACCTAAAAAATGAAATCCTCACAGAATTTATTCAAGAAAACAGAATAACATCCCCAACAATTAGGAAGCTTTTTAGTTATACTACCATATATCAGCATAATATTCTGAATTACCTGTTTTATTACTTGTAAAATTGTCCAGTTTTTGGAATAAGAAAGTATGTACCAAGTGTCAAAGAGAGCACACTCAATGAGTAATTTACAGTAATTTAGGAGTTTTCTAAAAACACATTTTTAAATTCAAGACATTGCCAAGCAAATGACCAAGAAAATTAAAACTGCAACTAAATTAGAGCAATTACATAACTCTCAAGTTGGAGACGTCAGTGTTTAAGAACGTACAGAATTAAAGAAAAATCAGTAAGTACAAAAGACAAAATTAATGTCTATATTTACATTTTGGTATATTAGTGTAGAACAACAGCTTCCATTAATGAGCACTTGAGGCAATCTGTCCATTTTCTGAATATAGCTTTGTAGGGCTCAACCATCAGCTGTCGTAACGTGGACCCTTTCTCAGTGGAGGAACTTTTACCACCCAGGGTCACTTAGAGTTAAATAAAGAAGTAAGCCTGCATCTCTCTGGAATGCAGGGATTCTGTAAATCTGTCTCATGGGTCACTCAGGTGAGCACGCTTTTCAACTGGGGAATAGCATGCCTTCCAGAAGAATGTATGCACTCATGCAGCGTCTTTTCTAAAAGCTCAAGTCTCAGAGCTCTAAATATAAACTTCACATCCAATATAAAGCACTGAAGCATGGGTTCCTTATAAATCTCTCATCGCCCACACTATTATCATGATTTCCTCCACATCCCAACTTCTGATTCCTTCCAAACCCCCCAATATGCTTGCATGAACCCCACCCTGCACTATCTCTCTCCACTTGAGCCAAATCTGGCCTCCATGTTTTGTCTGCTCAGTAGGAGAGTGATTTCAACAATCTCCCACTCTTTATAAGATTGGTTTATTCCTCCCAAAATAATAATTGGTTTCAGCTGAACCTGGTTGCCAGTCCTCGGCATAGTTCCACTCTGGTACTAGCGAGGAGAGCAGACGCTTCCTGTTGCAGTATTCTTTAGAGCAAAGAATCTGCACTAAAGGCCTAGTATAGAACTTTTGCATGGACGTCTCTAAAATATGGTTAGATTTCAGTAACTAGATTCTCAAAGAGATGGACTAAAAATGTGATTATGAGAAGGTTCCTATAATAGTAAATTACTTTTAAATGGTTCACACAAGTTATTCCCCAATTTATCAAACCATAAGAAGTCATGAGAACATAAAATCTATGAGAACAATCAGTGCTATTCCCTGCAGACATACAGAGAAGCAAACAGGAAGCAGAATGTTATCTTAATGTTTTACAACTTAGCTTTGAAGGAATCACAAGCACTGACAGGTAAGAAAATATATTAGCTTAGAGGTAGAAAGATTACAGAAATCATTCCAGAAAATCTCTGTTCACAATGGTACAGAGAAATCAAACCAGACTTTTTTTATAAACAGAATAACCAAGATGGTGCACATGAAACACAATCAAAACGGCAGGATCTTGGATTACAATAGGGAAGGTGCCACTGTGAATCTCAAGATTTCCGACATGCACTTGAAATCCTCCACTCATTATGTCAGAACAGTATTGGAACCATCTGTGAGTATTTCCACCATCACAGCCTTGGGTTATCAGATTTGTAAATCCCAGCTATGCTTTCCGGCATGTGTCACCTTGAGACATACAAGCTCTGTGGCCTTGGATTATGAGTGCCTCTTAGCATCTTAAGAGTCCCTGCCTGTGTAAGTAGAAAGTGATCTCTGCTGTATTACACAGTAAAATATGCTTTCTGATGGTTTATCTTACCTTCACATGTGCGGCCATTGGCAGAGATGGAGAAACCCTGTTCGCAGACGCAGTGGAAAGACCCGGCTGTGTTTAAGCACTCTCCCTGAGGCCCACAGAGCCCTGGCTGTTCACACTCATTGATATCTGGAATTTCAAAGAGAGTTTCAAATACTTGAAAAAACTGTTCTGTGATACATACAGTATGTGACACACAGTGAGGAAAACTGGTTATGAAATGGCTGGACATTTATTCTGTGACCCAACTACAGCCTTTGTCCATGTACGAGACCACAGGACAAGTTCAATTGTCATGACAAAGAGAAACTAGTTAGGGTGACTCGTGAAATAGTCAATGTTTAACCATTTCCACCTTTAAAAATAGCAGTATGAGAGGCTCAACTCAAAGCTACATATTACTTTGGACATATCGCAGACTTCAGGGGCACTAAGAGAACAAGCAACTCTGAGAGATCGTTGTCAGTGAGAGCACCATGTTCTCCTCTGTCTCTCCCATTACCCTGCACAGCTCGACTGTAGTCTTGTCACACTTCACCTCTCCATCCTTGGACCTTGAGAACTTGTTTGGAGGTTCTAGCAGGGGAGCGCAGCTACTCGTGTACCCTTGACCGAAGAACGGTCCTCCTCTATCGGGGATGGTCATCCTCTTCGACCGAGCGCGCAGCTTCAGGAGGGGCGCACATGGAGCGGTGAGGGAGGAAGGGGACACCCGCCTAGTCGGCCAGATCAGCCGAATCAACCCTGGCGATCAATGGGGTGACAGATGTCGCAGCCAGATCGCCCTCACATCCCCTCTCCATCCTTGGTATGTGGGCTTCCTAAGGGCAAGGCAGGGCATGTCTTATGTATTCTATTTGGCTCCTAAGTGTCTGAACACATAAGAAATAGATTCTAATCCATATTTCATTGAAAATGGGTAAGAGAAATAAAATACAAGAAAAAGGCCTTTTAGACCAGGGAAGTTATGATTTGTAATGAGGAAGTTAGTGAATGAGGGTAAAGCATAGTGCTTAAAACATGACCAAAGGTCTAAAAGTGGCAGCTACTATCATCAAGACTCATGAACAGACCATGAAGTAGGTAAACTTGTGCGACCATCTGATGCTCTGCTTGTCTTCAATGTCACTCTGCTTCCCAGGACCAGGGTCAGGAGGCACTCCGAAGCACTGGTACCACATGGAGTGCTTAGTGTAAGTGAAATATTTTTTCAAACCAGTTCTAATTGTGTTGGCTAACAGTGCCCAAGACACAGCACAAAGACCTGGAGGATGGCTCACCCACTCACAGTGGTACTGATGCCTGCACTGTCTGTGCACTGTGCTTTAATTTAATTTAATTCCTAGTTCGCTCATCTGTGTCCCTCACTGTTCTGTCTATTCCTGGAGGAGTAGTTCTTCATCCTTGGTATCATGCGTCAATGAGGGTTTGTTTATTTACCACAAAATTTCTGTTATTTTTCTTCTCCACTAACTGAACACTGATTGGTTAAGGTTTGCTTAGCTTACTGGATCATATAAATGATCACATGTCCCCAGCACTAGCCAGGCTAAAGTCACCTTCCTATCTTCCTGAAGTCTCCTGGGTCCTCTTTTATCTCTTACTAAAGAGGTCCTCAATATGTCTTTTAGATGTCTGTCTTCACTCCAACCATATTTCCTTGACACTTGCTGTGAGCTGAATGAATAGAATGGGCCCTTGTCATTTTGAAGCTCACAATAGAACAGGGAGGCCTCCCCGAACAGCTGAAGAGCTTACTGGGAACCAGGAAAAGGTAGAGATTATGACCTCTCCCTAATGACTTCTAGAACATGCTGCATCACCAGCCCTGTGGTTCTCTTCCTCAATGAAGTCATCCCTTTCTGCATATCCAAGATCCCCTGGGGCTCTTCTTCTTAACCTGTTGATTTCTTTGAAACAGAAAGTCTGATAATTAGTGATTAATTCCCCTCTGTCTAAACTCTTTACCCTTCTATCTACCATACAATTCAGATTACTCACCCTACCCATTGCTGAGTCAAAACAAAAAGCCAAGCAGGAATTATACACATTTTCTTAACAATTCTCATACTTGTTATTGTCACTCATTTTCATAGTTCAAGAAAGAGCAATGTATCATTTTCTACTTGCCAGTCCACTTGTCAATATGATTTCACCCTGTGGAATTCTTCATTTCTTTTATAAAGCCTCTGATACTTCTATGCTTATTCTCTACCTATCAATAACCCATTAGATTGGCAATCTGAACTCGGATCACCTCTTAGCCTTCAGTTCCCTTCTTTCCTTCCAACCAGCTACCTAGAGTTACCTGTATTTGGGCAAGAAGATGTTACAAGTTCCACCTGGCTGTGGATCAGGCTCATATGCATATTCATCTTGTCAAGCCCTGATGGTTTCTCAAGACTCCCTTCTTATTTTATCCAATGGCCTTTTAAAAATTACCTGCTTTCAACTTTGCATGGGGAAAATTGTGTACCAGGTTCTTGCTTCAAAAGAAGCCACTGATTAACAAATAACTGTCTAAAAAGTTTGATGACAGGAACTGAAGACCAATTCCCAGACTTTTTTCCAGGAAACTGCTAAGAAAGAACAACATGAATATCTGGAACCAGAGACACATATGCATTCAATTTGGATTATACTTATTGAGGCATTTCTAAACTATGCTGCTAGTAACTCCGAGCTGAAAGCCAGACTATATTTAAGTTGGGTTTCTTTCATGGGTCCATGATTCCACAGACATTCACAATCTGGCATGTGTAAGTCAAAACGTGAAACCAAAGTGTGTGCTGAATCTCCAGTGTATCCTGCCACATTCCTAAAGAGACTATTAACACGGAATTTCCATACTGCCTGCACATCATCATTAGTTTTGCGGGGCGAAGAAAATCTTAAACATACTTCTAACTGAAAAAACCTGACTGAGTGTGGAACTATCTTTAGAATATTAGGTAAGGCTGCCAAAGTTTTCACTGTCACACATTGTCACTCAAATATGTCCCATGGTCATTAACGCTGCCATCAATTACATTTTCAGCATTAAGACAAACTCTGCAATCTGCACCTAGCTACAGGATGCTGACATAATCATGGGATTAGAGAGAAAAGTAGACTACTAACTTCACGCAGAGAGGAAAATCACGAAACTGACTCCAGTGACAGAGCAAAGAGAAGTCATTCAGAGCAACAGAAGTATGGATGCCATTATAAAGTTTCTAATAGGAAGAAGTGGGTGATGAAACAGATTCATACACAGTATTTTTATTAATAATAGTTTTTGCAGTACTGGCTGTTGAACCCAGCCACACTCTACCACTTGATCTATATCCCCAGCCCTTTTGTCTTTTATTTTGTTTTTCAGATGAGGTCTTGCTAACTTTGCCCAGACTGGCCTCAAACTCAAGATCCTCCTACCTCTGCCTCCCAAGTAGCTGGGATTATATGTGTGTACCACCATGACTGGAACCATGCAAATTATTCTTTAAGCAGCACTAAGACCTACTTCATGAATGCCTATTATTTATTTGGACTTACATTTTTCAAACAGACACATTAATTTGTTCTGGAAAACAGAACGATAAATGTGACAGAGAATGAATTTAATTTAGTGATGACTGATAGTCAATAAAGTCCCATATTTTTGGAGCAGTCACGTATTTGAGAATTGATATCAAGCCACAGATACTAATTTAATGCACTGAGAGAATACAGTGCAATTATGAATCAGATGACCAACTTAGATCTGGGTGATTAAACTCTAGAAGTTAAATAATGAAATTTGCAATCTTGGTCCATTTATACTAAGACTTGGTTTTGCCTTTATTTGGCCAAAAGGAATTAGAAAAGAAAATATCACTTTTGAGCCAAAAAACCTATAATGAAAACCAGGATTCAGGTTTCTCAGTTTTTTTTTTTTTTAATTTTTCATCTCTTGGCATTTTTATATAAATCAAGATTAATCTTGTTTAAAGTCCCCAAGTGGAAATATTCTCACAGAATATTCAAAGGTTCTTTCTCTACCTCATCAAACCCAAGCACATTTAATTTCTGCACTGGAAAAATTTAAATTCATCTCTTGTATTGTGGTAGCAAAGAAAAACAGATCAAACAAGGTACACAGCAGTACATTTAAATCTTGGAATCAGTATAGGAATTCTAAAAGAATTAACTCTAAAAGGAACTAATCTCTTCTCTACCCCTTTATTACAGAGAAGCATGCTAATGAACTTCTCTGAGGCTCAATTCCTCATGCACAAAATGGAAATACAAAAGCTACCACTTAAATTTGCTGTAAGAATTAAAAGAGGTACTGAGAGTACCCGCACATAGTGGGCCTTCAGTTGAAGTCATCACGGCTGTTCTTAGTAGTACTCATGCTGTATTGCTGTGTTCTTATTAGGCAGAGAGGACGGTGTCTTTCACCTCTCTATGATACACAGATGGATATGGACAGTGACAGATGTATAGAGTATAATATTCTAGTACCACATCTTCAAGAATAGACAACATCTTCTTCTTCCAGGACATGGGTTATCCAGGACATGCAAAAAGACATATAATTTATGGCAATCCAAATTTTTTAAAAATGTCATATATGCTCAGTTGAGGTGGATAAAGAATACTTCCAACAATCTTCATGTATTAGTACTTTGAGATATGCTACACACTTCCATATAGAAGAGGGATATTAAAAATATTCAAGCACCAGAAAGAAACAGATGTAATGGTAAATATAAATGTAAGTTTCCAACAGAAATAAACAGTCATGACTTTGTAATTTCATTTTTTGCAGTGATGGGGACCAAACCCAGGGCTTCTCATATGCTAGGCAAGTGCTCTACCACTGAGCCACCTTCCCAGCATCATGGACTTAATCAGACCAATATAGGAAAACCTGTGTGGCAGTCGGGTACAGCTTAACATGCTGGATACAGGATCTAGACATAGAGTCAAAATGGCTCAAGTGCTACCCTGTAAAAAAATCATTTAACTTCATTGTCTTCATTCTTTCCTGTGGGGAAAAGATCATGAGTTCAAGCCTCAGAGGTCTTCATAGAAAGGAGCATTCTGAGTAACTTCTCTAAGCACACGCATAAAACAGATACAGGAAAAATTACCCAAATTACCTCTTAAGTTGCTGGAAGAGTTAAAAAAATGTAGCAACAGTACTTGGCATAGAGTAGGCATTCAGTTAGTTTTTGTGATTGTTCCTCTTAGTACCTATGTTGTATTTCTATGTTCTTATCAGTGCTCTGTTTCTACTGCACTGTTGTTTGGGAGAATAAATTTTAACAGCAATTAGAAAAAATATAAAGTCCTGTTCTTCATCTTTTTTACCAAATTATTATTGAGACTTTTTAGGAAGAGATAAAGGAATGGTGGGTACTGGAATAAAAACAGGGATCAGGAAAAGGACAAATGATAACCCTGGGACAAAATAAAATATGTCCATATAGAAAAATAATTCAAAATCAAGTACCAAGGTTGGCTCATGGAAGGAACAGCAAGTACAGGTGATCTTAGAACCATGCAAAGTGAGGACACAGTTCTGACATGCATGGGTTTTGGTTAACATGGTGCTGTTTAAAGATCTTCCTGTAGTCACTGCAGATTCAAGAAAGACACTGTAATCATACAAAGTAGCATAAATTACTTAAATAAAGCAAGTGGTAACACCAGACTATCATTAAGAAGCACTGCAGAATTAAAGAACTATGTAAACAATGAGAAAAGAGAAGTACCTTGACATTCTTTACTTTCATTTAGCTGGAATCCCTCTGGACAGTTGCAATCGTACGAGCCTTCAGTGTTAATGCAGTCTCCTCCCTGGCAAACGCTATTGTCCTCCAAGCATTCATTGATATCTGTAAGCAAATTAAAAAAATTTAGAAGACTAAATAAACTATATAAAGAAGATTAGACGTTTTTTCTTATCTTCACAAAATTATGTATTTCATATCATTTATACTACATCATTTTAAGTGGATGTCAGCTCTTTAACTTTTAGAATTTTTCTAAAAGTGAAACATTTCAAAAGGATTTTAGTCTTGAACAATGCACAGTTTTGTTTTTATGATTTTTTATTCCCCCATCCCACCCTTGTTTTGCTTTTTGACATAGGGTCTCACTATATCACAAGTCCAGACTGGCCTTGAACACACAGTCTCCTGCCTCAGCTTCCCAAAGACTGCAGAAAAGTTTTAAACATCAAATGCATGTTTCAATTGGAAGAGGAACAGTCAAAATTTTGTAATAAACAATAGTTTATTTAGTCATGTTCTTGGTGATGATACACACCAAATACATCTCTTTTTTTGGTGGAACTGGAGTTTGAACTCAGAGCTCCATGATTGCAAAGCAGGTACTCCGCCATGCCTCCAGTCCATTTTGTTCTGGATATTTTGAAGATGGAGTCTCTGGAACTATTTGCCTAGGTTGTCCACAAACCAAGATCCTCCCCATCCCAGCCTCCCAAGTGGCTAGGATTATAAGCATGAGTGCCCTGGTGCCCAGCTGTTAACTAAACCTTGAGCATACTTAACAGAGTCAATCTATTTATACCATATCCTGTATCATGTATTAAAGAAAAAATTTTAAAGTACTTGGCAAGATCTTCACCTACAAAGATAAATGTTTATTCAAAAAAATCTCAAATTGTATTGCATCAATAAACACATAAAACATTAAATTGCTTATAAATCCAAAATTATTTAGCAAAAGAATTGTCAGAAAGTATTATTATTTGGCAAAAGAATGGTACTAGTTTTAGGGGTCACATGAATTTAGAGAAAAGATATGAAGGTTAAAAAAAAAAGCTTTCTTGTAACAGAAGAAAATTACTTAGAGTCTTGACACCAGAACATGGAGGAAGAGGGGGACTTTTGGAGGAAGAGAAACCAGCAAGATCAAAAACCTAGTTGACGTCACTCAGAGGCTGGCCCCAGACACGCTGGGTGTTGTCTACATATGTCTTTAGTGTATATACCTAGGGCCTATGTGCAATGAGAAGTGGTTTACGTAACCAAGGATGAGTTATGACTGTGAGTATGTGAGACATTAGTGACACCCCTCACATCACACTCATCTTTCTTAGGGGATGCTTATTACCATGTTGACTCTCAGTCAGAGCTCACCACTCCTAATATACCCCACGGGTTCCTCCTCTGGTCTATCTGTACAGGGTTTAAATAATTAGCACTGAAGAAATCTAATGAACAAAACTTCCTTTGTTTCCTCAGAACATGGCATTTTCTGAAATTTCTTGCAAATCATTATGATTGTTGCTAAAATCCATGAGAAATTCCAGGAAGAAGTGATGATGAAGACTGTTGCAACCTCCCTCACTCTGCCTGCTGTCTGGTTCAGATATGGGTCTGCTGAATTCAAGTTTCCTCATAGAACTCAATCAATCAACTGACTGATGTACCAGTCACAGGGAAAACAAAAGAGGAATAAGAGTATGCCTCATTATTTCATTCTATCAAAATAAAAACAAGTTATTATGATGAGTGTTTGTCCAGATTTAAAATGTTCAGAGTCCTGGTACCCCAAAACATAAAATGTAAATGGATGTGACTATCTCAACTAAAGTGAGTTATTGCTTTCTCTTTAATGTGTTTTGTCTGACATCACTGATATATAATTTACAAACAAGAAGTGCATTTAAGAGTCCAGTTGAAGTTCAGTGAGCTCTAACAAATGTACATCCTTGAGCTTTAACAAATCTTATAGCCTTGTAGCCATGGTCACAGTTCAATTTACAGGCCGTTCTATCGCCTCACCAGGTTCTCTTGTGCCCCTTTTGTGTTTAGCATCTTCAGTCCGGCACAACATTTCTGAGATTCATTCAAGCTGTTGCGTGGGTCAATAGTTAATTCCACTTTCTTGCTGAGTAGTATTTCATTGTATGGATATACCAGTCAGTTTACCTTGCCTCTTATGAGCATTTGTGCTGCCTCCATTTTGGTTACTATAAGTAAAGATTTTATACACATTCATGTGTATGTCTTTATGTGAACATATGCTTTCATTTTTCTTGAGTTAATTCCTATGACTAGAATGGCTAGGTCATTCAATTTTTTTGAAAATAAAACTTGCTTTCTAACGTTGCTGTACCATTTTACATTACCACCAGCACTGTCAGAGAGGTCCAAGTGGTGTACATTAATTCTAATAGCTGCATAACTACTCCAGGGGGTGCCCAACAGATGATCAGAGCTTCATCTTTCTTTCTTTGCTTCTTAGGAAATGGAGATAACAAAGTGGAAAGAATCCTATTTGATCAATGGTATTCTATTTTTAAAAATCCCAGTTCAGAAAGATCAAGAAAATCCTGAGAACATGATTTTCAGCAACAAAGAAATGCTGTGTAACAGATGTTTGCCTCTGCATAAAGGAAGCATGCCGACTGTGCCAACATGCTTTTAAGTGATTTGATTTCTATCCATTCCCCCAAATTGGAGAAAAATAATGAATATGAGGAAAGAAACATTAACTGTTTATCAATTATTGTATAGATTTTAAAACTCTGTGCTCTTGGAGTCAATTTTATTTAAAATTTTTTTCCCAAGACCTTTATTTACCTTCAAGACAAAAACGAGGAGGCTGTACATTCTGAGAGGCCAACATGGCCTAGGTAGGCACCACCGCCTGGGGTGGGGTGACTACAGGCTCCTCCAAGGAGTTCAGGAACACATTTTAAGCAAAGTGACAGTGAATCCTGATCAACCTTCTAAATCTTGTGGTCAACTTTTGGTCCTCCTCTTACCTAACAGCAATATTTGACAGTTTGTCATTGTCTCCCTTCCTTGAAATTCTCCTCTTAGATTCTAATTTCCTTCTTCACTTGGCACTTCTTTCCTTTTCTGATTCCCATCCATTTGCTCACTTGTAAGTGCTGGAGGGTGATACTGTGTTGGTGACTCTATTCAATGTCATCACTTTAAATGCTGTCTAGGTACTGATGACTCCTAGCTCAGGAAGAAACCCCTGATTTCCAAATACATAGATCCAATTGCTTTTCATATTTTAATTAGATACTTTTTTTAGGAATTGAACACTGAAAGTCTCACATGGGGCTCCTGGTCTCTTCTATAAAGCTTGTTCCTTGGGCCTCTGTCCCTGCCATTCCTTTGAATGTCATGTTCCTCCCATAAATAACCAAATCCATTGGCTCAGGGAAGTGTCTGTTTACCTCCTCATTTAAAACCACCCCATCCCTCAGCACTCTCCGTATTTCCCACTGTATTTTTCTCTATAGCATTTATTGCCATTTAACAAATTATCTATTTTACTTATTTATCATGTTTATTGCTATCTTCCTCAATAGCGTAAGCAGGGCAGGAATTTCTGTTTGTTTCACATATGGCCGGTGCCTAGAACAGTGACTGGCACAAATCTGGCACTAGATAAATATTTGTTAAACAAATGGACACACAAATGATCCTGATTTAAAAAGAAGCAGTACCGTGACTTCTCATTGTTTTTTCTTTTGTCCACATAGAAATTACCAAGAGTAAAGGAGCACAAGAAGACAAAGTAAGGAATACAAGAGCCCTGCACAGAGCAGCCTCAGCAAGGGGTTGGGAAAGGGCTAAGGGAGACACAGGATTAAAGATGTAGAGGTCAACAAGTCAGAGGCAGAGCCTTTAAAGGCCAAGATGCACAGGACCCCTAAGAACTGGGACAATGGAGGTCACCCCCATGCCAGACTGATCATAGAGAAGTAAGTGTCACTCAGCAGTGAGTACAATACTTGGCTGTGACTTTAGGAGGAGGCCAATATGACTTCATGATGGTACTGTAAGAAAACAAGACCTCTGCAACAGTTATTAGGAGAAAACTACACATGTAAATATAAAAGCCAATAAAAAAGGCATCTTCCTCCACAGCTGTTAGAGGCATGTGAACAGCCATGGTTCAGTTAATTTCAGCCACATACCACTGGGGAGGGCGGAAATAGCACGAGGTGGGAATCCTGCAGACTGAAGTGCTAATGGGGCTTCAAAGGGAGCTCTGGATTAGTTGGATGGACTCCAGTCCTATTTATAACCCCAAATAGGAGGGAAATCAGGTCTATGTTTCAGAGAAAAGGGCCTTGTTATATATTCCAAAGGGAGCTTTCCTTTGGAACAAAATAGTAGCTTATAAACTTACAGATTAGTAATGAAGAACAAGTTGGCTAGAAAGCTTTTGGTTGGCTTTTCATGCAATGGATGTCTATAGGATAAAGTCTTGGGTTTCTGATGGGATGTCTATACACTAAAACAGTCAGAAGAGAGAGCGCCAGAGCAGATGAACGTGCCCTCTGGTGACTATTACCCAGCACTCTGGCAGCAGCCTGGTAATCCTCTTCACTTGGCAAGAATCAAGGCAGAAGAGAGGCTGCTGGTCAGTTTAGGCTTTCAGCACTGATCATATACCCTACTTCCGACTGTCTTCTGACAGATCCTTCCATGATGGGTTCCCTACCACACAACTCTTCCTCCTGCCTTGGAATGGCAGTGCGGTAGATCATTAATGTCTACCCAAACACAATTCTTCAGCTATAATCATATTTTTCAATATCGATTACAACTTTTCCTTGGTGTTATTAACCCTCATCACATTATCACCTCAGGACAAGGTGATTAAACACTACCTAAAGAGTTCCCATTATCATTTTAGGATAAAATTCTATAAGTTAACTTACTGGTCCACAGACAATAAACATTTTAAAACCTTTGTAAAGTCTGCCAAAATTGCCCTCCAGCCTGATTGAGTCATTTTGCATTGCCAACAGCAGCAGTGGTACTAGGGTTTGAACTCTGGGCTTCCCACTTGCTAGGCCAGTGCTCTACCTCTTAAGTCATGCCTCCATTCCAGCAGCAGCAGCAGCAGCAGCAGGGTATGGATACACAGCCACTTTGGGACAGGTTGTGCCAAGTTCTCTGGTCAAAAATACAACATGCTATAAACTGCAATGGCTGTCCCCCAACCTTCTGGGCTGGGAGTAAAAAGGATCTGGGGCCCCTGAAAGGCATGCTACAAAACCAGTCTCTAAAAAGCTTCTCCACTTCTCTCAAAGTGGAGCCCTGACCTTTACTCCAAAGGTCTGGCTTTGCTTGTGGGACATACCCTGGTCACTTGCTTCTGATTTCATAACCAATGGGCTATGAATACAGCAAAGCAGCTGGTAAGCTGGAGAGTGCCTTTACTTGTGCGGACAATGAACACAGAGCATCCACAAATGACAGCTGGTGGAAATGGAAAGAGAACTGGCCAGCAGAAGACACTGCCTCTCCATACACGGAACTGGCTCAGCAGCCCTGAGCACCATGGACTGGTCTGAGCCCCGCAGGTCGCCAAAGTGGTTAACGAATGCACAATGCTGTATGCGTGGGGTACCTTGTAGAAATGTTTTACACAGTAATTCAGCTCCTTGAAGTGTCCCAGTTATCTGGAAATTTAAATTGAGTTTACTTACTTGGATCATTTGGAAGTCATGTAATGCTGCAGTTTAGAACTGTGCGCCCAGAACAAGCCATCTATACTTGGGAAAGGTAAGCTGACTCTTTACTCCTTTTGTTGGCACAATTCTAAAAGACAGCTCCAAGCAGTTCAAAAACAAAAAAATCTGGACCCCACTCCCTTTGTAGTACTTGTGTGACCCTAGGGGAAATACTCGGTGGGGACCCAACATCTGTGACTGTGAAGTCAAAGGTTGAGTTCATGGACTGAGGCCACCTTCAGATTCTGGCATGTTTTGGTTCTGAAATCGGGAGCAATTCTCACCTTGACAGTGGTCTCCCAGTGCAGATGCCCTGTAGCCCTGGTCACACACGCACTGGAAGGAGCCCTCTGTGTTCCTGCACTGGCCGTGAGAGCAGAGGTGATGGTGCTGGCACTCGTCAGTATCTGTGAGCAAGACAGCACAGAGAAACTGTGGGACCCATCGTTCAGATGAAGAGGTTCATCTACAAACTACCTGGTTTTTAATGGATTTAAACCAGAATTTTCACTATGTGACCTAAATTGACCTCTACTAAAGGGTCAGTAACTCCCCTGTACGGAAAATTCCAATGAACTTCGAATTTTATTCTATGAATCTGTATACAAGAATCCCACATTTACTAATGGGTAACAAATACTTTGCTGTAATCTGTGAAGCTCATTCAAGTTTCTTGGATTTAAAAAAATATATATAGATTAAACTAGAACACTCTGAATTTAAAACCACTGTAATAGTCTAAAGCAAGGGTCAGAAAACCACTGCCCACAGGCTAAATCCAGTCCACTGCCGATTATTATAAATAAAGTTTTATTGGAAAGAAGAACCACATATTCACTTACTATCTGGGCCTTTACAGAAAAGTTTTTGCTAATGCTTGATGTAAAGTGTCACAGCACATGTCTTCATTTCTTTTTCATTAATTTACCTGTTGACAGCCTGGCAAGTGAGCTTCCGTATTCATTCTCTCTCCTCTAACAACAATCTTTTGGCCAGATCTAACGGTTCTGCCCCTTCTCTCAGCCCATTTAGTATTTCATGCTGCCACTGAATCACTCTTCCTTGGTACATCCCTCATCCTCAGCTTAGAAAGCATTTGTTTTGTTCTCATGATCTTGAGTTCATATCCACACACAGGTGGCACAGGTGGCACAAAGTACATTGCATGACTCCAATTATTTTGCCTTCATTATTGGATTTTAATAATAGATTTCCTAGGGCAGAGACTATGTGCACCACACCATTCATCACTCCTTAGATAACCTAATGTTAGCAGTGAGCAGGCATTCAGTTCATGTTGTTTGTTGAAGGACTTTGTTTATAACATTTGAGAGCATTTGCCTACTTCTGTCGATGTGATTCTACAATAGTTAACACCTATGGAGACCCTGGATCATTGCTCAAAACCCTTTTTGCTCATAGGTTCAGTTTGATTGTCATAACATTTGACACTTAAAATGGTTTTGCTCTATTTTTTTTCCTGGCAATACTGGGGATTGCACTTAGGCCCTCATGCTAGTACTCTACACTTGAGCCACACCCATACTACTTTTGCTTTGAGTTTGCTTTTGAGACAGGGTCTCCTGCCTTTGCCAAGGCTGACCTTGGACTATGATCCTCCTACCTTCACCTCCTGAGTAGCAGGATTATAGGCATGTGCCACCACACCCGGCCCTTGTACGTGGTTCTGACTTACCACTGATAGTAAACATGACAGGCTTTTTAAAAGAAAGGACTGTGAATATTGTAGTTTTTTAATATCATGGGACAGATGTCTTACAATTCATTTGCAGTTTTCTATGCATTGTTTCTATGCATTAAATGAGTAAATAAATTTGAAGTAAATGAGGTCAGGAGTCATAAAAAAGGTAAAAATGTTGAGAGGGATTTGTAAACTCTAGGACAAATTATATGAATTTTCTGTGTGTGTATCACATGTCCTTACATGTGCGCTACCATTCTTCATTTGTAGATTAGGTATTAACTGTCTGTGTTCTAGAAAGGGAGGATTAGGGAAGGTTAGAGTGATAATGTGGTAGATGCCTCTGTAATTAGCTATCACATGTTCTCACTTTGTAACTGTCTCAGGACACTTTTTGTTCATTAAATAAAGTTTACAACTATGAATCTGATTCCCAATAATAAAACAATTGGTCATATACACTGTGGATGCTGTTCTTTTCAAGAACTCTGGAGACTTGTGCTTGTCACAGGTAGTACAATAACATCTTCAAGCTCAGGAAACAAACCTAATGGGAAGGAAAGCATCTTTATCTGAAATTTAATGAAATTCACTGAAAAGGTATCTTTAGAATCATTCTAAAAGAAAGGTAAAAAAACATTAAAGCTAAATATACAGAAAACTAAGACCAGTAACATTCTAAAGCATAACGCCAGGGCAATACAATGACCTTCAAATTGCTGAAGTCCCAACCTTTAAATGAATTTAAATGTTTAAGTAGAAATTACTTTCTGTGGTAAATAATTATGTAGAGAGCATTTGTTTTTCTTCCTAATACTAGTAATTAACCACTCTCTACCAATGCCATATAGTCCAAATTTAACGCTCTTTCATTTTGTTTTACTGACTTGCCTGACTTTACTTCCTTGGCGTTCTGGCATTCTAGTACAATCATCGGCATAGTATCTAACAGGCACACTCACCCAATCGAGTGTACAGTTTTTCCCGGCAGTATCTTAAGCTGAAATGGCAGTAGCTCATGCTCAACAGTCCTACCTTCACACTGGTCTTTGGCTGCTGACAGCTGGTACCCCTGGCCACAGGTACATCGGAAAGAACCCTCAGTGTTCTTGCACTGCCCGTGCATGCAGAGGTTCCCTGGCTGACATTCATCAATATCTGTTAACACAAATGATTGCAATTGTTTTGAGAAGGATACTTCCCAGGACAACACAGTGCTCCCTGCAATGCATTTTGGAGTTATTGACACAAAAATAATAATACTTCTTATGTGAGGCACTACAAACTTTAATTTGTACCAGCCCACCAATGGTCTTTGCATCAACCACAGTGTGTTGAACTGCAGAAAAGAAATTATTTTAAATAGATGATAAACTTATAAGTAAAAATTACTTATCATATATCAAGGTTCTCTCTCTCTCCCTCTCTCTCTCTCTCTCTCTCTCTCTCTTTCTCTCTCTCTCTCATATTTTGGATATGACAGAAATACAATATGAAATATTTTAGAGTTGAAAACAAAAGACAAATGAAGCACAAAATGATGACTATGAGACAGTCTGTAGACCTGTTAAGTTCCAAGACAAGCAGAAACAAAACTACTAAGAAATTTAAAAAGAAATCAAAATGTAGTTAGAGAGGAGAAAAAAGACATTTCTACTTTCTTCAGAAGTTCAACTGTAATGTAACAGTTGCATTGAAGAATACTGAACTCCTAGCTGGGCACTGGTGGTTCATACCTGTAATCCTTGGGAGGCTGAGATCAGGTCAGCCTGAGCAAGATTCCCATCTCAACAGAAAAAATAGGCTAGATAAGGTGGTGTGTATCTATCATCCCAATTATAGTAGGAAGACTAAAACAGGAGAATCACAGTCCAGGACTAGGCAAAAAGCAAGACTCTGTCTCTAAAATAACCAGAGCTAAAAAAAAGGGCTGGAGGTATGGTTCAAATGGTAGAACACCTGCATAACAAGCACAGATACCCGAGTTCAAACACTGCCCCCAACTCCAAAAAAAAAACACTCAGTGTTCCATTGCCTTTTTCAAGGTAACAAGCAAAGCCAAGAAAAATGGTAGTGATGTGATGGTTGATGGAAAAACAAAGGAGAAAGTGATAAGCAAGATTTTTTTTAAATGTCTTGACTGAGAATTTAATTCTTAGTAAGTGTTCTAGGAAATGTCATGTACGTGAAGTTACATGAAGGGTTGAGCTCATCAATAACCTGAACACTTTTGGTACAAGTAGAGTTACTTTTCCAAATGCTTTTCTTGGCTACGTGTTAGTCTGTCCTAATTAGAGAATTCTGTCTTGCTTCACCTGTGCAGATATAACCTTAGCATGCTCTGCTGAACAGCTAGTGAATTTATAAGAGCTTTTGATTACTGAAAGGTAGTAGGGCTGTTCTTCACTTTACTGGACCACAGGCTCTGTGAGCATTAGGGTAAGGAATAGTTGCCAAACACACTAGACCTATAGTCAAAGGAGAGAAAGGACCCTCAATCTAAATGGAATAATAAATAAAATGAACATAAGTGTTTTAAAGAAACCATGTCCTAAAGGTCAATGTACAACTGTTTTCTTCTAAAAATATCTTACTTAAAATGCATCTAAGAGTTTTTGCCAGGAAAAACTATACAGTCTTTTCCCTCTAGTATTACTGACAATTGCTTATTTTCTAAGTAAAGTTGCCTTTCTTAACCTCTAACGAGGAATTAATTTTTTGAATTTTAGCCTGAGGAAAGCAAGATAGGGAGTTATTCCATGTTTCCTGAAATAACTTGCATAAACTATTAATGTAATTGGAGTTCAAATTTTGCTCATTTTAATTTTTTCATAATATTTACTTCAGCTGACTAGAAACTTTTACTTATTTCACTGATTGTGTTATTATTCCCTTTTATTTATAAAGAATTGCTGGTTGTCCACAGAGAAATTTAATAGTTAAGCAAATTCATCCTAGGAATTATTTTACACTTCTACAATATTCTAAGCCTATCAGCTTTGGGAGTGGTTGGCAGCAAAGACTAGACAACATTACACTTTCCTTCAGCACACTCTACAAACTACTTGGGGTGTCAGTTCATGAACTTGAGACCAACAACAGCTCTTGCAGCTAGCTGAATCTCACATAATGTCTGACAACATTTTTAGTGCTTTGGACTCTTCTTGACTTTCTCATAGAGACAACAAATTAAGAATTCCCATGTGAAGATGTCTGCAACAAGGACATGCCCTCTGTTCCAAGTACTGTCAGGATATGCCAGACAGCATACATAAGTTACTCATTTATGCTGGGAAGACAGTCAGAAGTCATTCGTTATAAGTAATGACGTACACACTTGGAATAATTTAAGGCAACACAGTTATCTTAAACAAGGTAATCTTTGGGTTTTTAAAAAGACCAAGGGCAATAGAAGGCGCCTAACTGTAGAGATGAAAAATAATTCTTTTCCAGAGAGGGACAGAATTCCTAGGACAAAAGAAAGCTTTCTAATAAGATATGCAAAGCATGTAAGACAAATGTCTTCTTCCTTTTGTGCCAAGCAATATTGAAAGCATTGTCTTCCACATGTTACTGTGACAAGTCTTGCTCAGAGTCAAAATACAGAGTATCTTCAGGTATTTCTAAATTTAGAACATATGCTAAATTGTAGAGACAAAATAATGTGAAGAGGAAGAAGCAATGAATTAAACATTAGATAATCTATGATCTGAAAAGAGTCATCAGTACATTTAATGAGGTGAGGACAAACTTGGTATCAAGGACTATCAACAAGGTAAGATTGGTAGAGTTGTAAGGATCCTGGAAAAGGAATGGATTTACGATCAGGGCTAAGTTTGACAACTGTGAGCTGTGGTTTGGGAAAGAATTATGAGAAGATTACAGAAAAAGATGTTATAACTGTAGCTTGGAAAGACTTTGGTAGGGGCATAAGGAAAACGATTAGTATATACATAGGTCACCAAGGCAGAAGATGGGACTCTTGCCTCACCTTATTCCAGACTGTAATAAGGAGACATCATTAGAATCAAAGTGGAATAGTTCTTTTCTTCTTCCCTCCCTTCCCTCTTTCCTCCTCCTCTCTTTCTCCCTTTCTCCTTCCCTCCTTCCCTCCCTTCCTTCCTTGAAGATGACAGCCCTTTCCTACCTCTAAGCTTTGACATGTGCTGTTTCCTCTGCCTGCTAAGTTTTTCTCCCTTTGTATTCAGTATTCTAAGACCAAGTTCAAGTAGCAACACCTCTGTGAAACTTTCCTAGAAGCACGCAAGCAGAACCAGTCCTAAGCTTCTTGGCTTTTACAAAAGTTGTTCAGGCCTCTACCACCACCACTGCTATGTGTCCTGCTCTGCCTCTGCATCAACCCATTCTCCACAAACTACCTTACAAATCCTCACGTCCACTCTGTTGGGTACCATTGCTGCACTCTTTCTGCAGATGAAAAAAGTGAGGCTTAGCTTAGATTACTTACCTAAACTTACACAGCTTCCAAGTGTGAGAGCTAGGCTCTAAAATACCGTTTTGTTTTGGTTTCGTTTTTTTCAGTGCTGGGGAGGGAACCCAGGGCCTCACACATGGCAAACGTACTCTACTGTCTCTGCTGAAGAACCGTGCCTCAGCTCATGTCTCTTAAACTAAGCTCTGGACTTCATTTGGATTTCACAAGTCTTTCTAATCATATCTAATCCAGAGTTCTACATTTAGTTGTCTTGTTGCCCAGTCAGTCTGTTTTTCATGACCATAACTGTCTTAAGGAGTAGAGATCAGAATCTAGTGGGATCCCCCCAACCCCCCCAATCTATATCTGTCTGTCTTTCTCATGATTAGGCTGGGGTTGTGGGTTTTGTTTTGAGGAGGTATGTGGTTTCAGGAGTCAGGAAGAAAGTTGTGGATGTGAACCAAGAAAGAAAGAAAGGACAGGGAGAGAACAGAGATGTGCCTAACGTAGCTGTTTCCCTGGGGCGGGGCAGGGTGTGTGTGTCTTCTACAGCAGGAAAGGAACGGGCACCAACTTCAGATGCTGGTAATTCCCTACTTGCCATGGAAGATACCTCAGTTCTTACAAAACACAGGGTATTCATTGACTATTTGCCTACTATGGTGAGAATTAATTATCACACTAATTCCTGTACATTAATTGAGATAATTACTTAGGAGAAGAAAACTTTTACTTATTTCCTCTTGAAAGAATATGCTTGTAGGATAAAAGCAATGGAAGAAAGCAGAAAGGAAACAATCAGTAATTTGACTATAGGAAAAAAAATGAAAACACTTAAAAAAAGAACCATAAAGAGAAAAGTTAGGGAAACCATGGAAGAATTATAACAATGTGCCACAAAAAGGTACGTGTATAAATGTATATATACATACATACGTGCATACATACACATGCATGTACAAATATGTATTGCATATAGAGATCATACACATATTTAAAGAATAAAAAGTCTGATAAACAGGAAAAAATATAAACAAAATTTATAAAAGAAGAAATGTAAATGCTTCATAAATATATATGAAATAAATGTTTAATAATTATAAGTGTTTAAGGAATAATTAAAGCAAATGAGCATATAAAAGTAAATATTAAACCTCCTAGGAAAAAAGAAATATGCATTTGAAAATTAGAAATGAATGTTCTCCTATTAATATAATAAAAATATTTTTACCTAGTAGTTCAACTTTTGTGAGTTAAAAAAATCTTAAACTTCAGGCAAAGTTTATTTTGAGAAAACAGGACTGTTACAATTTTTTCCCATAATAATGGGAAGTTTGAAAGTGTACTCAATACGTAAAGAACAGCAAGAAAACTGATATGACAATTTATTGGAATTAAAATTCATATTATGCAGCCTTTGCTATGCTAGGTGCCAGTGACTCACACCTGCAATCCTAGCTACTTGGGAGGCTAAGATCAGGAGGATCATGATTTGAGGCCATCCAAAGCAAAACTATTCATGATACACCAACTCAACCAAAGATGAGAGGTATGGCAGTGCACCCTGCTATCCCAGTTACAGTGGGAAGCCTAAAATAGGAGGTTCACCACCCTGGGCGAAAAGCGAGACCCTATCTCCAAAATAACCAGAGCAAAAAGGGCTAGAGAGGTGGCTTAAGCAGCAGAGTGCATGTCTAGCAAGTGCAAAGCCCTGAGTATAAACCTCAGTACTGCCCCCTCAAACATATGCAGTCTTTCAAAATAAAGTATGAAGAGTTACTAATGAGATATAAAATGCTTCACAAAAACCAGGAGATGAAAACTGTGCATCTTTATATACAAAATCCACAAGATCACAATATTTGTGATTTTTTTACTCTTCTGCATTTGTTAAATTTTATTTAATGTGTTGGTGTCCTTTGCAGGTGGGGGTAATGGTACTAGGGTTTAAACTCAGGGCTCTACCATGTGAGCTGCACCCCCAACCCCTTTTTGCTTTAGTTTATTTTTTAGATAGGGTCTCATGCTTTTTGCCCCAGCAGGCCACAAACCATGATGCTCTACCTCTCAAGTAGCTGGGACTACAAGCTACATGGAGTACCACCATGTGCAGCTTGTTGGTTTCTCAATAGCAATTGATATTGAGATAATTCTCCAACAATTCAGTGGTTTTTAATAGTCACAGCATTGTGCAATTGCATGTACTACTTTTATAATTATAAAATTTAAATAGATATATGGCTTATAGACATTCTCTAAAAATATATCATTTACTATATACTACACACACAGGTAGATAGATAGATCCACTCTATATTTTAGAGGCCCATTTCAAGAGCCCCAACCAAATATGCTACAAGAAGCTCAGTCAAAACAATTGCAGGTGACATGGTTCCTGTTTCTAAGGCCACTCGCTCTTTCTTACATGAAGTTCAGATGCAAAGGCAAGCTTGATCACAGCATTTACCTTGACAGTGTCTGTGGTCCGGTGTCGGGCTGTATCCTTTGTGGCATGAGCACATGTAGGAGCCTTCAAGGTTGGAACAAGAGCCATTCGTGCAGACATTTGGTTCTAGGCACTCGTCCACATCTTGCAGAAAGTGTGTAATGGAAAGAAAAGAAGAGAGAAAAAGAAAACATGATTAAAGTTAAACTTGGTTAGCATGGAAACAGTAGACCTTCAGAAGATAGGAAGATTCTTAAAACTTCGCGTTGACTCTGAGGAAGAAAAGCAGCTGTGCAAGGAGCCACAAGGAAGATGCTTCAGTGCCTTAGCTCACTTTCTGGAAGTGATGCAACACTGACCAGATGTGCTGCCTGAATAAATTCAGGAAGGGTAGAAGACTTGTGGTGGTGGTGGGGAAGTGATAGTTTTAGAGTAATATAACCTGAAAAATAAAATTTCCAAAGAGTCAAAGATGGCGTGGGGTCCATTTGGTAGGATAGGAGAGTCCTCAGAAGCAAAGGCTAGCACTCACAACCCCGAGACCACAGCAAGCAAGCTCTAATAGAATAAGGGAAAAGGTTCTAACAAACACTCCAAGACAGCAGAGAAAAAACCAATCTAGGAGACAATGATAGGTTTATTTGGCAGTTTTAAGATAGGATATAGACTGTAGAAAATGTAATAATAACAGCTAATTTTTATCAAACACTTCAGGTAGCCACTAAATGATTTACATATATCATCTCATTTAATTCTAACAAAATTTATATTGGCTAAGCATTTGACAGAGAAAGGAAGTAAGACTTAAAAAAGGTTAGTAACCTGCCATGGTTAGTGGTTCCAAGATTTGAATCCCAAGCTCATTCTTTTAATTTGGCAATAAGTTTCTGTCACAGGCAAAGGTAAGTCTAGTGATTGAACCAGTTCAATAAAGAGAAACCATCAGTTTATGCTTCTTTTTATTATTTGCTAACAAAGTACTTATACTAAAATCATTTAGGTTTTCACTGATTTTATTCAATAAACATTCATTTTATTCAGCAATAATTACTGGAATACTGTTATTGGAAAAAAAATTTGGATTCTGTACGCCATTTGAATGCCATTGGGTAAGTCATTGGGTGGTTGAGTGACAGACACTTATGTGGCATCAATAACCAAAACAAAGAAAAAACTGAAGCCACAAAGTGCCAAAAGTACATACACAACATTATAATTTAGGCTATGTCTTAACAGTCTATAACTTAATCAAAACATCTTAAATGCATATATTTTGTTTCTAATGCTTACTATGAAAGGAATAATGCTTACTATCCTCTCTTTTTCTCTGTGCACCATCACACCCAGCTGTGACTTTCTATCTTTTAAGGCAGGGAATCCCAAGCATATAGACAACATAGACCTAGTCTTAATTAAGCAATCCAGAGTTCATACTGCATTCATTTGCTTTGCATTTTATGAACTCTATTTTATCTCTCTTCCAATGGAATCTAGAAATAGTTAGACTAAAATATGGCAAAGGAGTACCTGTGCGTGTGTGCACACCTGTGTATTCCACGTGCATACTGAGAAGAGGCAAGTAATTAGCATTGCCTAGGTATTGCTGCTTCCAAAAAACAATACTAATTATGGTGAACTGATCCTAGTTCACAACAATAAAAACAGCACTTGCAGACTGAATCATTATCCACTCTTTCTTTGGTTGTGGGAATCCACTTTTGTAAACACTGAATGCAAACAACTTGAAGGAAGCCAAATATTGGAGCCAAAGTAAATAATGGAATAGAATGAGCCTAGACACTAGACATGAAAATTCCAGACAGCAACGGGAAAATGTCATGTCTAGTATCTGGTTTGGTTTCAAAAATGTTAACAAGTTCAGAAACGCATGGATTGTTCTCTTTAATTATTCATGTATAAGAAAAAGTGATTTATAGGCTAAAGAATGTAATAGCAAAAGCAATTTCTAAGACATTTTTTCTAAAATAAATTTAACAGGCATTGCACATTACCATTTATGAAGTACACATAAAACTTACATTTTTTAGGCTACTATCATGATTTATAAAGAAGAATGCTGTGGAATAGATAGGGTAGCCTGATGTGTCTTTTCTTTACTTATTATAGACAAACTTGCACAAAACCAGAATTCTTCCAAGCCAATCATTCACATGTAGATACAACAGTTGGAATTGAATGAGTCCGTGGTCTGGCTGGAGATTAAGCTCTGGAGGGACTTTCAACTATACAGTGAAATACTGATAAGGAATTTCTACAAAGAAGGAAGGTGCCAGGAGAGTAGCCACACATAAAATGCTTGGTGGACACAAATGGAGAGATACAAGCTTGGCACTGTGTCTTTATTCCAGACTTCTCTCCTAACTGGAGATCCATGCATCTAGCTGGTCATTCTACTGGATGTCCCCTTGATCCCAGGTGCCTCTGAATCTTCACTGTCAAAACCAATCCCTCCTTGCCTTTCTTAAGTGTTTTTTTTTTCCACATCAACATATGGTACCACTATCCACTCAGAGACCCAGGTCAGAAACTTGGGAGTCATCTCATAGATTCCTTCTCTCCCTCTTTCTCTGTATTCAACTTACTGCCATGTCCTATCAATCTATCTACCAAACATCTCACATATGTGCCTACTTTATTTCATTCCTGATATTTCTACCTTGGGTTACTGCCATCATTTAAAAAATTTGTATAAAAATTGGTCTTGTAGTCTCTAATCCATTATCTAGCTTACAGACACAGTAAACTCTCTAAAATACAAATCTGACCAATAGTTGGGATCATCTTTTAAAAATCTTCAGTCATTTCCAGTGTTCTTCAATTGAATCAAGGACAAAAACTTGTGGGACCCTCGTGGAAACAGAAGTAGAAGGCCTGCCCTCCTATAGCTCTTCTTTCTAGCCCTTGGGACAGTTTCCCATCAACACCATAGGAAGAAAATTGGTTCCTACCCATTACACCATCTGCCCCCTCCATGGTTACCTCACCCCAACATCAGAAAATGATTCTATAAATATACAGCCCATACTTTCCATTGAAAATGGAGCTCCATATTGGAGTTCAAAATTCATGTTTCTTTAAGATATGGTCTTATAGAATATTTATATTACCTAAGTTCTTCCAAAACATTGGCACAATAAGTTCAAAGTCCTTCATAATTTATCTCAGGCAGGAAACTGATCATGAGAAACACCATGTTCATAGAAAAATAGGTTCCAAAATCAAACAAACAATTTACCAAGAGGTTATTTAGGATATAACAATTTGGTATCTGCCATCCAATTAAACAATGGAACTTCTCAGAATAAGAAAGTTGCCAGAGGTTTCCAAGGTCAGACTTTGTGGATATAACTGCTCAGAGATTTATGCAAACCTCTTAGTATACTGTCACTCTATGTAAATTTATCTTTCTTATCTGCAGTGCCCCCAATAGACTCTGAGAAGCATCCTGTTGAAAACTAGACATGTTGTGCCCACAGGATTTGCTGGGCTACCTATTGAATAACCCTATTAGAAAAGGTAGTCAGGATAGTGTATCATGATTTGTTCTTCCTGAACCCTGGTTGATTCTTAGATCCCTGATCATTTAAATCACATATTCTACGTTCTTTGTCAAGATCAACATAAAGATCAGTGGTCAATAATTCCCTGACTCTGCCTTCTTTCCTCTTTCAAGGGAAATGAGAACATTAACCTCCCCCAGTTCCCTGGCAACTTTCTTTTCCCCATGATTTCACAAAGATGTCTCCCAGCTGGCCAGCAATCATACCATGTCAGGTCTCTCATTGCCTTGGCATTTAATTCACCTGGATCAGGAATCTTTTTGACTTTTCTTTCCCTTCCTAATATACCAAACTGCACCAAACACCTCCCTAGAGGGCATGTCCTGCCAGGAACAGAGGGTCTTCAGGAGTGGACTTCATCTAGCAATGTGCTCCCTGGGGAGTATCCCTTTACACTTGGCCTATCAGCTCCTTGAAGTTGGTTAAAACATGTCCCAAGCAATAATTTACATGTATTACTTCCTATGTGTTCAAGAGATGAATCTGTAAGCAATGTGAACCAATCATTTCTCTGAAACCATCTAACCACAATTAATTCCTTAGTCACAGGCAGATTTCCATGAATGAATACATTTGAATCAGAAAGATCTCATTCTGGCATTATAGTAACATGAAAACACAGGATTATTGCCTACCACAAATGTACCATGACTTCAATGATTCCTCAGCTATTCTCCACACATAATCTTTTATACTAAAGATGATGGAAGAACATATTTGACAGAAAAGCTTGAGAGACAGATGCTGATTGGACAAGTGTGGTGAAACCACCTCATCTGTACTTGAGGAGCAGTAAATCCCAGGATCTCAGGCTCCTCTGTCAATTCTGATGAAGTTAAAAATACACAGTAGCAGAGCTGCTGACAAAAATCTGTCCCATAATCCACAAAGAATCATCACTGCCTCTCAGAATTGGAGAAGGGCCATGGCTGTGTACGTCCTCTATAAGGAGCCAAGGATGATCTCAGAAAATCAACCTACTAATTCCATCAATTTACTGGCTTCCTACCTCACCTTTCCAAAGGGACATTTTGTCTTTCAGAAAATCTCAACTACAGTTACTGATGATATAGACCTGGGCCACTATTATCGCTGTTTACAAGGGATAATTCCAGTGCACAAGAATTTCTCCTTTCTGTGAACTTTTATTTTCCTTATTGTCTGCATTACGTTATTTTGTTTTCTAATTTTCTCATTCATGTGAGAGAGGTACACAAGAAAACAGTATTGTTATAGATAAAATACCTGGGGTTCTGTCCTGGTTTTGCCATTTACTATCCATGACCCTGACTAAGCCTCTTTGAGAATCAATTTTCACATCTGTCCTATAGGAGTGATTTCTGTGAGGATCAAATGAAATAGTCAAATCAAAGTCCTACACAGGCATGGTCTCTGCCTTCAAAAGGAGGTTTTTATTTGTTTCCACAATTTCAAGTCTTCTCTGGCATCCAGTAGACACACAGACAAGTGATTGACTGGAATTCTCCTTTATAAATAAAGATTTAGAGATAAGGTTGATACTTGCACATTCTGAAAAATTTGCAAAAGGTTGTACTCAGTGCCATCTTACGTAGGAATAAATGTGGCATGATTTCAAATAAATCTATGAATATTCATATATTCCACAAAGATAAACACTAAATCTTGAGTTCCAAAATCTTAATGTGAAAAGAATTTCTAGAACCATGAGCTCTCCATATTTATCCTGCAAGTTCTCGGTGCCTGCTTTTGGTCAAGACTGTGGCTAGCCAGTTGTCAAGTGTATTGAATGATACTAAGTTCTTCAAATGCCTAAGACCTATCACATTTAGAAAGCTTCATCGGAAGTTAGGAAGTCATCCTTAACTTAGAGATTAACGTAAAAGGAACACTCTGAATAAATGCCAGACATTTGTGTTCCCAAGTCACATGGTCTGTCACAGACTCAACTACAAAGCAAGATGATAAAGCAAACCTAAAAAGAACTAGTTGCACACATGGTCAATAGTCTGCCTTGTGAAAGGAGCAACCAAAACAAAGTAAAGAGAGGAGATAGCAGCATTGTTACAGAGGCCTAATCACTTGTTATGAATCATTAATGACTCTACAGAGAAGTATCGTGATGTTCCCAAGGATATTAGCTAAGTAAAAATGCTAAGAAGTTAAAAGAAAGTCACAAAATCACTTAAATTAATAAAAGAAAGTTCCCTTGACATAGGGAGAGTTAAGCACTATATAACATGAGCTTAAAGAAAGCTAAAGAGAATATAGTTACATAAAGGAATGTGACATATAGTTTGCTTTAACATGTCTCAGTTGTTACTGCATTTTTTTTAATATTTCAGGACAAGGGAAATAAAGAGTAGGGTACTATGGCTGAGTGAGGAAGCTTATAATATTTATTGGATCCAACCTTGAGTCAGACACCTTACTCATTGTTTCATATTATTTAATTCTGGCAACAAACCCTACAAAGAAGTTATTTCAGGCTTTACTTGGTATTTACAGATAATGAAATTAAGCTTCAGAGAAGTCACATTGCCCCAAATATGTCTGACTTCCCAGATATTGAATGTACATTTAAATATTTAAATATGAGAGCAGTCCTTGGGGGATGGCTCTCAACAGGTTCCAATGAGGCCAGCTCTCCACAAGTTAAGAGAAACCTGTAAATTAAGTACCTGACAGGCTGGTTTGCCTTAAGATAGGTCCTGGTTGGAGCAGCCAGTTGGAACTGGCCAGAATCCAGGGAGATGAAACAGTCATTAAAAGCAGGGATCGAATGGGCAATGAGTCCAGACTGAATGTCAGGTCCAAAGGAATCCAATGTTGAATGATGAAAGGGGCCCTGGAGGGGAGACTGAAATCCACAACCGGAAAGCAACAGCCACATTAGCAGAAGAGCCAACAAGAATTGCCAACAGGCACTAAGAGATGTCGTGCTAGGCAGAGTATGAAAATGATAGATGTTTGAAGTGAACAATAAGCCACTGAGAGTGAAGGACAGTACACCTTGAACTAAACACTAGGAAAAGTGTAACCCCCCCAGACAACACCTGCTAACATTTTGCCTGTTTCTACACGAACAATTTCTGTTCTAATTCATAAACCAAGAAGCAGCATCAATCAGTAAAATCCATCTTACATGGTATGAATACAAGACCATTAATGGTTTCAGCAAGCTCATCATTTAGTCAACAGAAGAAAAAGTGAAATTGGTATGAAATCCCTGCAGAGGATATGATACGTCTTGAAAGCTGTTATATAATGGGGTGGGAGGTAAGAGTAATGGAAGGGGTTGAATGGACCAACGTAACATACACTCACAGTGGGGATATGCTGAGCAACCCCACTGAGCACTGATTTAGGAATTAATGACCAAAGACAGGAGTATAAAATAGGTACAGTGGGGGGATACTTAGGGAAGGCAGGAGGGTGAAAAGAGGGAATGAAGGTGAGGGGATATGATTGATGGACTTCATATACATATAAGGAGTACAACAGTGAAACCCCTTGCAATTGCTTTAAATGGGGCATGGAGGGGATTGAGGAGATGGCAGGGAGGACCTAACCAATGTACAATGGAAGTCTATTTGAACTTATCACAATGAATCCCCCGGTACAACAAATACATCCTAATAAAACTGAAGAAAACAATTCATTGCAGAATATTGGCATGGAAATAGCAATTTCTTAGTGAAGCCTTTTAATAGAAAAAAATCATTTGACATGAAGATAGGCAAGTTTAAAAAAAAACATAAACATAATATCAAATTTAAGTAATAATAGGTAAAACATTGTGCATGGTTGGTTATAAAAATGTGAACTGTGGAGAGCTGTAGAAAAAGAATCCTGTGATACAAAGAACACAGACACATCCTGTGAGGTGTTGTCATCTCTACAGACGACAACCAACAAATCCCAAACAGGGTATTTTTATCCAAGAAAGAGTGCTGATAGGAATTTTTCAAGTATTGAATGTTCTCACATAAAATTTTCAACTGAAATGGAGGGAAAAATCTCATCAATACATCCTAAATTATCTAAACTAAAACTATACTTAAAAGCTGAAAATTGATCACAGATAGCTTAGAGAGGGAAACAAATGATTAGCAAGAAGCACCTCATTAAAAATATCACTTCACCACCACACAATCTCTCACACTCCCTATCTACTTCCCTTAGGTCCTCTTCTTTTCTTTATGACACTCTTAGCTTTTCAACAACTGACAGCCCTACTATCATAAAAATTAAGATAGAAAATCTGCTTCAGAATCATTTGCAAAAGCCCCATGAGAAATTTAGAACTGCTAAGTTCAATATGAACAATGGATGAAACACCAATTCTAGCACAGACCAGGGACTGAATCTGATTACATAGAGAAGGAAAAAGTCCACTGCCTGCTCTTAATAACAGGAAATCCATGACTTCAGCAATGTAGAAACAAAAGCCATGGCTTGGAACAAGGGGCTAAATAAATGTGTGACTTTGGTTAAGTTGAGCAAGACAATGACTAGTATTTCTGCTTATGATTCTAGTCATCTGGTTGACAAAAGTAAAATCCTTTAAAATGAGTTGCTGTTTCTCTCACTAAACTGAAGCAAAATGCTTGCATATATGTCTATATGTGCATATAGGTGATAAGAACTAGTTTAGTACTATTTATATTGAAGAACAATCACTTGCCAATTTGGTCAGTCACATACCATTGTAAATTCATGAATCAGGGTATGTTTACACTGTTGGGAACTGTAGTTAGCTAAGGGAGCGCTCATGCCCTGGATCATGCATCAGTGTGTGCAAAGGAGAACATAAATCAAATCTTAATAGGCAACTATGAGCTTTATTCCAAATGGGAAGATTAAAACCAAATGCATTTTATGACTAGCACCAATTACATAAGCAAACGCTTATCAAGTAAATAACCTACAACTACACATCTTTTCTGCTTTTCCTCAAAGACCTACATCTCAGCATACTACTGACAGACACTCTTGGGGATGGAGTGAGGACAGGGGACTACACATACCAGCAATAGTGGCTGATGCTGCTGCTGTTGCCCAGTGATGAGTACAAAGTTTTGAAACTGAGATTGACTGTGCCATTTATTTAAACCCACCCCTCTAAAACACCTAAATATCTTCCCAGAGTTACTGGAATAAAATAAACACTTTTAATAAGATGTAGAGGGCCTCCCACAATACATCCCCCATTGACAGGTGCTCTGTCCTTAGCGACACTGGCCTTTTAGAATATGACCTGCTTCTTCTTCCCACAAGCCCCTGCATATGCTATTTCCTTTGTCCAAAAGGTTCTTCTTTCCTTCCCCACTTGAATCTCAACTTAAGAACTTTTCTAAGGGTAACTCATTCTATCACATGTTTTCATAATACCACTAACTCCCCTCCCCCTTCACCCTGCAACACTTGTTGATGTGTTAAGTTTTATTTGTGAGCTGTTTGGATGCAAATCAGTCTCCCCACCTAGAAATGTAAGGGTCACAAGGAAGAGGTAATATCTGGTTTTGCCCCTCGATGTATTCCAGAACTTAGTACAACTCTGGGTATATAGAGGAAGTTCTTTGGCATTTGGAGAAGAAAGGAAAGAAGGAATGAATGAAATGTTTTGCTATTTTCACAAGTTTCCATGTGGGCCTCCTACCATATTTGCTAGGTTAGCTTCTTCTTATGCTGGACACCTTCCCACCCTGCCTACCCCTAGTCATCTTGTCCTTCTTGTTCCTCTTCTTATATTATTTTATTTATTTATTATTTATTTGTTTTTGCAGTCCTGGAATCACAAGGCAAGTGCTCTACCATTGAGCTACATACTGAGGCCTTTTGATTTTATCCATAGGCCAACTCAGGCTGGTCTGGAATTTTTAATCCAGAGTAGCTGGGATTCTTCTCAGCTACTTCTCTTTTTTTATGCCTTTTGCTCTCTGGTTCTCTTCTCCTGTAGTGCTTATTATTTCATTTTGTTTTGATTATTTAAATCATATTAGGGATAACAGTTTGATTCAATGAGAATCATTTGCTCCTTCTACAATCTCATATTCATGCTAACTCATTTTTTTTGTTTTCTCTATGATTAAAAATTACTTAGGACTTTTCTGAGAATGGTATGAATTACATTTCTTCTTTCTTTTTCATTTAAAAAAAAAGACTAAATTTTATACTCTATGAGGAAACGGGATACACAGAAGAAACAAAAACCTTGATGGGAACACTAGGCGCTTACCAAGGCACTGCCCATTCCAGCCTCGGAATCCTTCTGTGCAGGGGACACACTGGTAAGATCCAGGAGAATTCACACATTGCTCATCTGGACAAGTATTTGGCACTAAACACTCATCAATATCTGAAAAAAATCAAAATTTAGTTCACAAACATTTTATCAGATTACCAAAGTGAAATCTTACTTGTATGGCAAAGGGGAAAAAAGCATGGTTCAACCCTCTTACACTGCTGGTGGGAATGTAAACTAATACAACCATTCTGGAAAAAAATTTGGAGGCTTCTTAAAAATCTAAACATTGATCTACCATTTGATCCAGCAATACCACTCTTGGGGATATACCCAAAAAACTGTGACACAGGTTACTCCAGAGGCACCTGCACACCCATGTTTATTGCAGCACTATTAACAACAGCCAAGCTATGGAAACAGCCAAGATGCTTCACCACTGATGAATGAATTAAGAAAATGTGGTATTTATACACAATGGAGTTTTATGCAGCCACGAAGAAGAACAAAATGTTATCATTTGCAGGTAAACGGATGGAACTGGAGAACATCATTCTGAGTGAGGTTAGCCTGGCCCAAAAGACCAAAAATCGTATGTTCTCCCTCATATGCGGACATTAGAACAAGGGCAAACACAACAAGGGGATTGGACTTTGAGCACATGATAAAAGCAAGAGCACACAAGGGAGGGGTGAGGATAGGTAAGACACCTAAAAAATTAGTTAGCATTTGTTGCCCTCAATGCAGAGAAACTAATGCAGATACTTTAAAGTGACTGAGGCCAATAGGAGAAGGGAACCAGGAACTAGAGAAAAGGTTAGTTCGAGAAGAATAAACTTAGAAGGTAACACACATGCACAGGAAATCAATGTAAGTCAACTCCCTGTATAGCTATTCTTATCTCAACTAGCAAAAACCCTTGTTCCTTCCTATTATTGCTTATACTCTCTCTATGACAAAATTAGAGATAAGGGCAAAATAGTTTCTGCCTGGTAGTGAGGGGTTGGGGGGGTAAGGGAGGGGGCGGGGGAAAAAGGGGAGAAATGACCCAAACATTGTATGCACATACAAATAAAATTAAAAAAAAAGAAAACAAACAAACAAAAAAAGCATGGTTCACCTCCATTTCAGTGGAAGAAACAATAACTAGGTGAGAGAGTAGGTCTAGCCTTAAACACATGGCAATCATGCAGGCTATGTACACCTGGATTAAAGTATTTACATACACTCCTAGGAAGAACTTGGCCCCAAGTTCTGGCAGCACCAGGTCTCTTCACTCTGGGAGCTGGCAGCTCCTCCAGGGCCACTTTTTGGACATCAAATCTTTTCAGTAACAAATGCCAGAAAGAAACGCAAGGAATGGGGATGAGCGTGAGGAAGCCATACATTCCCCTGGCTAGAGGATTTCTCTGCAGACATCGCATGCTCTAGAGAAGCCTCCCTTTGGCTTTAAGGATCCAAGAATAGTCTAGGTTTGAAGAATTTAGAACTATTCACATTATATGCATTCCTTGGAGGTGGAAAAAAAGAACATGAACTCATCACACGCTCCCAAGATTGTTCAGAAAATATGGTGATACGAACACATGTAACATTTTCTGGTAAAAATATACTTTACTTTTCACATTTATTATTAACAGAAGCTATTAATCATTATTCTTTTCAATACTGGGGGGAAAAGTCACCTTAAATATTATTGGAGCTGTGGCAGAGATAATTACTATAATAATTTTAGATTTTTTAAGAATGGTGAAAACAACAACCTGGAAAGTTGAGATAGAGTTTAAAATAATTGGTAGTAATTTGGGTACCAGCTTCATTTGAAAGAAGTGTTTGCTCTGATGCTGGATTTTGAATTTCAATAAGTAGATTTCATGTCTGAGTGTCCCCATACAAAATGTGCAGTGCAGAGGACCTCTAGACATAGGCTGAAAATGGAAAGTGAAAAAATGTGTAATTGGTTCACTAAATAAATAATGATAGTATTGATGTTTTCATTTGGACAAATTTTTAACACTTACCTCTTACTACCTATCACTAGATATTTGTGAAAAGATGCTTAAAATGAAAAATTGAAGAAAATTTTAGCAAAATAAGCTCCAAGGACAGTGTTTTGTTTTGTTTTTTTCCCTATCTGTGAAAAACTCTTGCCAATAGACAATGACACATAGTTGCCTTTTTTTTTAATTTAATTTTTTTTAGGTCAGATGTTCTGGGACTTCTTGTCCTACAAAAAAAGATGATGTTTGCCAGTTTCGTTTTCCAAAGAGCATTACATTCTCCTCTGGATGGGAATTTTTTCAAAAAATAGAAATACAACTGCTAAGTTGGAGAATGTCATTGAGACAGGCTGGTCCAATAAATAAGGTACAAAATTGAGCAACACAAGATGACACCCCTGAATTTTCTGCTGCTTACCACAGTGTACTTAGTCCTCATCTATAAGTTAGGGACTATCTGCCTTGTAATATTTTAACACAATGAAGTGAGAATGAACAAGATAATGTCTCTAAACCTCAACGGGCTTCTTGGAGAATAGGGCTATTTGAAAGCAGCTTCGTGAGTGACAGCTGAGAAAATCTTCAGTGAGCCAGAAGCCTGGGGACCCTTGATTCTAGTCCACAATAAATTAGAAAACAGCCACAGTGTTGGCACTTTCTTCCTTTTAAGCCTTTTCATGGGGGCTAGAATGATATATTATTTACTCAGGAAATTTTGGTAATATTTCTTCTAAATAATTTCCATAGATTGAATATACTAAGTATTTTATCAGCTTTCAACCTCATTACATAATTTGCAAATTTCTTTTCTACTCTTTTCTATCCTTATTACTTAAATATCTTATCTGTCCATTCTACAACCGTAACTAGAACTTAAGGATCAGCATTTGACTTCTTTGCACATCAAACAAACTCACCTCCCTTTTTTTGTTTTTACCACTCCCCATAGGTCTCAAGGGACTGAGATTTAAGTAGAAACAAAGAGTCAGGGAAGAGAGAGGTTTAAGGAATCTAAAACTTGAGCCAGACATGGTGGTACATGCCTGTAATCCCAGTTCTCAGGAAGATGAAGCAGGAACTCAAGAGTTCAAGGCCAGCCTAGTCTACATAGCAAGATCCTGTTCCAAAAAAAGAAGAAGAAAGGAGGAGGAAGGAGGCAAGGGGGCAAGGAGGAAAAGAGGAGGAAGAGGAGGAGGAAGAAGTGACAGCACCATCTAAGATAGGACTACATGTGGGCTGGCATGGTGGCTCACACCTGTGATCCTCATTATTCAGGAGGAGGAGATGGAGAGGTTTATGGTTTGAGGCCAGTCAGGGCAAAAAGTTTGCAAGACCCTGTCTCAACCAATGGCTAGGTGTATCCCAGTTACATGGGAAAGCCCAATAGGAGGCACAAAGTGAGATCCTATCTCAAAAATAACCAACACAAACACTCTGGCAGAGTGACTCAAGTGGTAGAGCACCTAGCAAATACAAGGACCTGAGTTCAACCCCCAGTACAGGAAAAAAAAAAGATACAATTACATGCATTTATGTCCATGACATTCTGCAAGTTAACTTCACGCTGCCATTTCACAGCTGATGAGCTAAAGCTGACAGGTGCTAAATAGGGAACTGGCTCAGGTTCTACAGATGAGGGCTGTCAGCCAATTTCAGTCCTTACTCTTTCCATCCCACAGTGTCTCTCCACAGCAGAGGCAGAATTCTCTGAAGAGGACAGTAGGGACTCTTATCCCCTTACCCCTCGGGAGAGGGTTCATGGCTCTGTTCTGATCCAAATTGATCAGACATCCAGTAACATAAAACATTCCCACTTGTCTCTAGATTAGAGTCCAAGCGACCCATGCAAGAGGCCAACAGGAGAGGGAGACATGGGCTGCCAAAGATAGCTAATTAGCTTTCACTCCAGGCCTGGGTCACTGGAGCTGTGAAGAAAACCAATGAGCAGAAGCCAAGGGACAGACTGGCCCACCTAGTGTGTCCCTCCCTCGTCTAGACCCCTGGCCACACCAGACAAAAGGTAGATCTGCAGGCAGGAGCTCCAGGACCACACTCAGATCCAAACTCTCAAACACCAGCTCAGAGACCCCCACACCTTCGCCCTCATGAGTCTACGGTAGGATCTTGGCAGAAGCTAATGTTCTTCTTCAGGAAAATAATTACAAAAAAGTAGCATGGTGGTTTCAGAAATGAACTTGTCCAACCCACAAGAACAGAAATATTAATTGGAAAATAACTCTGGCCATATTATACATATTTTCCAAAACATTTTAATGAGCACAATGTCATGACCATGGTGAGTAATGAAGACATTTTATCCAGCACTGTAGGACTCTGACCCCAGTGGGTCAGACAGTGCTTCTGAATGGACTCTGCAAAAAGTCCCAGACCACATGCAAAAAAAAGCCAAGGAATGTGACAAGGTGAGAAAGCTAAACTTGAAAAATTAGCACTGTTCCACCTGCACCATGTTTCCAGAGGAATGAGCCAGACAGACTTTCTACTAGGACACTTGACAATGAATTATTCTGCAGCGATCTCAGCTCCAAACAGCAGGAAAGGCAGATGCTGAAGTGAAAACTAATGACAGCACCAAGATGGAAAATGATCCAGAAAACCACGGAAGTGAGGAAAAGAGTCCAGGAATCTAGAAAGCAGGAGGATCAGCTGGTGTTGTGCACAGAGAGGGAGACAACCACAGCCAGGCAAGGTGCCCCACACAGCCCTGAAGTCTGGACCCACATCCTGCACTTCACCATCACCAGCATCTACCAGTCCTGCAGACTCACCCTCACAACGGCCTCCCCGGGTCATCCGGAAGCCACTGTCACAGTACTCACACCGGAAGGCCCCCATGGTGTTGATGCAGCGGCCCTCCCCACACACGTCGGCCCTCAGGCACTCATCCACGTCTATGTGAAACACAAAATATTGTCAAGGTCTATTTTCCAAGATGTCTATTGTCAAGATCTGTTTTCTTTCAAATGTGAAAACGAAGTAATTGATGTCTCCTGTGATCCTTTTCATTTGCTTCAAAGTCACACAGTTTTGATGCACAGGGGAGGGAGAGATCCAAAGTAACATTTCATGCATGTTACCTGTCTTTGCTCCCCTTTGACACTCCTTCAAAAGTGCTGGAGGGAAAAAAAAATCCACTTTACATCTCCCAGTGCCCAACATATTGCTGTATCAAAGCAGATGCTTAATCAAAAATTCTGGGTTGTCTGAGTGAGAACTGAACTGATGGGGTCCTGGGGGGATGGAAAACCCTGATCTGAGCAGTTATCCATCAGTTAGGACACTGTCATTACCTATGCAGTTGGTACCCTCCTCACTGGCCATAAATCCTGCTGGGCAAATGCACAAGAAGCTTCCCTCGGTGTTTTCACAGCGTCCTTGGGAGCAGAGGTGTTGCACCTGAGCACATTCATCAATATCTGTTAACAAAAATATGTGGGAAAAGATCAGCAAAAAACTCAGGCTCCCTGTTCCGTAAAACACCAGCCTGCTGTTCCATAAGACCTTCGTCATGGAGGAGACATGATCTTTCTCTCTCAGATCCATGAAGAACTATTAATAGGAATATGGAAGCAGCTTATTGTACGTGCTTCAAAGGCACAGAAAAACCATCACAAAGAGACAGATTTTAGATCATGAGAGAAGAGCTATGCTAAAAAGTGGGGTCATCTGAGCACCGGAGTTCCTGTCAGTAGGACAGTTAGGGGCTCTTCCACTGTGCAGCAGGTGGAGCTGGACTAGGTCATCTCAGTTGCCTTTTCTGCTGAATATTTTAGGTTCTAAAGGTGAACACATAGATTGCACACACATAACGCACAAACAGCTGTGTGCATGCCTCTTTTCCTTCCCATGCAGACACACAAAAGTCATACACATGTAGTACTAGAAATGTGCCTTTGTTACTTTATTTTATCAATGCCTAAAAACTTAGTGCTGAAGTTTCTTTTTAAAAAAAAGAGAGAAATTAAATTGAGGGTTAACACATTAAGATGTTTTACTTAACCCTATTACATCTCTTTCTGAAATACCCCCCAAAATATGTGGGATCCTTTATTTATAAATTCATTAATAGCTTCATGCTAGCATATAGGGATTTTCAACTTAGAAATCTCTCTTAAAAATCGTATTTCATGTACTTAAGTGAATTCTTTGTTGCAGCATATATTAATTTGTTTCTGATTGCAGGTACCTATTGCTAAAGCTTGTATTTCATTTACTTTATCAAAAAGAAAAAACTTTGTAAATTATTTCACCTCTGTGGCAAAGTAGGTACACTTGAACAAAGAAGTAAGAGAATCCTGGGAGTTTGGCAAACTTTTTTTTTTTTTGAGTTCCCTTAGCTGAGAAATAAACATGTAACAAAATCAAATAGTAACATTTTCCCCAAAGATGGTTAAATTGATTTAAGAAAAAATTATGCTCTAAATATGCAAACACTTCATACTTAATAGTTATGCCTATCAAAAGCATCTCTTACCAACACACTTTCTCTGCTGCTCACTGAATCTGTAGCCCTCGTAGCATATACAGGTGTACCTCACCGGCAGGTTAATGCAATGCCCTGCTCCACAGATGTCAGGGTTCACAGTGCATTCGTTTATTTCTTTAAAAGTAAACAAAATAATGTGAAAAACACAGACATGAACACAAAGGTTTGTATTGCTTCTGAAAACCATTACTTTGTGTTTCCCAACTAGGTAAGCAAATTATTGCTAGGTATGCACTTAGAAGACAAAGGTGATCTAGGAAATCAATTATAATTTCTGACAATTACTTTATGATTGATTAGTCACACTCAAAGTCATCAGTAGTTCCTAGTAAGACAATTTCTAAGATGAACTGGAGTAGACACAGAGAAGGAGGTCATGTCGAAAGAGGTAAGAAAATCAATTTTTTGAAAGAAAGATTTAATTTGGAGGACTTAGAAAATGCATAGCTATGCTCCTCACGGAAGGGTCGTATATGCTAAGGACACATGGGCCACCAGAGTGGTCATTTCCCTGGTGGTCAATTTTGTTCTTTTCTGTGATTTCTTTTTCTTTTGTATTTTTATTAGCATACATTTAAAAAAATCAATTCTTAATAAGCAATTTCCAATGTGGACTGTCAATGAATTTCTGTCCTCTATATTACTTTAGATGAGGGAGTTTGACCCCATCACTGATTTCTCCTGATAAGAAATATATGGCAACTTTCCCCTCATTAGCAAGCCAAATTTGAGTCCAACAAAAATGTCTAAACTCCCCCAAAATATTTCATCTTCATCCTCAAGACAGACTGCACACTTCTTCTGTGATACTTCTAGGTGTGTCTTAATTTGCCAGTTTCCATGTGAGCATATTTTAGTTATAATGGCAAAGTAGAATCTTCTTCCCAGTCTTCTGCTAAATCCCCTTACCCTCCTTCTGACGCTTGTGTGAGACTTCTCTGTGCCGGCAACACTGGCCAAGTCCCCACTCCACTCACATGTAACTATGGTGGAGGAAGGTTCATAGGAGTGCATCAGAATGAACTTAATTAACAAAAGGACACAGAGGCTGGATGCAGTGGCTCAAGCCTACAATCCTAGCTACTCAGGAGACAGAGATCAAGAACATCTTGGTTCCAGGCCAGCCTGGGCAACGAAAGTACACGAAACTCCATCTCAACCAATGGCTGGGTGCAGTGGTATCTGTTATTCCAGCAGCATGGGAAGCATAACTAGGAAGATCAGGGTCCAAGCAAGCATGGGTATAAACGTAAGACCCTATCTAAAAAACAACTAATGCAAAATGACTGGAGGCCTGGCTCAGGTCATACAGAGGCTGCCTAGCAAGTACAAGGCCCTGAGTTCAAACCCCAGTACAGGAAAGAAAAAAGTAGCCTCCTGTGTTGAATTACCCAAGCCCAACAGTTCCTATTCTCAATGGCCTTAAGTGCTGGCTTGCAGTTAGTACAGGGACAAATCCTGTCGCTGCCTTTATAGTTCAGTAGCATGGGGCAAGTTACTCAGCCATTCTAAGCCTCAGTTTTCTACAAGTGCAAAATAGAAATAACCAGAGTTCAAACTTCAGGGCATGAGACTGAAAAGAAAAATTCTAAGTAATGGATCTAGCTTAATGCCTGCTGTGTTACATATGCTCTGCAAAGGCTAGTCATCATCGTCACTGTTCCTGTTGTTCACACTGAAGTCACTTAAGAACATACAGCAAAGAAGGGCTTGGGATGGGGGGGCATGCCTGCAATCCTAGACACTGGGGAATCATAGTCTGAGGCCAGCCTGGGTAAAACTGCAAGATCCAAGCTGAAAAATAAACTAAAACAAAAAAAAAAGGAGGGGGGCACTGGATGATTAGCTTGAGCACTTAAAACTAAGTGACTAACAGTAACACACAAATCATTGACTTGTCATACATATATAGCATAGATTATGCAATCACTAGTAGTTCAGGGAAATGCTTATGAAAAAGAACACAGAATAAGATCTCAGTTACACGAAATGTTATCATTCGCTGGTAAATGGATGGAATTGGAGAACATCATTCGGAGTAAGGTTAGCCTGGCCCAAAAGACCAAAAATCGTATGTTCTCCCTCATATGCGGACATTAGATCAAGGGCAAACACAACAAGGGGACTGAACTTTGATCACAAGATAAAAGCAAGTGCACACAAGGGAGGTATGGGGATAGGTAAGACACCTAAAAAACCAGATAGCATTTGTTGCCCTCAACGCAGAGAAACTAAAGCAGATACCTTAAAAGCAACTGAGGCCAATAGGAAAAGGGGACCAGGAACTAGAGAAAAGGTTAGATCAAAAAGAATTAACCTAGAAGGTAACACCCATGCACAGGAAATTAATGTGAGTCAACTTCCTGTATAGCTATCCTTATCTCAACTAGCAAAAACCCTTATTCCTTCCTATTATTGCTTGTACGCTTTCTTCAACAAAATTAGAGATAAGGGCAAAATAGTTTCTGCTGGGTATTGAAGGGGTGGGGGGAGAGGGAGGGGGCGGAGTGGGTGGTAAGGGAGGGGGTGGGGGCAGGGGGGGAGAAAGGACCCAAGCATTGTATGCACATATGAATAATAAAAAATAAATAAATAAAAATAAAAAAAATTTTTAAAAAGATCTCAGTTACACTATAATATATACAGGAAAGAAGACTGGGAGGAAATAGTCCAAATTTTGCCATTTGTGGACTGGCATTTTCTTATCCATACTTTTCTGTATTTTTAAGATTTCTATGGGAAGCATGCATTAGTACTTTCTCAATCAAGAAAACGCTTCCTTAAAAAAAATTTCTAGGGCCATGCATGGTGTGATGATGCACACCTGTAATCCTAGCTACTCAGCAGTAGGAGATCAAGAAGACCACCGTTTTGAGGTTAGGCTGGGGGATAGCTCAAGTGGTAGAGTGTCTGCCTAACAAGTATGAGCTCCTGAGTTCAAACCCCAGAACTGCCAAAAAAAAAAAAAAAAAAAACTATCCACAGGTTTGAGTCTAACTTGGGCAAAAAGTTAGTGAGACCCAATCTCAACAAAAAAGCAGGTCATGGTGGAACACATCTGTAATTCCAGCTATGAAAAGGCATAAGTAGAAGGATTGTGGTCTGAGGCTTGTTCTGGACAAAAACCCAAGACCCTATCTGAAAAATAACTAAAGCAAAAAGGGCTAGAGGAGTGGCTCAAGCAGTAGAGCGCCTGCCTAGCAAGCATAAGGCCCTGAGTTCAAGTCCCAGTACCTCCAGTGTGTGTGTATATAAAATTTCTGCGTGTGGTAAAATTCTGAAAGTACAAGGTACTCTTCACCAGATTATACTCTTAGACTCTTGGGTAACAATTCTGTTCTCTGTAGGAATTTTTCAGTGGGCTAGTGTAAGAAACACATCTCTAGCCATCTTTCCTATATTACAGGTAGATGCCTCCTTGAAATATGATTGAAACTAAGATTTCTGGGTAGCCTTTGTAATTATTGACTTCCCTTTATACTCTTCTCTGCCATTTTCATAAAACAGGAAAGACATGCTGTCCATATTTGCAAAAAGAAAATGAATTCATTAGAAGATGAATTAATATCCTTGGGCACAGATTTAGAACAAACTCAAAGGCTGTAACTCTGGGACTGGTGACAGGCCGGATGAGAAGATACTGCCACACTCTCACGCACACCGATTTTGTGATTATCAAATGTTTATTATTTTGCAGCATGTCTTTAGGATGTGAATAAGAATTGTCAAAAGTATGTGCTGCTTAATTCATGTTGACTTAAAAAATTTTTTAGTGTTTTATTCATTCATTTGCTTGGTGGTACTGGGGTTTGAACTCAGGGACTTGTGCTTGTTGGGCAGGTGCTCTACCACTTGAGCCATGTCTGCCAGCCCTTGTGATGCTTAATTCAAATATGATATGTTCCTATGGAGCAGTTTGCCAATCTATTTAAATTGATTGTTCATAAATTGACTGTAAGGTAGGAGAGATGGTTAAGAATTCTAAGTCTTTAGTCTTAGGAAATGAAATTAATGGCAAGGGCTAATAATTCAGAACCTTAAATAAAAGCTGTAGGGCAGAAGTTACACTGGTGAAAACGGTGGAGGTTTAGTTGATTATCTCAGAGGTTAAGTACACAGAGAAAAACACTGCTCTTGGCTGCTCTTCGTAACATGGGAATGTTACATGACGCCACTAGAGGGTACTAGGAGCCACATCAAGGAGGAAAAGGACATTTCCTGAAAAATACTTGACTTCTACATTGGTTGTCCCATTTTATGCAGTGATTAATTAGTGTAACTTTCAACATTTTGACCTCAGAGAGCATTTTCATCCACTTGCCAGGGAAGGTTCCCCCCTTCTAGACAGATAGCAGCAGGAGCCATGACTCCTTCAAAACTCTGCGTTCTGTTGACTATTCATCAAAAAGTCAGTTTTTCTTAAGGTAAAAAACAAATGGCTGATACTCATATTTCAAAACTCTTAAAATATGTCTTCCTCAGCTCTCCCTCCTTTCCTATTAGGTTTTCCTTCTCAATTACAAGTACAGAATCCAGAAAGGTGAGCCCTGAGGAAAAGTTTTCTACTTTGTAGGGCAAAGATAATATAATGTGCTTTATATTTTTAAGGGCTTTGGGTATGGCTTAAGTGGTAGAGAGCTTGTCTATCACGTGCAAGGCTTTGAGTTCAAACCTCAGTACTGAAAAAAAAAAAGTTAAGGAGTCACCACACACAGGCAGGTGAACCTAAGCCCACAGAGTTGGCCAGTTCATGGAGAAACATGCATTTCTTTAAGCAAACTGTCAACATGAGCTCTGGAAAGAGGCCTCTGACACCACAGAGGCAAGGCCTCCCACAGGCAGCACTAGTTACCGGCCTCAGAGGGAACACTGGTAAAGGGAATACCGTATCTCCTTCAGCTTCATGGCATCCCAGAGAGATGGTCAAGATAGCGCTCCCCACTAGGGTATTATATGTCCTTCTAATGCCCACCCATAGGCCTCTTGGTTCAGGGGATGGCTGTACCCTTTCTCCCTCTATGTGCCCCCTGAACAACTTCCCCTTCACTGAGTCAAGGACCTTATTCTATTTCTTTTGCTACAGTCCACTTAGAATTTGGAAGAACAACCATGGTCAAAAGTCAATAGAAAGCCAAATGCTCTTTTTATCCCAACTGGAAGGCCAATGGCAAATTTAACACCTCGATATATTTTCTAAGACTAACTAAAAAAGAAAGCTTTTGGCAGAATGAAAATAAGAATGCTGACCTTTAGTTTGTTTCTTCATCAATTACTTACTTGAAAGAGTGAATGAATGAATGATTGAACAAACGAATGTATAAAAATGCAATCTGGAAATACTAACGTATGATCATTTCACATTTAACAAGAGCTCATTTTCCATAGCACACATAGGTTTTTGAGACCGTAACGACAGGGAAATGCTTCAGGGACAGACGTTTTTGAAGGGGTCAATTCTGAGTTCTGGAAAAATCAGATGAGCGAATAGTTTTTAAAATGTCTGGGCCATGACAATGACAGAGGTTTCCATAAAGCAGTCATGGAAGACAAAGACTAATTTCTGGCCAGTCTGCAATGGCCATGGAGAAGAGCAGAGCAAGGTATCAAATGTCAACTCATGGAAAGGTTTACCAAAATGCCCTGGCTTCCTAAATGTCCCCACAATGAGCATAAATTGTCCCACACAATTGAAACAGATGTTTCTACTTTGTCAATATTTGCCAGAAAAATAAAGGTTTGATTTTCCATCCTCTCTCTCAGCTATTAAGACGCTGTGCTAAATCAAGAATTTATAGCTGAAATGTATAATTTATTTGGACAGTATGCCAATAATGCAAGTCACCAAGTCAGCTGTTAAGAGTGGAAAATATCACATTTATTTCCTGCAAATTCATAGTATGCTGTATAAACTTTTCTATATCAAAGTGTGTCTGACTAAATCTAAAATGAAGACTTCCAATCTCACCATCATATAGATATTATCACTAAGCAATGTGGAGCATATTATATTTATTTAGGCTTTTACTTGTTATTCTATCCTTTCTTTAATTATAGGAGAAAGAAACTAAGACTAATAAATAACATTTATTTCTTCTGTATTTAGGGGGAAAAACTATATAATATTTCTGAGAGAAATGATCAGGTTGTTCCTTAAATATCATATTAATGAGAACATTTATTTTGTGATTTAAATTAAATTTGGTACAAAACAATCCTCCTATGCTAGTGCAGACCACTGTTTACAATGTACCTCTAAAGCTGCAACCACTACCACTCCAAGACTGTAATTTTTTCTCTTTGGATTCTTTCAGAGAGATTTTTTTCCCCCTATAGGAAGCAGAAGTACCTATAACTACTACATGCAAAAAAAAACATTACTTATTTCCTGGAAGGAAATATTTGTGCTTCAAGCATGTGATAGCAGATGTCAGCCCTGTATATCTGCCAAACTCGAATCAGGCTGTCTCCTGACAACTTCATATAGCAGAGCTACTTTCTTTTTTTTTTTTTTTTTTTAATCAGGTCTGTAGTTCAACCGAAGCTGACCAAGTTCGATTTGTTATTCCTCACACAGCTGCACGGAAATGATGAAGCTGCATTTATCTATCCAAACTCGATTAACCTCTACAAAGCTAGTTTACAAGAGATTTGTCCGCTGAACTCAGCCACACTCATTCAAAACTAAACTGATCTTCCATTGAAAACTGAAAATAGGTGCTTACTAGAAAGAAAGAAAGTACTTATGGTACTTATTTAGAAAGAAATAGTGAATTACATCGTCACATCACAACCTTTATTTTTAACAGAGACAAACAATTAGAAGGTCTTTGCTCACTGAGATAGTACATTACATACTTGTACACCTTGCAAAGAGCAGAATCTCTTAAAGATGTGCTTAATAAAGTGAGTGCATGCATGTGACGTAGCTGTGCCTATTTTAAAATCACCATCATTTCCTGCATCACTCCAGTTCACTTATAACTGCTAACATTTCTGTAGCACTTTTCCCGATAGTAGAAAATCCAGAGTGGTTGCCATTTAGCTTGGGAAGGGCCAGGGCTCTGGGCACAGACCTGCCTTGAACTATCACTGAACTAGCTGAGAAGGCAGCATCCAGCCATGGGGAGCCTTTGCAGTCCCTCGGCACCTGGCATTTCACCCCAGGATGTGAGAGCTTTTGAAAAACACTTTCAGTCTGCAGGCTCAGCTCAAATGCCTAAGAGAAAATGGCTTACAGTCGAACACACAAGAATACATCCCTTAGCAAGGAAGCAGATGTTCTGAGGAGTGAATATTCTAGAGGACTCTGAACACTGTCAATTAGTCTCTTATATATCGCCAGCCTTGTCCTGCAACAGTATTGGTAAGGTAGTTAGATTAAGTTGGTATGATGCCACTTAGCAGATTTATTTTTTAAATGTATTTTTCTGAACTGACAGATAAAATTGTGTATATTTATTTTACATGATATGATGTTCTGAAGTATATATACCTTGTGGAATGATTAAATCTGATTGTTAACGTGTACATTACTCCACATAGTTACCATTTTTGTGGTGAAAACACTTAAATCCACTCAGCACTTTTCACAAACATAATAGCTGTTACAATATATTACAGTACTGTGTGGTTCTTATTAACTGGAGTTCCATGTTAAACAGACCTCTGGAATTAATTCCTCTTATCTGATTGAATATTGAAGTGATTTTTTTTCTGGGTCTGAAAATATTTGTTCACTTTATAGTAAATGGGAAATACAAAAAATTCTAAGCACAAAAAGCCATCAAAACCTCTTAGATCTCACTACAAAAAATAATCATGGCTAATATCTGTGTATTTTCACCCAGCATTTTCTCAATGTATACATCTTTTTTAATGTAATTGGTATAATACGCTATATCTTTCATCTTTTATATCCTTCATCTTAAATTTATCTATTTTCTGACCATTTCCTGATACATTTCAACAAAAATTCTTCAAAAATACTGTATCTGGTGGCAGCACAATTTTCCAATATACAGATGTAACAAAAATTATCTATTTCTTTATACTTGAATGTTTTAGGGTCTTTCCTTCTCTATTATACATTGTGCTGTGATAAGTAGTCATTTATATAAGCCATTATCTCAGCCTTTGGGGACATTATTTTCTTAAATAAGATATCTTAAAATAGGCTTACTGGGTCAAAAGTTGTGAACATTTGTAAAGTTCTTTATATATATAGCCAGCCTGTGCTTTCCAGAAGGCTGAACCAGTTTCTACTCTGTGGCAATTAATTTTATGAGTCAATTTAACTGGACCAAAGGATGGCCAATGAGCTGGTAAGACATTATTTTTAGGTATGTCTGGGAGGGTGTTTCCTGAATACTTGGCATTTGAGTTGGTAAACTGACTAACGAGGACTGCCTCACCAATGTGAGCGATCTTCATGCTATCTATCCACAGGCGGATGGATCCACTGACACACGAGAATGTTATGGTTTCGATATGAAGCGCCCCCCACGGCCTCCTGTTTTGAGTTTTTGGTCCCTTGCTGGTGGTGCTGTTTTGGGAGGCTGTGAAAACTGCAGGAGGTGGGGCGTAGTTAAAGGAAGAGGTGTGTCCTTGAAGACCTCAACTTGCACCTCCTGTTGGCCACATAGTAAAAACCAGCTTCCACTACACACTCCCATCGCCATGATATTCTGCCCCAACACAAAGAGCATGGGGTCGAGCAACCATGGGCTGAATCCTATGACACTGTGGGCCAAAATAAATCTTTCCTCTCCTAAGCTGTTTATGTCAGGTATTTTGGTTACAGTGATGGGAACAATAACTAATACAAGTGCTGGGCCCAAATAGAACAAAAAGGAGGTAGAAGGATGAATTTACCCTCTGCTGGAACTGGAGTATCCATCTTCTTCTGCCCTTGTACACCAGTGTCCTGGTTCTCAGCCCTTCCAGTTCAGTCTGGGACTCACACCACTAGCTGCCTTGGTTCTCAGGCCTTCTAGTTGGGACTAAACTCCATCCCTAGCTTTCCAGGAATCCAGCTCACAGGTGGCAGACTGTTGGACTTCTCAAGTTCCAGACTCTTGTGAGCCAACCCCTCACAATAAAGCTCTTTGTCTGTACCTCTCTATGTAACCTGCTGGCTACCCTCCTCTGAGAATCTTTCAGTAATCTGGGAGTCTCATTTTACCCTAATTAAAAACAGCTTCAGTGGGTTGTAAATACTAATCTGATAACGTATCATCTTATTTAAATTTACATTTGATTATTCATAAAGTCAAAATTTATTATATGCTCCTTGGTATTGTTTCTTGCTATGAATTATCTGATTGTTTTCTTATTTCTCTATTGTTAGTATTTTCCCTGTTGATTTATAAGAGATCATTACATATTAAGGATATTATTAGTTTTTTTTGCATTTGCTTCAAACACAATATACTTTTGTAATTTTTCTGATACAGGGTTTCACCATTTTCTGAGGCTGATCTGGAATTTTCTATGTAGCCCAGGTCAGCCTTGAACTCATAATTTTCCATCCTCAGCCTGAAAGTGCTGGGATTACAGATGTGAGCCACTACTTTTGGCCAGTTTTATAATTTTTAAAGTAATGATTAAAACATGTTTATTATAAAGAATCTTGAAAATATATAAAAATATTTTGGCTGGGCAGGTGGCTCACACTTTTGGCTGTAATTACTAGACAGGTGGAGATGAGGAGGATCACAGTTCAAAGCCAGTCCAGGCAAAACGCCAGTAAGACCCCATCTCAACCAATACCTGTCATCCTAGCTATGAAAGAAGCATAAAGAGGAAGATTGTGATCCAAATTATCCCAGGAAAAATCTAAGACCCTGCTTAAAAAGCACCAAAGCAAAAAGGGCTGGGGGCATGACTTGAGTGGTAGAGCACCTGACTGGCAAGTGCAAGGCTCCAAGTTCAAACTCCCATACTCAAAAGAAAATGTTTTGAAGAACATAAAGAGTGCCCATGATCCTATTATCTGGTGACAGTCAAACATTTTATGTATTTTTTCTCATTTTCTGTGTTTATAGACACTTAAAAAATATAAGTGGGATCATTACACTGTGCTATATATTTCATATATTCCATAAGTGTGTCTTTCTGACATTAAATATTCTTTGAAACATTAATAGCTATGTTATATTCCATTGAATATACACTATAATTCACTTGTGCATATTCCACCTCTCAGTAATATTTTAAGTATTTCCAAATATTTGTTACTATAACTCACCCTACCATAAGCAATCTTCTACATCTGCCATTACATATTAAACAAGGTTCAGAGCCATGTTTCCATAGGGCACACAGCATGGAAGATCCCATACCCACCTGTCACTTGAGTAGGAGCGATCACTTGGCTGGCACTTGATGTTGAAGCCTCAGGAGCCACTTCGACAGGCACAGGAGGTGACATCTTCTCAATCACTACTACAGGAGGAGATGGGGAGAAAAAGAAAATTAAAGTCTGTTATGAGCCCTTGAAATGCAAGCCTGACTTGGTGTAATAATACATCATAATAGTTCTCGGATCTAGAGAACTGCTATAGATCCTGAAAGCTCATGGTACAGTTATTAATTTATAGGTCTGCTTTCAACATTTAGCAAGAATATCCAAAAGCAATTCAGAAATTAAGAAAAATGACTATCTATCAAAAAATGACTTTCAAAGTCATTTGAAAATAGTTACAGTACTGTAGCTATACAAATAGGATGTAAGCAGAGGAACACAGTAAAGTATGCATTTTTCATATTTAAATTCAATCAAATATTCTAGTACTCTATTAAACACAATCAGAGACACAAAGATTCTGTCTTCTGCTTTCGTTAAGAACACTCTTACAAACAGCACAGACCAACACAAGCTACCTGGAAACTGTGGGTGCAGTTGAACTGTTGAAATGCCTGGAGAAAGCTGGGGTTGCCCAGGCTCAAGTTTGGTTTTCTCTTGATCCAGTGAAGGTATTTCCTGGGTGGTTGTATTTGAGAGAGAAGAGAGAGAGAGAAGAATTAAAAGTGGGAATTATTTTATTTCCCACATAGTATATTTTAATTAATTACATTCTTAGGTAAAGAAGTATCACAGGACATTAGACATTGACCTGTATAACTCTGTGACACAGAAACCCTACTGTACTGCTGCTTCTGGGGCAAGCCCTTGATTCTTAACATAGTGCTGACTTACACACATGCTCTCATCCATTTCCCGGGCACTCAAAGTCAGACCTTTCCAACAATGGCTGTGGCCCAGGGGTCGATATTTGGTCTCCAACAGGGCAATACCAACCCCAAATGACATAACTCCTATGTGGCTCTTCCCCACTACCACACTCTGCAGATTAAATAATGGATGTAACGTGAACAGCATAACAAAGAACCCATGCTAAGTTAAATATTTTTCACCAGGCAGTTATTATGACCTCCATTAGCCTCACATCTGACAATGTGTCAACTTTGGCTCTCTGAACAGTCACAGCAACAAGAACTGTGGTCTTAGAGGAGGATTTAGATCTCCCTAACACATCCTGTCACTCACTCTTGTCCCCTGCACATAGAGCAAGTAAACAATCCATCACCATGGCTCAAATCCAGCGACAGCTCCATAGGGCTCAGGCCAACTGAACAATTAGTCTAGTTATAGACCTGTGCCTTCACCCATACCAGCATGGGGCCAGAAAGCTCGTAACAACACTTCATTAAAAGTATTTATCAAAATTAACTTTCTCACTGTTACCCTTCATCTTCTTTTTCTGGCTTTAACTACTGTCCCTTCCAGAAAGCTCACTTTCCTGGCCTCTGTTTCACTCTTATCCTTTCTCCTTCCTTCACTTATCACCTCTTTTCTATTTCTAAAACACAGCCTGACTGAATATTTTATCAAAGACCCAATTTTGTAGGCATGAATGCATAAAGGGTAACTTTGTTTAGATATTCTACAGATTCCTCAAATCCTCCCCCACAAGATGAAATCCAATTTCATCTTTTCTGTCAATGCCACAGTCATTCATCCACCCATGCAGAGTCAAAGGTACTTTCCAGTCATTCTTTCATCCCTCTCTCCAGTCTGCACTGTTCCTTATAGCTGTTAATCCCTTTCCATACCTATACACTCACCATCCCAGGCTGGCTCATTCTTTCATGCTTGGTCTATCGTACTAATCTAACTGGCTTTCAGGCTATCTTTGCCTCCGTCTCTTGGTTAATCCCATCACAATTCATCTTCCAGAAACACTGAGTACTTACTACATTTTCCCACATACTGCCTCTTCTTAAGAATACAGACAAGCTTTTTATTACCTATTAGAGATGACTGTAATCACTCTTGATCGCACCCCATTCCCTGAAGCCCCTGGCCAATGCCAACAACAAGCAGACTGTAATCAAATGTTAATCTGCTCCTGTAGTTTACAGACAGATTTTCACCCAACAGCATGGGGCAGTAGACTTCTTAATCAACACCACTTCTCCACTTGACAGGTAGGGACCAGTTGAGTAGCTATTTCCTCAGTGATTGCAACTGTAGTTTGATATTTCCAACTTTGCAAAAACAGCTCCAAATTCTCTTTTCTAACCAAATCTTTCATAATCCTTAATGTCTTCCTACCAAACCATTGCACATGTAAGTTTCTCACCCCTGGGCCCTCCACCCTCCTCTCTGTTCATCTATCTTTAACATACTGAGACCTTTGTAAAGTACCAAGACCACAAAGACCATGATTCTATTTTTCCCACTACCTCCTCAGAAAATAGAATGCAGCCAAATGTATGCAAGAAAAGTGTTCAGGATCTCTTTTAGATTCGTGTAGGACTTGCCACAAACTCATAATCAAAAAAGAATAAAACTGAGTTATGATGAGGCTGGCCCACTTACAAGCTAAATGATTCTCCCTTATCATCCAGAACTAAATTCAAAATCAACAAAATTGCAAGCTACTATACATAGTTAAAGTTTAGAAATGAGAGCTAGGAACAGCAAATGCATACGTAAAATATGTGTATCTGTTGTACTTCTTCCAGGCTCAATATCCCTAACTTCTCCTTGATGAATGCTGACATTCCAAAATCATAATTCCTTTTTCTGGATATTGTTTAGCAGCTATGTAATAACATATACGTCTAAGACTACAATTTAAAAAATTATAACTAAGCACAGAGGAGCTTGCCTGCAATCCCAGCTACTTGGGAAGCAGAAGCAGGAGGATCACAAATTTAAGGCCTACCCAGGCAAAGTTGTTAAGAACCTATCTAGAAAAGACCAAAACAAAAATAAAATAAAAATAAAAAGACTAAGGGCATAGCTCAAGTGGTAGAGCATTGGCCCAGCAAAAGCAAAGCCCTGAGTTTAGTCTCAACTACTGTACATTAACAAAGAACTATTTAATAATTTACATATGTATCACCCTCATCTAAATTCCAGTACTTAGTGTTTTCTTACCATCTGAATGAATAATACATATGTATAAGCATTTAATAACTACCTGATTTTCCTGCTATCCATGCAGAGTTCAGAGAATGCTTACTATTTCACAATTAGAACTTCAATCCAACAAATGTCTGCATTCCCTACTAATAAGTCTCATGAATCAGAGTCCCATACTAGGTCCCCAAACCAAAGACTGATAAAAAACTCCCTAAAATGTCGAAGAAACAGTGTTAAAATATTTGACTGTAACTTTCAAGAGTAAGCTCTGTTTTTACTCTACTTCAATTCAAATGTGCATGTTAAATTTTAGTTGAATTAAGAAGTACCTTACTTATTTTACATGAACTCTAAGAACACACATACACAAACATGCCAGAGTCTTTCTTTCCATAGGTAGTTCCAGCAATGAGTTCACTCTGAATTCTGTTTATGTCCCTGATTCTCCTTGATTCCCACCATTTTCTTCTCACTGGAATTTAAGTTCCGTGAAAATAGGAAAATTTTTGTCTGGTTTGCTCTCTATTATTTTCCCCATACTGAGAATAGTGCCAACTGTATAGCAGGTTCTGAATAAACATTTCTTGAATGAATGAATTCTGTATTTCTTCAAATTAGATGATGCACCATGTATATCTTAGTGTATTTAAATTTTCAAATCTTGTACATAGACTTAAAAATTAGTTTGATGGCAAAAAGAGAGTAGACTTGAAAACAATTAATAATTACCTTCTCAGGAGGCACTGTTGCCACTAAAACCAGAAAAGAAAGAAGGGAATTACTACAATTTAAGACAATGCACTCATTATATTTCATTAAAAAAATACAAATCCTTTATCTCTCCAAAAGGATTAAGAATCAAACCAAGTAAAATGCAGAACCACAGTCACCTGCCACTTTGAAGAATTTTACACATGACTAATGGAGAACGCTCTGTGCTTTTCCATTCTTGAACTATAGGAGCTCAGAGAACAAATGTGGCTAAGTCTTTCGAACTCGAAATTAACATAATTAAACTAAAACATTAAACCAAATAAAGATAAACTAAAGAGAAGGAAACACTTTCTAGTACCTTATTTTATGCCTAATCTTAATTTTATGGAACTTCCCATGTCTTAGGAAACAAATGTTTTCAGTAATGAGTCAAATACTTTTAACCTAGTATATAATATTTGAAATGCTATCGTTCATCAATACTCAAAAAGAATGCCACTTACTTCAGCAAAAGACATGAATATAGATACTGTATTCCTGATGTAGTCTATTTTTTAATAAATCCCTGTAAACATTTTCATGAAGACAGGCTAACTTATGGGGGGAGGGGGAGAAGACCTTACAAGCCATTAAGAATCAATTAAAAGTTAGCATCAATGTATTGAGTACTAGAAAATGTCACACTGAACAGTCCCTAGACTCCCTCTACAGTGTAAGGCCTTAACTATTTCCTTGCCAAACGTGCTCCTTGGTCATAAGTCCATTATGTATTCTCTGAATGACATGTGGTCATGTCCCCTTGCTTGGTCTTAGGGTTCTCAGAAGGTAAATGAAGGGACTGTCCTAGCTGATCTTCCAGATCCCTTCAATGAACTGTCTCCTGCTTTTTTCCTGCATTTCACCCTCAATTATCCCTCACTGCTCATTTCAGGGAAGCTCAGTTGATACTTTAACTTTTTGAGGCCTGTAGATTCTACTTTGTAAAGTAATATTTACTAATTGGCTCCTCTGACACAGACGTGAATTCAGATTGTTTCCCGAAGGATCAAAATTACTCTCCAGAAATAAACATTAAGTAAACATAGCCCTCAAACAGCAAGAAATGCTCTGGAATTACCATGGGATGTTACCGTCTAGGTACATATTCTAGAGTAGTGACTCTCAGTTGGGGTAGTGCTGCACATCTCATCCAGAGGTGTTTACAATGTTCCGACAGCTTTTTGGTGTAACAACTACAGTGGGAGGAATGAGACTGGCATCTAGAGGTCAAAGGCTGTAGTGCTGCTGAATGGCCTACAACGCACAGGGCAGTCTGCCCACCCAGCAAGCAACTATCCATTTTAATGGTGCTGAGGCTGAGAAACCCTGCTCTGGAGGGGTATAAACAGGGAAGCCGAGGTACAGACATACAGACAGGTGACTGGAGTCCATTGCTCACTCCCACTCTCACCTTCAGGTTCCGCCACTCCTGGCCCGTGTTCCCGGGAGAAGGTCAGGGCCTCCGCTGGCTCTTCCTTGGCTGGGAGAGGTGGAGGATGAGTACTTTTAGCAACAGGTTGAGTGTTCTTTGGCTTCACAAATACAGGTCCTTTACCTACATGGTGATGGATTGGCCTGCGTCTATGAACGCCAGAAACCGTATAACCCATTCCACCAGGACAGATTTCCTTAAAAGCAGCTAGATTTGGGATGGGAAAATATTCCTTTTAAAAATCTAACAGTGCAAACTTATACAGAGGAAAATATCATGATGAATATCTCTTAATAAGTCATCACTTACATAGGTACATTTCAAAACCTCAGAAACAGATGCAAAATATAAGCAAATTGCTTATTTCTGATAAACTTGCATAGTTACAGAAAAAACTCATGCCATTTCTTTAAACATTTATCCATCTGTTATTTCCAAATCCTATTCTATCAAGATATATATCCTGATATACACACACTATTTATAAATATGCAGAAAATATTCAGCATGTATTTTATATATCACATTACATATATATCAGAAACAATTCAGGACTGTGTATATCATATTCTGCATGTAAAATATATTACATATAAAATATTGCTAATAGTCATTTTATATACAGAAGACATTACATAGATTACATATCTCATGCTTATGTGCATGCTTAATATCACCAAAAATTAGGCTTTTTTTCCCTCCTGTTTCAGTACAATTTCATTATTTATTAAGAAGTCAATACCATATATAAGAAGGAAGAGACAGACAGACAGACAGGGTGTGTCACTTTTCAAAATAATGAGGTGCTGAAATCCTCATAATTTGTTTCCAGTTGAAGAACCCAAAAGACTCAGCCAGAATGCAGTGCCTCTGTGGACAGGGTGTCGGTTAAGAAGGACTGAAAAGGGGGAGTGTTTTTGAAGAGACTCTCAGGATAGCAAGAAGGAATCCCATGAAGTGAGACATGCCAGAGAGGACAGATTGAAATCAAGACAGGAAGGAAATGCCAGACCAGACTGTAGTCATTTTCAAGCAGAGGCCTGACAACTGGGGCAAAGCCTGGCCAGGACCAGCTGGCTCAGCTATCCAGAGGACTGGAATCACTCTCCTCCCCAGAATAAAGTAGTTTGTATTCTTAAAAAAGAGTGGACTCTGTATGCAATCTGCTAACCCCACTACATAATCCCCACAAATAAATAAAGGGGAAAGACAAGGGTGGCAGGGCAGTGTGTGGCCTACAGAGGAAAAATCCACCTAATCCTTTTGCTGTTAGTATTGGAGGCAAATTACCAAACACAGACTCTGAGGAGCTTATGGTCACTTTTTATTTCTACTTTTAAAATTGAAAGTAAAATAAGTCATTTCTCACTTCCACTGAACAAGAGATCTTCTATTCAATGTTCTGAACCTAAAATTAGTTCTCAATAAAAAGGAAACTCCAAAACACTTCTTAAAAGCATGCTAAAATCATTTTTCTAAGGATCACACACTGAACGGTGGAACCTTATTCTTGACATTTAACTAAGAAATAGAATTCTTACTTGAAGATGGATGTTTCCAGAAGAAAGCACCTTTTCTACTAAAATTTTTAATGAAAGTCACCATATAACCAAAATTAATTAAGTGCAAAAAATTCATCTTTCATACTATTTTTAAATTTATGTATTGTCAGGCTGAAGGAATAGCTCAAGTGGTAGAGTGCCTGCCTAGCAAGCAATGAGGCCCTGAGTTTGAACCACAGTACCACCCGAAAAAATTGAAGTATTATACCATGGGAGGTGTCTGAGTTACGTTCACCATCTTGATTATTCTTCATTTAAGGATTACAAAGCTAAAATGAAGAGTTTAAAGGAGGGTGACAATGGTCAATGTACTTTCTATACATGTATGAACAAGGAACACTGAAACCTGTTGAAGCCATTTTAAGAAGGGGGAGGGGCAAGAGGGAGAATAATGGAGGGAATGAACCAAACTGGTGTACATTGTACATATATATGGAAATAACAAAATGAAACCCCTGTAAAACTATTATATATTAATAAAAATATTTTTAAAAGATTTTAAAAAAGGATTACAAAGCTATCAAAATTGAACATAAAGAGAAATGTGTCTATGGATTACAATTTTCACTTGATTTTTATTTTGAATTGAGTGTGTTAGATGGCACAGGGGAGTAATAGGGCGTATTGGAGATGCCTAAAATTATCTAACCTACCAATTAACCATTGGCATTGTATATCTTTTCCTCAATTTTCTTCCTGACTCTAACTACCAACAAAGGTGGATCATGATTCTTAAATTTATATCAAAATCCTGTCTGCAAAATCCTATCACACAACTTATAGTTAAAGTCACTACATGGTCCTGTGAGCTGTAATGCTGCAATTTACTATATGGAGAGTATCTTATCACATGAGCAATTTAGTAGATGTTATACCCATCCCAAGCCAGTGAAAAAGAAGCTACTCCTTCCTTGTTCATATCATGCCTAACGTTTGCAGGTTACACTTCTTCCTTTTCCATTTAACTCCACTTGACCCTGCTTGAGAACTTGGTGACTCCTTGGTAGAAGTAAGGTACTTAGAGAAATTTACTCTTTCAGGGCATGGGGCAATCATGTTCCAAACTGAAGGTTTCAAAAGTTGAATTCTTAATGCTGAGGTCTTTGGAACATTCATAGGGGTTTTGGCAGAATCTTCTCTGAAAGTTATTAATGTTCATAAATTCAATCTTGAATATGATTCCCTCCATTTCCAGTTAAAGGAGTTAGGTACAGTGTTCAATAAGTGGGTGAATGAGCCAACCTGCACAAGGTCCCATTACTGTAAAATGATGGGTGACCAATCATAAGGAGAGCACACAACCTTAGATCTTTATACCTAAATATAAGACTTAAAGGTCCTAGAACTGAGAATAAAATATAATGGCTTTTTTTATTATCCAAGAGGAATTCTAACGTTACCCAAAAAAATAGGAAAATCTCTTTGTACGTAATTTTTTCCTGTTGATTCAACTTTGCATTTTTTTTCCTACAAAAGTGAGAAAACACATTGTAATATCAAAAACTAAATTAAAAGTCAGAAACCAAAAGTGACCCAAGCTGTCAAAGACACTGCCTACTCACGGCTGGGAATGTTTGAGTGTACAGCTGGGCATGCCTTACCTGTGCCTGGAAGGGGACATTTCTCACAGTGTGGGCCCCATGCCTTGCCCACGCTACAACAGCATAGCTGCTTGGTGAGGTGAACAGACAGAGGGTGCAGACACTGCCTTCCGGAACTGACCAGCCGGTAACAGGGCCCTTTTTCTTCCGCGATCACAGGGGGGTCCGCTGAAGCAGAGAGATAAAGCCTGGTGTCATGTGAGAAACAAAACCAGACCAACTTTTCAAGTGAAAGTAAGTATGGCTCAGAACCCATACTTCAGAATAAACCCATCACCTTTTTTGATGAAGCGTCCATTAGCCAAATGAATTTTAAAGTCAGATCACCAAATATCATGACAATGACTGCTCCTGTCCCTGTCTGGGATCCTTCTTCCATTTCAGCAAACAGGAGATTAGGAATGCGTGCATAAGTGAGAACTAACAATTTCAACAAAGCCCATCTACCCAAAAGACCACCATCAAAATCATATCCCATTGTTTCCTTGTATTTGGCCACAGAGGCAATTCCAGGTTGGCATTGATGAAAGTCCAGGCTCCAAGGAAAATCAGAGCATGGCTGATGCTGCAAACCTGCAGCTGCTCTGCTCACTGCAGGACAGTGAGACTGGCAGGGTCCTGATCTTCCACTGTTAGTAAGGCAATAGGCCACTGATCCAACAACTAGACAGTCTACTGGACACAAAGGGCAAATATGATGACAAAAAGATGAAGTCCTGCCTTCAAGACGTTCCTTTTCTTGAAGGAACATGGGGTTATGTTTCTACAGAACCAGGTGCAAGTCACTTCAAGAATGCTGAGTCAGACCAAGTTTGGTGTCCCCTTGTCTGTTCCCCTACCCCAATCAAAGCTCTTGTCTACAGGAAATCAATGTGAGTCAATGCCCTGTATAGCTATCCTTATCTCAACCAGCAAAAACCCTTGTTCCTTCCTATTATTGCTTATACTCTCTCTACAACAAAATTAGAAATAAGGGCAAAATAGTTTCTGCTGGGTATTGGGGGGGGGGAGAGGAAGGGGGTGGAGTGGGTGGTAAGGGAGGGGGTGGGGGCAGGGGGGAGAAATGAACCAATCCTTGTATGCACATATGAATAATAAAAGAAAAATGAAAAAAAAAAAAAAACAAAGCTCTTCTCTATGAGAGCCAGGTCCAGATTTCCCAATTTGCCTTTCCCTTACCCAATTCCTGTAGCACCTGGTGCTCCCAAATTACCTAATGTCCTAACCTTGTACCTTCTTACATCTACAGGATTGACATTTGAGATTAGATGGGCATGAGGCCCTGGGTTTGATCACTAGCACCATGAAAAGTAAACACACACACACACACACACACACACACACACAGAGGCCAAACAAAAATTTACCCTCACATGTCTTTAGGCCCAACTCTGCCATGGCTCTGAAAAATGTGGGTAGATGGAGAAGTTTGGGTCTTTTCCTCTTGTATTGATTTCTGGGATTCTGTGCAAGTAAACTATGACAGCTCAAAGGTCACAGACTAAAAGTGAAAGAAAACTTAATAGCATGCTACTCCCCTCAACAGGATAGTCAGTCTCTGTAGTAACTGAATATCTCTCACACAGTGTATGTGGGGGTGGTGTGTCTGCAGGTTATATAATCCGCAGAACATATATAGCTCTCCTATAGCTCACAAAGAATTTTGCTCCAAAATTTACTCTGCAAATTCACTCTATGGAACTTACAACACATACTTCCATAGAAACAATGTTAGTATTGTAGAGCCTATTTTAAACACGGTTGGCTTAAGATGCTCCACCACTGACAAATGGATTAAGAAAATGTGGTATTTATACCCAATGGAATTTTATGCAGCCATGAAGAAGAATGAAATGTTATCATTCGCAGGTAAATGGATGGAATTGGAGAACATCATTCTGAGTGAGGTTAGCCTGGCCCAAAAGACCAAAAATCATATGTTCTCCCTCATAGGTGGACATTAGATCAAGGGCAAACACAACAAGGGGATTGGACTTTGATCACAAGATAAAAGCGAGAGCACACAAGAGAGGTATGAGGATAGGTAAGACACCTAAAAAACTAGATAGCATTTGTTGCCCTCAACGCAGAGAAACTAAAGCAGATACCTTAAAGCAACTGAGGCCAATAGGAGAAGGGGACCAGGAACTAGAGAAAAGGTTAGATCAAAAAGAATTAACCTAGAAGGTAACACACATGCACAGGAAATCAATGTGAGTCAACTCCCTGTATAGCTATCCTTATCTCAACCAGCAAAAACCCTTGTTCCTTCCTATTATTGCTGATACGCTCGCTCTCTTCAACAAAATTAGAGATAAGGGCAAAATAGTTTCTGCCGGGTAGCGAGGGGGAGGGGGGGAGAGGGGAGGAGGTGGGGGGTAAGGGAGGTGGTGGGGGGGAGGGGGGAGAAATGACCCAAGCCTTGTATGCACATATGAATAAAATAAAAATTAAAAATAAATAAACATGGTTGGCTTAATTATAATATTAATTATGTTAATATTAGTCCCATGTCCCAGGGCAGGGGTGACTCAGAGCAGAGCATTTTCCTCAAATCCTTGGCATTGACAAAAGGTGACATTGGGTCCTTTTCCTTCCTGTTCACTAATGCTTCATAGCTACTTCCTTACACTGCCTTAAGCGGCATGTCTGTACTTCCTGAGCACTAAATTTTGAAGTACACCACTATACTCACCCCCTAAATTAAGCCAAAAGTTCAAATGAGCAATTTCCTGCTGCAACAGATGAGTGCTTTGTATGCACGGGTGCTAATTATGAGACACTGGTGCTAATTAAAGCAAGCCTCTCCTTGTTGAAATTTCATGCACTGCACAAAGAAAAATGTAAAATTTCAGGCATTTTGTCACCTGAATAATAAAGATGGAAGTCTAGTGAGCTAATTCTTTCTAAATCTTGTACTCTAGGAGGTCCTAGTTTTATAGGTGATCATTTCCTACCCCAAATAATCTGTAAGTTCTGTGCTACTTGACATACTGGTAATTTTTTCCAAGACAGTCTTCAAAACAGTGCCAGTGAGGGTCTTTAGAATGAGATACAAAGATAACCACTGGCTTTTAGAATCATCACTAAAATAGTTGTCAGCGAGTAAAGGAGTGTCAGCTCATGAATCAACAAAATGTGTTGATCTGACCCAAGTGCACCCAAGAGAAGCAACTGATAAGAAGCCCACTCCTTCAAGGATGGAAGAGGGAAGAAGGCAGCATAGGTCAGCTTGATATATCAAAATTTCATCCATGTGCCCATGAGTCACATTTCATTGATTTACAACTGTGTACACCAAAAAGTCTTCACCTTTGCCTCAAATTTTAAGTGTTTATCCTCTAAAATGCCCTGGTTTTAATACCTAAATTTCCTTTTATTATTCTTTTACCATTTCAAATGACTTGCATGACAATTACATTTATCTTATTGCAAAAACCTATGGCATTTTTATCAACCTGACATGTAAACCCAGGAATGATGTGATAGCCAGAACATACGATAGTGTTTCTCTTGCCCAAATGTCTTCAATGTCAAGCTGGAAGGCTAGTTATGAAGGATAATTCCTTAGTCTAGTACATTTATTACACACAATGCAGTACATGTGATTATATGTTCTGTTGAATAAGAAGGTTTTGTGTTATACTAAAAAAAAAAAAAAGAGAAGTGGCAAAAGATTTCTACAGAATAGGTGGAAATGGGTCTGGGTCGAGCAGGACTGGATGGTAATAACAAGATGTGTGTGCAGGTTCTCATGTAATTACACTGAAGCAGTGTTTTAACAGTGAAACATGCTTTGTCAGATTTTATAAATATAAATATATAAATATATAATATATAATAAATATATAAATACATACATACATACATATATATATGTATATATATATATATATATATATATATATATATACATATTTGCAGAATGTGTTGCTAAAATTAGGATGAAAAGATTCAGATACTCCGAAAGGAAAAACATTTCAGAGGCGTAAAATCTACTGGAAATGCCACATCTGTCAGAAAAACAAATCCTTTGCTTTTGGCTACTGAACAAACCTTTAAAATGGTAATAAGGGTATATATAGCTCCATACCTAAGCACAGTACAGAATCTAACACACATTCAATGCTGGTGGTGATTCAACTGAAGAACAGAGCAAAAAGCTAAAATTCTGGGGCTCCTCATGGATGTATTAAGAAAGTTATACTTGGGGTTTGGGAATGCAGCTCAGTGATAGAGCCCACGCTTAGCATGTGTGAGGCCACAGGTTCAATCCCCAGCATCACATAGAAAAGAAAAGAAAAAACTTAATATTTAATGATAGCCCTAGTTGTAGAGCTCTATGAACTCTCATTAGACTTTCAAGGACATGTTACTTTGATGTATAAAATGTGAATAATATTACTAAGCAGATAATTAATTAACCTGGCTACTTTCTATTTTATAAATCAGTACTAATTAGAAGTTGAAAACTGGGAAGGACTTCAAGAGATACCAAGGGCCTAATGGGTACTGATGCTACCTTGGGCAAGGTGGTATCAAGGCCAGGTAGCCCTACAAGGCTATGGTCACTCGCACCCATCCTCCAGCACCCTCATTCATCTCTTCAATGAAACTCCTCCTTTAAAGCTTAAGATTCCTAAGTGGATGAGTGTTGGGGTGCAGGTTAGGCACCAGACAAAGCTCTCTGACAAGTCTGAGAGGTTGCTTCCTAAGGAAACAAGAACTACGAGCATACTTTTTGGTAAATAGGTGTTAAAAATAAATTTGGGGAGGGCTCAGCCTTTCTGAGATCCCTCCCATATGGGGGATTTTCTTTTCTTTTCCTCTCTCAATAAACATCTGCTTTTTTTGTTAAAAAAATAATAGTAATAAATCTGGGGAGAACCAGAATCAAAGAAACAATGCACCCAAGGGCAGTGCTGTGTTAAACCATCTGCTCTATAGGTGAGCACGAACAAATAAACAAATGATGTATAGCTGTCAACTCAGACCGTTTCCCTCTTCCTGCCTGTGAGTAACACAGATCCAGTTTCACCCCCGGGCTCTGTGATTTACAGGCTGTGTGACTTCTGGAAAGAGCCTTAACTTTTCTGTGCCTCAATTCCTTCACTTCTAAAATAGAAAAATGACAGTCTAAATCCCACTGAGATCTTATAAATATTTCATGTGAGTGAAAAAAATCCATGCAAAGTACTTATCATAGCGTTAGTCATTTATTAAGTGTACAACAAAGACAAGTATTGTCATGGTTTTGAGTGCTACTGTTATCTGGGACAAACAGCTTGTGCTGGTCTGTCTAATCTCCCAGCCATGGTCCATGAACCTCCATGGAAGGGAACTAAGAGCTATTAAGCCAAGATGGCCACAGAGGAAGTGGAAAGAAACAAAAAGGCATGAGGTAAATTGTGAGGATTTAATGACTTTCCTTGGGAAGAAACTAAGCCAACAAGTTCCCAACCTGAGGGACCCAGGAGAACAACATTACCATGGGCAAAAGCCACCAGGGCAGAAAGGGAAAGCCATTCTGAAGGGAAGACAGGAGAGCTAGCTGCAACTGATCCATTCCACTTTGTGAAAAAAATTAAAACCATCTACAACTATGCAGTCCAATCCACTAGGCACAAGCCACATGTTGCTACTTTATTTAATTTAAATTAAATAAAATTTAAAATTCCATTCCTCTGTCTGGTCTCATGTGGCTCGTGGCTTCTGTATTACACAGCATAGATAGAGGCAACTCCCACCAGCCCAGAAAGTTCTCTTAGGCAGTGTTGATTAGCTTAAGGCTCAGCCAACTTTTTCTGCAAAGGGCCAAATACTAAATATTTTAGACTTTGTGGGTCACATGGTCTCTGTTTCATCCTCCTAACTCTGCCATTACAGCACAAAAGCTGCCTTACGTGATATATAAAAGAATGGACACGGCTGTGATCCAGAAAACTTTATTGACAAAAACAGACAGCAAGCCGATTTGGTCCATGGGCCATGGTTTGCCAGGCCCTGCTCAAGAACCTCAGTCTGGAGTCACAAATCCTGGTTTGAAATCTCTACTGTCTGTCACTAGCTATGTAATCTGGAGTTCTTCTTAAACTCTCCTGGCTTTCATTTCTCACTGCATAAGACACAAATACTAATACATGCCTCAAAAAGATGCTGGGGGAATTAAAAAGAAGTATGCATGTAATTATGCCTGGCTTTGAGAAAGGATTTGCCCTCCATCCCATGAGCTCTGGGGCAGTGGAGGAGTTCCAGGCATATCGTCTCTCTCACTCGCTATTTGTGTGAATAAACTCCACACCCATGAGTCGAGCATCTAAGAAGCAGCAAAGCCCAGGCTGAGTTTGTTTTTTCTGGGTGCTTTCACTGACCCCATGGATGAACCCTCAGCAGCACCCTCCTTTCCACCCAGCTCTTCAATTCCTAAAGAAAATTAACTATAGCTCAGAAGTAGAAAATCGTCCTCCTTCAATCATCAAGGTTATTTGGCTTTCTTGAATTTGCTCTGACAAGTCCAAAATTTTCACCTTTCCCCATAAGCTAGTTGGGGGCAGGTTTGGAGAACACTGCTCCAGCATCCTAAGCCACAGACACAAGGTCAGGGGAAGCAAATGCCAGCATCTTCCTACTCTCTTCCTTTTGGCTTGACAAGGTCAAGGGCAGAGGGCAGGCAAGGACAGAAAGTGAAATGGCTGCAGCCTCAGATTGAAGCCAAGGAATTCTGAGGGTGTTCACCTCGTTCAGGACAGGGAGAGCTTCCCGGGGGCCTCGGACAGTGCCAAGTGCACTTCTTGGAGTTCACAGAGTCAGCCACACCTTTTATAGTCTGGATATGCCATAATTTCATGCTGGCTGAGCAGCTGTCAGTCCTCACTGCTTGCATGCTCTCTCTCTCTGGCTGGTTTTATACCTTTCCAGAGCTTATCTTGCAAATGTTAGTTAACAACTCCAGTGCTCACGTTTGTGTATGCATGTGTGTGTGTGTGTGTGTGTATCCCCTAATCTTCTGCTACTTCCTCATGACTATGAAGCACATACCATCTTTCCAGTTTTTTTTTTTTGGGGGGGTTGTTTTTTATTTTATTTTATTTTATTTTTGTCTTTACTCTGTGAACATCACCTTCTTCCCAACAGTCTTCATACTTCCTCATCAAGTTCTTCACAGAGTTCATCAACAAATTAGGCTGGAATGGCTGGGCACAAAAGCTGTAATCCCAGCTACTTAGGAAGTGAAAATAAGTAGTTTTGTGTCCCCCTCTTCCCCCTGCCCCCCAAAGAAAAAAACAAGTTAGCTAGACCTTATCTCAATGAATAAGCTGGGCAAGATGGTACATACCTGCAATTCCAGCTACTCGGGAGGCCAAAGTAGTAGGAGAATCTCAGTCTAAAGCTGGCTGTGAGCAAAAAGCCACAAGATCCTATCTAAGAACCAACTAAAGCAAAAACAACAACAAAAACCCTAAAACTGAAACACAACAACAAAACTCAGGCTGGAATCCTGAAGAACTCTATATAGCTCCGTGCTATCACATGTGATAATTCCGACTGAAGAGAAATACACTCGCCAGCTGCATGCTTGTGGAGAGCCCAGGTTTTAATTCCATTTCTAAACTGGAACATCAAACGAGCAACAAGTGACTCTTAATGCTTATCATGTCAGCTGTTGTAGCTGAGCCGTAAAATTGAATTATTTATTTTTCAAATAAGAATGGGTGGTTGTTTAATAAATTGAGAATTATTTGGGCAATGACAGGGAAAATAAATGCAAAGGCACTGTGGACAGCTTTGAAAGTTCTCATTGGCAGGTTCCTCCAGTCTAATTACAGCCTGGATGTCTGCCTCTAACTCTAGACATCAGATCAGTCAAGGTTTCATAAAACAGTCTGCGACCAGTTCTCCAAGTTTAATTAACCTGCAACATTCAGGACAAGAATTTTAACCAGATTCTTAAGTCAAATTATTTAAGAGAAAAAAAAGACATTTACACCAAATTCTGTATCCAAACTCAGTCTCTCACATGTACATTGATATTTATTTATGTAGTTCAAAACAGCCAAAAATTATCCCTAAATTATCTGGATATTGTCAACAATGTGATTTTTGCCCCAAATTCCTATTTCTTTACATCAGTTTTCAAATGTATGCGAAGTTAATTTTGCAGTCTAACTATCTCCTAAAAAGCCCTGGAATCGCCTGTAAAAGAACAGAGAAGGACTTACGTGCGAGATTCCCAATCTGCATGTGACAATTTTTAAAGGAAAAGAGTAGTGATTAATAAAAATGTTTCAAAAGACTAAACAAATCCACCTCACAGCACTAAATGAGACTGAAGTTTTTATTTTCCTACATTTATCTTTAGTTCATCATCTCTGTGCTTCACAGCCCAGGGAACGGAGTTAGAGACACTTAGCCAGAAATGAATAACGGTGGCCTCCAGAAGAACGTCTTGACTTGATCCAATGTCAAGTTTAAAACAGGGAAAAGAAGAATGTGGCTTAGCATATACCAATGCCACATTGAAAAAGTAAATAAAAAACATTAGTAGGATAGAAACAAATACAGAATTGCTCTTGAGTTACCCAATCCTGGTCTTTTAATGGTGTGCAGCCATTAAAATTTGCAGTGTTTACCTGCTTTTGTAACAATGGCTATGATACCGTTAAAAATAAGGCAATCTTTAAAAATTCTGCCTCTGAGGACTTTTTACCTAGCATGCACCCATCTCTAGCTGCATGTGGCTGCACTGGATGAACTCTGTGAAGAAAGGGTCTCTGGTGAGACCATATTTTCAGAACCAACATTAGGACATGTGGTTTGATGGAGGAGTTTTACCCTCAGTGTGTGTGAGAGAAAATCTCAGACTATTTATAAAGCAACACAGTGTAACTTTGGAGCATTTTGGTGGTTTTGGAGAACAACAGAACAGGATATTTGAAATTAGGACTGAACTAGAGAATCTGAAGTTCACAGCTGTGGTAATTATTTTCCATAGTTTTCCAACAGAGAAAGTACAGTGAAACCTCAGAAAATCAGTCTGGTGACTCAGAATTTGGAAAATTTAAAGGCAGAAGCTGAGACAAAGTTTAATTCAGCCTAAAGAATGCTTAAATACTTATGATGGGAATGCTGCTTTTATCTCTCAGGTCCCATAAATGGTTGATATATCTCTCTTATGTCCTTGTTTTTTCAGTGGTGGTACTGGAGTTTGAACTCATGGCCTCCTGATGCTAGGCAAGCTCTCTACCATGTAAGCCATGTCCCCAGCTTTTTTGTTGTTGCTATTTTCATACAAGCTCTCACAGTTTGTGCTTATGCTAGCCTCAAACTCCGATCCTCGTGATCCCAACATCCCAGTAGGTAGGATTACAGGTGTGAGCACCACACCTGGCCATGACCTTTTTATTTATCTAATCAAATTCTATTCTCTCAGTTGTTATGATTCCCTATTCTGAGTTTGAGATGACATTTTACCAAATGTAAATAAGAAGGTCCCATAATATTTTACCAATTAGTAAAATAAATGGTATTTTTGTCATTTCGATCAATAATTATTCCTGCCTAGTTCCAATACGCTGTTGACACCTGAGCATTTCCTTTCTTTTGGATAACCCCCAAAGACAACTGATCCAAAAAAGTAGGAACAAAAAGTGATTATTACTTACGAATGCAACTTGAAAAGGTAGGGTCCGGCCCAAATCCCATTTTGCAGGTACATCGATAGCTGCCCATGGTGTTCAAACACTCACCGTTAGGGCACACGCCTTGTAGCTGGCATTCATTAATATCTGCAGGAAGCAAAAATCTTTCAGAAGGAATAGTCAAGCCGTGGTGAATAGATTCTGGTTGAAAATTGCATTCACTTATTTCTTTTTTTTACTATAATAATCTCTTGGTTACAATAAAAAAAGGGAGAAGGATGCAATAGGTATAAATAACTTAAAATAAATCACTGAATATTTATTGGATATCTGCAACTGCATAAATATTTCTTATGTAGCTACTACATGCTAGGTTCTATTTTAGGTGCTAAGGTTTTACTACTGAGCAAAACTGACCAAAAATTCTGGCCTTTGCAGAGCTTACCTGTTAAGTCTTAGTATGTGTTAGACATTACAAAGCACATAGGTAAAACCAAGATTCTTCTACAAGCATGTAAGAAATACAGAAGTGAAAAACAGCACAAGTTAGCACAGTGAGCGCTGTCAGAACTTGAAGACATCCAATTGTGAAGTTCCCTAAACAGACAGTAAAGAGGAACTCAGAGGTAGCTGAGGAGGAGGAAGCCTGAGGGGGGAGCTGATGGATGGGCAAGCAAAGGAAGGAATATTAGCGCGGTAGAACACTGCAGTGAGCACAGGGATGGCTAGGAGAAGGGGCTCAGGAAATGGTGAGTCAAACTGTTGGCTGGAAGAGAAGTTTCAGGAAGGTAAAGAGCTGGAAGCAAAGCTGGCAAAAGTCAGGCTAGGTTTGGACTCAGTTTTATTGAGAACAAGGAGCTACAGGAAAGATTTTTGAGCAGGCTCTGGGGAAATTCACCTGGCCAGCACATGGCTGGGTGAGAAGAGGCAATATAAGTAGGAGGGTGGTGACAAGCCAGGCTGGTGATAGTCAGAGTAATCAGGAAGATAAGGAGTGAAAAATAGCTTTTCTTTTTAAAGGAAAATTTTGGTCCTTGGCTGAGCAACACAACACTAGGAAGTAGAAGAGAGGAAGCAGAGAAGTTGAGGAGGATTCTGAGCTGAGAAGAAAAAACACTGCTGGTTCTATGGAAGGAGTTCCAAGGAGGAAAGAACGCCAAAGACAAAGAATTCAGGATTGAAGTTCAAGGTTACATTGGGGTCTCCAAGCAGAAATACCCAGCAGTGGCAGAAGATTCAGGAATACAGTGAAAGGAAACCGTGGCCTGAAATGGAAGCTTGAGAAAATTTGCAAAGGTGATCCAGGGGAAATCAAACTGATCTGAGAGAGGAGAGATGCATGTGGTGATTTTTATAAGAAAGTCTGCACAGCCACTTGCAAAGCTAATTTAAAAAATCAAGAAAGAATGTGTCATGTTAAAAATAAAAAATTAGCAGCCATGTATATTTGGTCCAGTGTGACTTATGAAGCTTAGCAGTTAACAGACATTGACAGATAATACTTCCAAATAATACTCATGTCCCTTGACCATTAATTCTTCTACAAACTTTTAAGAAGGACCCTAAAATATTACTTGTCAAAATTAAAATTGCTCACAATAGTGGCAAAATAGTACAGGTAGACTCTTAACATAAAAACCAAACACAGCTTTCAATAAATCATTATTAAACAAATGTTAATAATTTAAACATGAATACTTTATGTTCTAAGAAGGCATAGCTATCTATAGGTACGTATTTTATTCAAAACACGCAAATTTTTGGTTAACTTCAGTGATAAAATGTTACATCTTCCATGATATTCAAATGATAAATTAATGCACATTTGCTATATAAGTTCTATAGCCCTCCAATTGGGCTGCAGTTGGATCACACGTGGGTGGGCACCTGGTCCAGCACTTCATCATGTCGCTCTCTACGTGGTTGTGAGCTGTGCTGGATGCACATTTAGTGGGGTATGTATTTGAAAACCACCATGAAGAACCAGGAAGAGTGCCAAGTCCAGCCAGCCCTTCCCTGGTACCAGTGAAACACTTATCATATGTCCCAAGTGAAACTTCAAGTCTGGGTATCCAGCCAGTTGTGGCCAAGAAGGCTGAACAAAATCTCCATCTTCAATTTTCCCACACGTCCCCACTAGGGCATGAGTACTAGCCCTCTTCATCCCCTGTTCACTGGTTATGCCACTACCTATTCCACCATCACCTCTTGGGACCCAGACTCTTCCTTGTTAGGAGGTTTCCAGGACAGCTCCTTGCTGTCCCGATGGTGGCTGGCAGGTTAAGGTGGGGGGTTCCCCCCACTCATAAATGCCTGCTTTAGAACCACTGCCTTCTCTCTAACTCCCCTCAACACTGCTGCTCACAGCCTTGAGCTTGTCGTGTGGGAATGGGAAACAGGAATTAAGGCTTAAAAATAAGGTCCAACCTATGTGTATAGACAGGAAGTCCCAGAAAAGTCCACAGGGGAGGGAATCCTGTAAGGTTTTTCCTGCCTCCACTTCTCTCATCAGTCCGTGTCACCAGCACTAGCACCATGACTGTAATTGGCCCTAGAAGACAGAAACCTGGAACCTTCCCCCCAACACACAGTCACAGATTCCAGAAAAACTCATTTCCTTCAGCTGCCTTGACTGACTCAAATTTTATCATGTTTTCTGAAATATCAGCACAGAGATTCATTCTATTTCCAAGCTTCCTCTATTTATTTAATATATACCAAAGTATATCAATCTTAAGTACACAGCTAGATGAATTTTTATACACATGTGTGGCCAGGCATGGCGGTACACACCTGTAACCCCAGCACCAGGAAGATAGAAGCAGGAGGATTGTGACTTCAAGGTCAGCCTGGACTACATAGTAAGACCCTGTCTCAAAAAAAAAAATGCAAGTGTGCATGCAAGCAAGATTAAAAATATTTCCATCACCTCAGAAGTTTCCTTCCAGCCCCTTCCCAGTGGACATCTCACACCTACAGCTGACTACTATTCTGGCCACTATTATCCAGTAGTCTTACCTGTTCTTGAACTTTACATACAAGGAATCACATTCTATATTCTTTTGTCTGACTTCCTTCACTCATTATTTTGGCTGTGAAATTCATCAATGTTGCTGCACACAGAAGTTCATTCTTTTTTATTGCTGGGCTATATTTCCTTGTGTGAGGATATCCCAATTAACTTATCCATTCTACTATGGGTGGATACTTGGGTTCTTTCCCATTTTTGGCTGGTATTAACAATAATCTGTGAGCATTCTTATACCTATGTATTTGAAGGCCTCAGTGTTCATTCCTCTTGGGTATATATCCAGGGGTAAAAGTTCCAGGTCAGTAGGGAAGCCTATATTTACTGTAAAAACCCATCAAATAGTTGTCCAAAGTGGTGGTGTCAATTTCCATTACCAGCAGCAGTTGTGACACATCCTCATCAACTTAGTGTCAATCTCATAACTAAATGTGGTCCTTCTGGTAGAGTACAATACTCATTGTGGTTTTAATTTGTACATCTCTAATGAGGGATGACTGAACAATGTTTCATGTATTTATTAATGATGTAAATATAGTATTTCCTCTTATCAAATGTAAATACCAACAAGGAGATGTTACTGCTCCCCTCTTAACACTCAGGAAGGGCCAGTATGTGATTCTCAAAGTGGGAATGTGGGTCTTGACAGGGGGACATTTGAGATTATTTTAACGCAGAGTGGCTGGATGACCGCAGGGACGCTGAACATTCCAAAGGTGTGAGTAGTAGCCATGACAAAGAATTGTTGTGCCCAAAATGTCAATAAAGTCCTCATTGAGAAACACACATAGAGGAGAGGCAAAATACTATTTGGAGTTTGTATGTGCAAAAGGAAGCTGTATGAAGCGAAAGGGTTTGAGGAACAAGACAGATGGAGGGAGGACCTGGCCACATAAGACCAGAAGGTTTGGTTTACTTGACTCAATGTCTGTACCCACAACTCACAAATTAAACTTTGGAAAGCATCCCATTCTTAAATTATTGACACTCACGGGTAAACTTTTACACCTAAATTTTATATAGAATATTCTCATTAGTTTTTTTTGCCACTATGTTCTTCCATACCCTGCTTTGTTCCTGAAAGGTTTGTGAGTGGCTAAAGTCTATGTCCTGTGTGTTAAAAGAAAATAAATTATAAGCTTGTCTCTTATGGTTTTTAATATAGAACCTCAGAAATTAATAAGACACATGAGCAACTTTTTAAAAAGACTTTCTAAGGTAGCCCACTCTTAAAGACCTTTCTGAATAAACTGAAAGAAACTGGGGATTTACAAACACAGAACAAAACATATTACAGGTGGACAGAGAAGGTGAAGGAACATTCCAAGAGGAGATGGGACGAGGCCAACACGTAAGTCATATGAAACATAACTGGCAATCGTGTGAAACACACTCAGACTTCAATTCCTAAGGCTATTTTCCTTTTTTAAAGAAAAGCTTCTCCCAGCACAAGAATAAAAGAAAAGCTTCTAACTTGATTATAAATTTTATAACTTTGTAAGTAACTTACTATTGCCAAATGTAATACAATTTCAGGAGTCTCATATTTCACAAGGTCAACCAACATTCCTAAACTTATTCTGATTAAATCAAGAGTACTCTAGTATTCCGTTTTAAAAAATACAAATAGATAAACAACTGAATTTACTCAATTATCAATATCTGCAAACTACCAACTTTCTCCGGAAAACTCTGGAGTTCTATCCTTGGCAGAAATGGTCTGGCCACTACACACACCACCACATAAGAGGTAAAGAATCGAGGCTGAAATGAAGGCTGAGGGAGCTGTAATCTGAGGGTGTATGTCTCCATCTGAGCTGCTTTGTTAGGGAAGTCTATGAGTTTACAGAAAGAGAAATAAGGAGAAAGGCTCACACAGCTCCACCTGCTCCTCTGCAGAAGGCAAAGCACCTGAAGGAGATTTACATGTTCTCCACTTGCTGAAAACATTTACAGGTGGTTCTGGCTATACAGCCAACCATAAGCCTCAGACCACATATTAAGTTCAAGAATACAAAACTGTTCTTAAAAGTCTAACATGGTCCAATAATGGCCATGTCATAGGGTTCAACCGAGCAAAACAGAAATAAGATGGACAGTCATCCAAGGATGTAATGCAGTGGTAGAGCACTTGCCTAGCATGAACAAGGCCCTGGGTTCCATCCCCAGTGACACACACACACACAGGTCTCCTATTAACCACATATAGTACAATAATACAGAATAGTCAAGAGCTATGCATAACAAACAATTCTCTTTGAACAATCTAATATTTAGAACCTAAGGATTTCAGAACTGAGGAGATATAATAATCCAGTTCAATGAGGGGACACCTTCCTTCTCCTTCTCCTTCCTTATATTTGGATAGCACACCTATTTCATGAGAAATCAGATTTCATAACAATTTGGATGATGATCAACACAAGAATAGTTATTATCATTTTATAGAGATAAATTTGCCCAATATCATAGTTTTTTTTAAAGGATTAAGGAGATGAGGAATTTTATGAGAGAAATATTCCACTAATAACCTTGATTTTGGTCTAAGTAGGATATTAAAGTTTGTTTCCTAGAGCAATTCACTTAAATTCTCTTGATGTCAGTTTCCGCTCTTTGTAACACAAAGGCTAAAGCAAGAAGTAATCTCCAAGGTTACTTACAGCTTAAATATACTTTGACTTCAACACACTCTGCCAGTTGCCAGGGTTGAAAATGCCAAGAAATAAATAAAGTATGGCATCTAATGCATGATATATTATAAACAGTGTAAGTGTCCTGATGAGAAATAAATACACTTTCATACATCTGTTCTCCTACAGGAAAGTATATATGTTTCACAAAGTATTAATTTACTGACTTCTCAGTGACGCAAGTTTATACAAGAAATGAGGCATGTCTAGTAACTAATAGGTGCTAGGTACAAGGTGAGAAGAAAACACGAAGATCTTTATACTGTGTAAAAATATGAGGCTTTCTGGAGATTCAGCTGTGTGTGTTCTGAGTTTGCTGATGGATAGAAATTCTGTTCTTTGAGCAGTGTCCCCTCCACGTGAAAACAGAAAAATACCTCTTGAGATAAATACTTTCCCCAGATAGACCGACTATTTGGTTATTTAAGAAGTGCCACTTTCCTTAGGTACAGAAGGATCACTCTTTTAGACATAGCTATTTCTTCAACTTCCAGACAAGCAAGTGTACATTGGGGACATGGACCCTTGAAGGTATGTGAAACATCCTGTAGGGTACACACAGGCTTGGATTCTTTTAAAGGAATCCATTTCTAAATCTTCAGCCTTCAAATGTTTCTAGATCACTTCGGCGTTCAAGGTGATCTCTTAACACATCTGCCAAACATCCTTTTCTCTTTATAATTTATAATTCTTTTTATTAGTGAGTATTAATTACATGAAGCAAGGGTTCCTTATGACATGTCCATGCATGTATTATATTCACCCCCTCTACTGCTTTTCCAGTCTTCCTTTGCTATGTCTCCCTTTCCTAGGAGCCTTCTTCCGTTACCAAGTCAAGGCAACTCTCGCCCATGCAGAATCACTCTAGCCTTTCTGGGTACATTATCCTGCAGTATAAAATTCTCATAGGTACCAAATGAACCAACGATTTGCAAATATACCCCTCCCAACTGACAGTCACAGGAAAAGTGCTAAGTCTGCTCTGTTTCACAGGGAGACCAACCTTTGGCCCATCAGGTGAGCTGATGAACTGGTATGGTCATGAACTGGAGGAGCCAACTCTGCAGCTCCAAGGTTTTCAGGAGAATATGTTTTTAGCACATATCTTATACAAATATGACTGGAATGAATCTATTGTCTCCAGTTAATTTACTTTGAAAATGCAGATGTCAGCTTAAATGTGTGAATTTTCCAAAATTCTTTCAGGAAATCAATGGACAAATATTCTAGAGCCATTTTGACGATCCTAATTCTTTTCTAAATGTTTTTTATTTATTCATATGTGCATACATTGTTTGGGCAATTTCTCCCCTCCTGCCCCCGTCCCTTCCCTCCCCTAAGATATTTAATATGTAATACGTAAGCTTTGTGCAGCCTGTGCTAAAGAAGAGGTCCTGTGGCCAAATATGTTTGGGACACTGCACATTCTATATACACAGCACATTAAAAACCCAAATCCTTTGGCAAGAATTCCTGTTTTTCTATGTTTAACTTGGTGTTTTCTACACACCTGGCTATGGAACCCTTTCTCACACACAATCTGTTAACATCACTCTGAACTGGTGGTCTGTAGAGAAGTACATTTTGTGAAGTGTTGCCCTCTAGGACTGGTCCTGAAAGCTTGTGCATGGTTCTAAAGATGTGGTTACATTTGCTTTGGTCAGGATTGTGCCACTGCCAAAGCCTCCCCTCCCAAAACATAACTGTCCCACCACTATAGAGTAGTCATCTATCATAGGATGAATGTAATCACTAGACTCACTGGAAGGAATTGAGCCACTGCAGGATCCTCTCCCTTCCCTTCCAATTCTTCTGTCTTCAGGACAATACGATAAAAGAATTATCAGAGCAGAAAGCAGCGTGTATTTGTTTCTTGCTACATATGTACCATACATGGAAGATACTGCTAATAACACACACTTAGACTGTTGGTCTTGACTTCTAACTTTGTCTACTGATACTACATTAATTTCTCCCTGAAACATTCACAGTAACATGAATTCATCATGGGCTTTCCTCATCACTCACAGATAACAGGCATCTTCCCACTGATTTTATAGTCCCAGAGAGGAAGGTCAAAGAGCAATTGGAAAATACAATGTGCTAATGACTCACTTTGCCACTGTCTTTCCCGTGAAATGTGAATCAAATAAACAGACATTTCCTTTTTGATTCCAATCCCAGTGATACAAACACAGCAAAAGGAAACACCAGAAATAAGATTTTAAAATGCATAGGAATGGGTCCCAAACTGATTTATAAATGCCAAAATATGATGCTCAGGTCCAGATCAAAACCTAGTGAAACTCTTAGTGAAAATTCTGTGTGGCCCTTAACTAGAAATGGCAGCTGTAGTTCTAAGAGGACACCCAGGACAGTGAAGTAGTACCTTCAAATCAGTAAAATACTGGCCCATCCCCTCCTCGCTATTGACTATTGTAAAATGGGATCCGGCATCCTGTGAGGTACTCTACAATTTTCAGATTAGATCCTCAGGGTAGCACATTATGACAAACCTTTGGTAGGTGAAAGAAGAAGAATATTACATGTTTTAAAGTAATAAATGACTAGAAGTGTGACTCAAGTGGCAGAGAACCTGCTTTGTAAGCATGAAGCCCTGAATTCAAACCCCAGTCACACACACACCCCAAAAAAAAATTACTAAATTATTGGGACTGGTGACTCCAGTCTTAGTTCATACTAACTGATTCTCTACTATTATTTCCCAAATTCATAGCAAGAACAATGGATTACTCCCACCTATATTCTCTTTTTTTTTCATATAAATAAGTAAATGGAGGAATTCCCCTATGATAATGGAACTGAAGAAAAATTCATAATGAAGCTGTATTTGTGGAGCAACATTGCATACACAGAGGCACTGGAAGAACATGAAGATGAAAGGGGAAAATGCACTGAAAGATTTTGAATAAAAACATCAACATAGCCAGGTGTTGTGATGCAGATCTGTAATCCAAGTTATTCAGGAGGTGGAGGTAGGAAGATCATGGTTGAAGGTCAGCCCAGGCAATAATTAGCTGAAACCTTATCTGAAAAGTAAATTAAAAGCAAAAGGTTTGGGGATATAGCTCAAGAGGTACAGCATTTGCCTACCAAGCATGAGATCCTGAATTCAATCCCTAGTACTACAAAACAACAACAACAACAAAAACTGGATATTTTCAATTTACTAGCCAGAATTCTGGAGATTAAAGTTGTATTGGCCACACACTGTTGAATTAAAGAAGGCAGACACAAAAGAACACATGTGACAAAGCTGATCTGTGGTTGAAAGACGCAGAGTAATGATTACTGCTAGGAAAGAGGGAGAAAATAAAGATTGTAAGAGAAAAGGGGGAGCTCTGGGGTACAGAAAATATTCTGCTTTTCGACCTGGAAGATTACACAGATGTGCTCACTTTGTGATAACTCCCTGAGTTATACAATCCTGTAATTATATTCCTATACTATGTGTACTCTTTTATACATAGGTTAAACTTTTATATTTGAAATACAGTTAATGACTCCATTTCTAATATCATCACCAAAATTGTATTTTTCATCACAACTTTTTTGATATGGCTCTCAAGTTCAGCTATAAAGTAGCCTCTGAATAATACAAACACAGATCTTTAATTCTGTTTTTCTCAAGCAAAATTCACTTATCCCTGCTAAGTCAGTATGAAACATCAAAGTGTGGTAGTCTGATTATTCTCCACCTCTCCCCACATTTGTGTCCTGTGCTATGTGACTTTGTAGCTCCTCCCATGAAGAGGTGGAGTCTATTTCCCTGCCCTCTGTCTCTGGGATAGCCTTGTGGTTTCCTCTAGTCACTAAAGTACAGCAGAAGTGACGGTGCTTCAATCCCAGGCCTAAGTCTGAAAAGCTTGTGTGCTTTCACATTCTTCCTTTCAGAACTGTGCTACCACCATTAGAAAAACTCAGGTTAGTGGCCTCAAGGATGGGAGTCCAAGAGGAAGAGAGCCAAGTTATTTCAACACAGTTCATCCTGGACCATCCATCCCCAGGCACCCAGCATCAAGAGCAGATGCCTGACTGAGTCTTATCAAGACAATCCCGACCTGGTCCAGCTCAGCAAAACTGCCTAGCTGCCCCCAGAAGCACCAGCTAATGCCTGATTGCATTATTAAAGACACTGGGGACGGAAGTGATATAGAAATGGGGGGGGGGTGTCTCAAAATCCAAAGGAATTCCAGCCTTGGAAAAAGACAAAAACGTCTAGGACTATAAATATCCTGCTTGTTAAAGACTTCAGGATAAAGCTGAGGAGGTACAATGGTTTGCTAACAGTGAGAGAGAAATTATTTTCGCTACAAGGCAGACATGTAAAACAAGCAAATTTGCTATAAAAATAAGCAATGAAGTGTAGAGAACTCTGATTCCAAAGCAAACTATGGAAACGGGCTAACAGAAAAGTACTCCAAACAGTAATCAGGTGGCATCTCACATCAACTCCTGCTGCTGTTCACTGAGCACAGCTTTAAGCTATGTCTTCCCTGCCTATAAAAAGTAGATGTGGCTGGACATAGTGGCTGAGAATGTAATCTTAGCTACTTGCTAGGCTGAGATTGGGAAGATCAAAGTTCGAAGTTAGCTTGAGCAAATAATTTGTGAGACCCTATCTCAGAAAAACCTAACACAAAAAAGGGCTGATGGAGTGGCTCAAGTGGTAGAGCATCTGCCTAGCAAGTGTGAAGACCTGAGTTCAAATCCCAGTGCTGCCAAAAAAGAAAATAAAATAAAAGGATATGTGGTGGTGAGAAATTAATAAAGAAGAAATACATGTTAAAAATACGTTCATAAAATGAATACTGCTATGCAAATGTTAGTAGCAGAGAGGAGCTGGTCTTTGGAGGTATAGTAGGCCAATCTCCAGCTGTGTGATCTTTGTTACTTAATTTCTTTGAGCCTCAGTTCCATTATCATTAAAAAAAAAAATCAAAACCCACTGCTTAACTCACAAGGTTGTCGCCAAAACAACCTATACAATGAATGACAGCCCTAAATGAGAATTTAATAAAAGTTAGCAAAATATTTAAGTAAGTAGATTAAAAAGATGTACAAGCAATAATGAGCAAAAATAAAATTAATGGATATTAAAAAGGGAAAATTATCTAGTCGTATGTAAATGATACCTTAGCAAGAAAAGACCATGAGTCAAGAGCTAACATTGCATGGAGGCTGTAGATTGGGTACCTTAGGGTTCAAGAGGACCTATTTCCATAAAATTGCTACGCAGGAGGATGAAAACAAACTTTCAACTCCAGGTGAGCTTACAAATGCAGAAGCCTCATGCTTGCATGGCTGGGGCATAGCTCAGTGGTAGAGCACCTGCACAGGTACTAGGTTCAATCCCCAGCACCACAAAAGGTAAAAGAAAAAAAGTTCTAATACTTGTTTATTGAGGAAACAAACAATGGCAATGATTTGAACAGGAATATTCTCCAGATATGAGTAATTTTATGAAATAGCCTGAGAAAGAGTCTTTAAACATTTTTAGCATGCTTAAAAATATGAAAAAAGACTAGGTAGCTATGAAAAAGGATTTGTTGGAAACAGTAAAGATAAAACGGACTTGAAATTAAAAATGCAACAGATGGGATAAAGCCTAGGTGGACATAGTGAAGGAGGAATTCAAAAACTAGAAGATGGAACTGAGCTATTAATTCAAAATGCAGCAAAAAAGACAAGTGTAGCAGTACACATAGCTTTTTAAGGGACATGAAAAATAGAAAGGCGCAGACATTAGTAGGATTTTCAGCAGAAAAGCATGGTGGAGAGAAATAAGGGAACTTTTTTTAAGTTGAGGAAAAACATGAACTTTAAGATTGACATTATGGTCTACAGAATAAAGATAAATGCAAATACAGACATAATAAAACTATAGAACATAAAGAATGAAGAGAGAAGCTCAAAAATAAGAAAGATGATCTGCCAAGGAAGAGGTATCAGATCCACAGCACTCAAAAGACATTGGTATGGTGCAGTCAAAGTACTTGTGAGAAAACAACTTCTAACCCAGGACTGTACATGACCAGTCTTGTAAAAGGATGAGTACAAAATAAAGGTATTTTCAGACATATCAACTACAAACTTCCCAGTGATCCTCATATCATAAAAGAACTATTAAATGATATAGCCTCAAAATACAAGTTTGCCAAAGATAGAACACCCAATTAAATGGAATTTCAGATAAACAATGAATAGTTTACTGTATGTCCCAAACTATTTTTTTTATCTGAAATTCAGACTGACCTAGATGTTCTGTGTTTTAGCGGCAGAGACTCCTCAAAAGAATCATGGGATACAGCTGACAATGCTGATGGCCAAAATCTGTGGAATCCTTAACATGTAGCCATTGACTGGATGGAAGTAAAAACTTCCTATACTTCCTTTAAAAATTATTGTAAGGTGGTGACTTGTCTGAGCCACAAGTTCTTTTTACTCCAAATGTGCAGGAGGTTCTCACAATGGCCTTTGAACATTTCCACCGACAGACTTTCTCCTTAACCAAACTCTGGTCAGGCTTCTTCCTCTGTTGCCAATTAGGCCCAGATGTTGGGCTTTTCTGTTTGTCTCTACATTGTCCAGTTTTCACAAGAATCCTGTTGAGTCAGTCTAACCAGAATCCCCACCCTGGGGATCTTCCTCCTCATCTTCCTCCCTCCCCAGGTGATGTCTGAGCACCTGGTCTGTCTTTAGCAAGAACACCCTTAGGCCACTGTAGCCCGAATCCTCTACAGCCTCGATGTTTCCCCTCAATTATTACCATTCATGGCACTCAACCTCCACCCCTTGAATGGAAATTTCAACTTTTCCTTGTTGCATTCAGAATTGAACCCATTTTTTCTCCCCTACTGCAAAACTCCATCGGGGTTACCCTCGCACTTATTGCAAGAGTACCCTGGATAAAGTCTACCTTATCATTCGGATTTTTATTTCTTGTTTTGTTTTTGGTTGGCCTGGGGTTTGAACTCAGGGCTTTTGCTTGCAAAGCAGGCATGTATCTCTGGAGCCAGGCCTCCAGTCTTTATTGTTCATTTTTTATATGAACTTTATTTTTTACTTCAAATTGACATGTAAAAATTGTGCACATTGGCTAGGCATGGTGGTGCACACCTACTAACCCAGCAGGTGGGAGGCTGAGGTGGGCAGATCAAGGTGTAAGGCTGCCTGAGAAAAACAGCAAAAACCTATCTGGAAAACTAACTGGAGCAAAAGAACTAGGGAAATGGTTCAAGTGGTAGATTGCATACCTAGCAAGTGTGAGGCCCTAATTCAAACCCCAGTACTGCCAAATAAAAAAGTACACATTTAGGGAATACCATGTAATGGTGCAAAAACATTGAGCACTTCATGAAGCTGCATGTCATCCCCCATAAGGACCTTGATCATCTCCGTATTCATCTGATTTTTATGTACGCTACCCAAGTGAATGAGCCCTGCCTCACTGTTCTTCAACAAATGTCATGAATATTTTTTTAACACTGTGCTAAGATCAGCATAAATTCAATAATGTTCTTCCCAGTGTGCATTACAGAGCCAGTAAGTTACTGCAAACAATTAATGCAACTAGTGTATGCAATTAATCACAAGAGCTCTGCCTTGACATTGTGAATCAGTCCATCCTATCCTACTGGTCTGTCTGATCCCAGAATCATGCTACAGGCCACATGCTCTTCTCCAGCCAAGCAGGCTTTGAGGGTCTGACCGGCACTTTTCAGTCCTCATTTATAAACCGAAAGACCAGCCTTTCTCTACCTGCTTGCCAAACTACAGTTCACACTCAATTTTGTTTGTAATATTAAGCTATCAGAAAGGCAAACAACTGTCCAGACAAGCTCCTCATAACCAAAAAGTCCTGTGTACTGCAACTTATGTAGACCACTGACCAAGACCTCTGAGCCTCCTGAATCACAGACATGCCTGAAAATTAATATGCATTCTCTCTCCTGTCATCCAAATAAAATTTGGTTTCAGATGCACGTTTAGGAGCTTTCTGACTAAAAAGAACTCTTCGGGCAAAGTCTTGGTCAGGAGTATTATTGTGCTAATGTTTCAGCTTTGTAAGTTTATTTTATTAAAGCAAAACAACCAGTATAATAAAATGATGCCAAAAGAAAGGTATGTGGGCAGCTCTCTCATATTTCCCTTCAAAGAATCTTCTGGAGTCAGCTATAATTCAGCTAGTGGGAAGGATGAATAAAGCAAATGACATCCTGCTGATTCAAACTGCTTTAATGACACTCAATTCTAAGGCAGGAACAATTACTCATTATCCATCACGTATCTTCAGACCATCGCTCAGAGAGACTACTGACTCATTCTAAGGACTTAAGATTGTCCATTCAAAATTAATACACACACAGTAGATTATAAAAGTGTAGATATCTTCTACTCATAGCATTTCAGAAGTGGTTAAAATGTAGAAAATGCTAAGTGGATTTTTATCTGTAAACTTATGGAACTAGTAAGTGATTTTCCTATATTAAGAGATATTTGCTTTTAATAAGTATGTATTTCACTAGACTGACCTCCATGTAGTTTCAGAAGCAAATCCTGTTTTTCAGTCTTAGACTTACATTTAAGTTGTTTTTAAGAGTACACGTAAAAAAATGCAAGCCCAAGTATATATTGTCTGTAAGAAACTCATTATAGATGTAAAAGTACACACTGAGACTTTCTACATATGAAGGGGGAAAATTCATTCCACAATCACAGTAGGAGATTTTAATATTCTCAATAACTATTCTTACTGCCATTTCAAGAGGTACCATTTCATTTAATACTAGTTCACATTAGACCGTTAGCATAATAATCAAATGACAAATGCTACTCCAGATCCACCAGCAAATATACCTGCATTGTTTGTTATGATTAATGAAACAAATTAAAACAATTTTATTATTTTGAGGATAGAGGCAGGTTTTACAGCTCCATATGTGTCTATGCAATAAATCATTCCTTTGAAAAGATAATTGCCATGCCACTGGAGAGGAGGGACAAAAATAACTTGGAGGTCAATTATTTGAAAGCTCCTCAAATTAACTTGTGCACAGTTGGTTCTTTGTTACTGAGTGCGTATTACTAAAAGTTGCTTCAGGACATTAGTTCACTAAAGAAAATAATGTAATTCTAGGTATTAATCACTTTAATTTTAAATGTGCTTTGTAAACTGAGAAGATGCAAGGCTGGAGGAAGAATAGGGAACACTCAAGTATTGAGAGGCTTAATGGGTTCCTTTTGAAAAATCTCTGTGAGGGATAACAGAAGAAAGCTTCACGGTTCTAGGAAAATGAAGGGCACATATGCATTGCCAGCAAGTGCTAGTTCATTTTACCAACCAATCAAATCACAAAGGGAGTGAAATTAAGCCCTGCTCTCAACAGCAATTTTAATAGATTATGTTGAATGAAATCACATTATTTTAGGAGTCAACTTTCTCTATAGTGTAATTTAGCGGTGCCTTCTTTGAGGCACCATGAAATAGCATTCTCTGTGATGCTTCACCCCACAGTCCTTGCCAAAAAGTGTAACACTGCTTTGTAGATGTCCTCCTGAGACTAGCACGAGCCAGGATTTGGTGTTACTGACTGACCAGCAGTAGAACCGACCAAAGCAGAATCAGTGTGAATAAAAGTTGCTAAGGTCACTCAGCCATACCAACAGAGGGAAGTACAAAAAACTCAAACTTTTTTTTTTTTTGAATCATCTCTATTCCCTTTTGTTAAGTGAAACAGGAAATAATTACTTGCAAATTTTCACCTTTTTTTTTTTCCTGAGACAGGGTCTTACCATATAGCCCAGGCTGGCCTTGAACTTGTAATCCTCCTGCCTCAGCCTCCTGAGTGCTGAAATTACAGGCATGTACCACCCTGACCAGTTTTCATCACTACTTCTACACTAATATGTTATGAACCCTGAATTAGCCAGCAGAATATATTTGATGATCATCCTTAATTAAACCAAAGCAAATTAATTGCTTGACTTCTACTAGCTCTCACAGCAGCATATCATCTGTTCTAATTAGCTAGCAGTGACATCAGTAACACTTTCCAAGCATACATAAAATTTAAAAGGTGGCCATACTGTAAGCAGACACACAGGCGAGTAAAGGGTGTAATCCTTGTTGAGCTTTTTATTGGGCAAGCTTCACTGTGGACAGTTATCTATTCCTTTGTGTCCCCATTTCTAATAGTGCCCAAATCTCACAGGATCATTTAAAGATTACATGAAGTACATAAGGAGGTGAACGGACACACAGTGAGTGAGTAATATGTGTTACTGCCCTCCCTGCGACAAAACAAGATGGTTGACAGCTTCCGTTCTGGCCTCAGTGTACCCGGGTTTGATCTCTACATGTAGTACTTACTAGTTATATGCCACAAAAGATGCTTAACCTCTCCAGGCCTCAATTTCTCCATCTTTAGAATGGGGATAATAGTATCTACTTTGCAAAGACGTTTTAAGGATTAATGGAGATTACTTAAAAAGCATTGTGTATCAGTTATGTGCTTGGTACATAATAAACTTAGAGTTATTAAAATAGTTATTTATTTTAATTGTTAAGATAATTACTTAGTTGTTTCTACTTTATAAGTTTACAGATGCTGTGCCTAGATATATAGTCTTTCATGAATCACTAAAAATATCTCAGTTTTTATTTGTATATCTTTGGTACTTGACCAATTAAAATAAAGCAATAGTAAGTCTCTCTCTCTTTCTCTCTCTCTCTTTCTTCCTCCCTCTCTCTATCTCTCTCTCTGTCTGTACTGGGATTTTAACTTGAATCAGGGCCTTGTGCTTGCTAGGCAGGGATTCTACCATTTGAACCATGCCCCCAGCTCTTTTTTGCTTTAGGTTATGGTTTTGCATAAACCAGGACAGCCTTGAACAATGACCTTCCTATCTGTGTGTCCCACATAACTGGGATTGCAGTCATATACCACCATCCTCAGCTTGTTTGTTGACATGAGGTGTTGGTAGACTTTTGCCCAGGCTGGCTTCAAACCATGATTCTCCTGATCTCACCTCCTGAGTAATTGGGATTAGAGGCGTGAGTTGCCACACCTAGCATAAGTCTCTTAGCAGTAACAAATAAAACATTTCTTCATTTTGCATCAGATTATTTTAAAAATCTATTATGACTCTGGGCTCTGAGTTCACAAAAGTGAGTAAGGTTTAGTTCTTAATTTGGGGAGATCATAGTCTATTAGGAAATGAAAGATGTAAGCAAATCCTTAACATACAATGCAAATTAATAATTTCAAAACAACATCAGAGATCATAATGGTACCTGAGCAGTCTCACAGCAGTGACCACCAGGAGTGCAGTATGGGCCTAAGTAGGAGATTGAGCCCTGCCAAGAGGATCTATTTGAAAGCAAGGCTTCTCTATTTTTTGTGAAATAGTTCTATGTTAACTCTGAGTAAGCTGTGAAAACTTGAAGATACATAATTCTAGAGCAATCACTTAAAAATAATGCAAAAATACAGTGGTAAAAGGATAACAAATTAAAATGGAATTCTAAAAGAATTCCAACCTTCAAAAAGAAGGGAAGGAAAAGGAAACAAAGGAACAAGAAGTTCCCGATGAGATGAGGGTTTTAAGTAAATCTAAATCCAACCACATTAGTACCTGCATGAAACCCAAACGCAATAAACACTGCAATTTAGAAGCATAACTATCAGAATGTTAAAAAAAATGCAAACCCAAGAATATGTTGTCTGTAAGAAACTCATTATACATGTAAAAGCACACTAAGACTTTCTACATATGAAGGGGGAAAATTCATTCCACAATCATAGTAGGAGATTTTAATATTCTCAATAACTAATAAAATAAGAAAAATTTGAGCTGGGAGCAAGTCTCAAGTGGTAGAGCACCCGCTGAACATGAGTTCAAACCCGAGTACCACAAAAAAAAAATTTTCAATAATTTCCAAATTCATTTTCAAAATAAGAAAATACTTAGGTTTTTAGCAGTACATTTCTTTCTTTTTTTATGGAATTTATATTTTATTTTATTTATTTATTTAAAAAAATTTTTTTATTATTCATATGTGCATACAATGCTTGGGTCATTTCTCCCCTCTGCCCCCACCCCCTGCCGTACCACCCATCCCGCCCCCTCCCTCTCCCCCCACCCCCTCAATACCAGGCAGAAACTATTTTGCCCTTATCTCTAATTTTGTTGAAGAGAGAGTATAAGCAATAATAGAAAGGAACAAGGGTTTTTGCTAGTTGAGATAAGGATAGCTATACAGGTAGCAGTACATTTCTAAATAAACCATGTGTTTAAAAAGAAATCAGAATTTTTTAAATGAATATGAAGATACAAAGAATATGACAAGAATCGAGTGATACAATTTATAGTCCAAAGCTAGACTGATAGAAACTTAGAGCCTTAAATTTATTATTCTAGAAGGAAGAATGGCTGACACCCATGCTTCTGAAGAATTAGAAAATGGCAGTGAACTGAACATAAAGGAAAACGAAGAGGAGAGAGTAGAAAGTAGATGACGACAAATGTTTTCAATGAAGAAAAACATGGAACCAGTTAAAAGTTTAATAAAATTCATGAACTGTTGCCAGCCTAATCAAGAAAGAAGAATGTGGCACAAAAAATAGTATTATAATTAAAAGGGAGGGGCTACAACGATAATAAGAGCATATTAAGAACAAACTTCAAATGAAAGATTTTGAAATTTTGGATGAAACGAATACTTTCTGAAGCAAACATATCAAAACTGACACAGAGAAGTAACAGGAATTCTGAATAACACCGCATCTCTCATGGAAATTAAACCTGCAACTAAGACTTTTTTTTGTGGTACTGGAGTTTGAACTCAGGGCCTACACATTGAGACACTCCACCAGCCCTTTTTTAGCTAGGATTACAGGCATGAGCCACATGCATCCAGCAAACTAAGATTTCTACAAACAAAACTTCAGTACTAAATGTCTTCTTCAGTGAATGATTCCAAATACAGAAGGAAAAATAGCAACCTAGCCATGTGGGTATAGCACAGTGAGGATGAGGAAGGATGTTCCATGGTCCTACAGTTTAACAGAACAAATAGGTACACATAAGCACAGGGGACACTTCACAAAGCTAAGCGTCCCAGGGCTAAAACTTGGAGGACAAATGAAAAGTCATTTCTTTCTTCTTAAGCACAGCCTCTGTGGCAGGGAACAGAGTGTAGCTGACAGCATTCCAGTTCTGGGAATGCTGAACTATTCTTGTAGTTTTTGTAAACAGACTTCCTTATAACTTCATGTTATTGACTTGGGCTTTTGAAACAACTCGAAAAAGTCTTGCTTTATAAGACAGTTAATACATTTAAAGGCAAGCTTATAAACTTAATAGTATGTTTATAAGGCAGTTATTGTATTTCTCTTCCATCTGCAATTCTCCAGGTTAAACACATACTTCCAAGTCTCTCACAAGCTTGGTTGACCTTATTAATCAAAAGATACCAAACACTGAATATCCAAACCTCAAATTCCGGCTGATGAACACAGAGTATAAGGTTCTAATTTCCATTGCCCTGATCATTCTATATTTATTAATGCATCCTACAAATGTACTAAGGCTTTTTGTATAGATTTTTACCTAAATCTATGCAACAGTAAGTTGGTCTATACTGTAGACCAACATCTACACTTAACCATCTTTCCATGGTTTAACCATCCATTCATTATTCTATCCATTTAACTTAATTCAATGGTTTCTTGAATTCTACTGATAGTAAAATAATGCGAATTAATCTATTATTCCCATGTTACTGAGGTTTCCAGATATTTCTAAAAAATTGTCATGGGCATTTTCTCCACGAGCAGTTCATGCTCCCCATTCTGTTACATAGAAGGAGGGCTTCTAATATTTAAGGTAAAATCTTTTAAAGATATAGATATACTCTGTATGTGCATTTCAAAAGGAAATTGTTTACGTCAACGAAGATACTACAAACCATAAAAGTTATACAGATGCACAAATGGAATTGACATTTACTTGAGAAAATTCGCAGGCAGTTAAGATATTCTTTTGACCAGACCATTTAATAAAGGTTTAAACTATACCATGTAACATGAGTTTCATCTACTCTTTCCTACAGACACAGGCTGGTCAAGGATATAGGACCCTAGACCATAAGTCAGAACATATGTGCTGTATTGTTGACATGATTTTTGGGGAACTCTGCTTCTCTATTTCAATACACATATATCCAGGTTACTAATAATACCTCCATCCTAGATATGCAAAGGGAAATTAGGGGCATTAACTGGATAGCCCACGAAGTAACTAAAGCAAAACTTGGTAATATGGGAACTGAACAAGAAACTGGTAGAACTGAGTTACAGTGTCATCTCTATGCAGTGAAAGTCACAACCTCTCTGGGTATTAGTTTCCTTATTTTTAAAGTATCGACAGACGACTAGATGAATTCCAAGGTTCCCCCTGTTTGTACAGTTCTGCTGTAATGCTCAACAGTACTCAGGGCATTTCACATTTAACTCTAGCTTTTCCTGTTGCCTAGGAAAAGTGTGTTCACTCTGATCTTTAGTACCTACATATTTTCCAATGGCCAGCATTATTCTGAAAAAAGGAGAAAAAGGAAGTCTACTGACTTACTGTGTCAGCAAAGGAGTAGCTGTGTTAGGGACATGTGTGTGCATGCACCCCTGCATCAACACCACCAGTGTTGTTGGAACTCCTGTGGAATTTATCACAAGTTAATAACATAAAAGAGTTTCATAGAGTTTCAGTGGTTACGAAGCAATTCCAGCAGTTGCACACTAAATGCCTACGTTCCCTTAGCTACATTTGACCTTCGTGTGCCGGGCTCAGGAGAAACACATGACAAAACAACTCAAGCTCCTAAAATGCCAAAACAACTGTTGAATTCATACCAATGAATTCAGTGAGCCTTACCTTGACAAAAGGTGTTGTTAACCCGCTTATAACCTTGCAGACACTCCATCATTTGATTATATCCATGATAAGCTGGAAGGGAAGGAATAAATCTTTGTTACCTGCTTAGTTTAAATTTTTGCAATCCTAAACTCTTAGAGGTGGTAACCAAGTCACTCATTTAGAAGACACTAATATCAATGTATAGGTCCACAATTATTTTCACTTTATGCTTGATTTTCAGTATATTTCATATTTTGTAATAGCTGTAGTCCTAAGTAGTTGCCAGTAAATCTTTATTATGCTAACTGAATAATAAGACTACGTTATATTTTCTTGCAATTAGTGATTAAACATTCTTATCAGACAGGATCTTTTCCTCCCCAGCGATTAGCTTCAGGGAATGGTAACTGAAAAGGGGAGAAGTTGGCACATGGGCATTGCCCCATGCAGCCTCTGGCCTCATGTCATGTCCAGTCTTGTCCTATATGGAGACACTTGAATAGGGTGCCTACAGGGATTGTGGGATCTCTGCTCTGTGAATTCTTCAAAGACGAAAGAGATATTAACTTGTTTTATAACTTTCAACAGTCATCTACTTCAAGGCAGAGAGCCAGGCCAGATGATCTTTGAAAGACCTCCTCGCTTAGGATTCTATGTTAATTTTCTTCTAAAAATGTGTAAAGGACAAGTGACTTGTTCACACTAAGCACATTTCTAATAAATGACAGACTAGTAATGAAATCATTTGCAGATTTTAAAATTAAGTTTTCACAGCAAAAAAATGATCAACAATGAAAGCTCTTTTTGTATGTGGCTAAACAAAAACTTCAAACATTAAGTAACAGCCATTTGAAAACTGAAGTTTGAACTACTTTGACTGGAAAAAAAAGACATGGAACACAAAACCATAGCATCGAAAGCCAAGGAAAGTCTGCTCTCTTCCAGTCTGAGTATGATTTAGAGAGTAGTCCCAACCAAGAAGGAAAGTTTTTTTAAATGACACAGGAAAAATGTGACCCTGAGTGTGCTTCTTGGGGGTGAGTCACTTAAGACGGCACAAACAGAATAAATGTTGAAATGCAAAGAACTCACTTTACTCATAATCCACATTGCCCTTCCTGAGATGAAATCTATCTTTTCAATTTTATACATTAAATGAGCCAACATATGAATTTCTTTCCATCAGCGTTTAGTTAAAAGTAACAGCAACTTTGTACTTTCACGTTCAGCTGAGATCATTGTCAAGATTACAATATGGAACCAACAAAGCCATACAAAGCAGCAACTTTATCCCCAGATGATGCGATGCTAGATCAAAATGACAAGTCAGGGATGGAAGTTAGGGACTGAAAAGGAAAAAGAGAGACAGTATGAATTCCTTCGTCCTTAATGTCTGTCACTCTCTGCTACACTGGGATTTAGAAAACAGAGGAGAGAGGCAACTAAGCAAAATATTCACAAAGAAGGGAACAAACAAAAAAGAAATAAGGAAGAAGATGGAGAAGTATCAAGGAACGTAAGCTTAACCCCACCCTCAGGCCTTAGACCTAGCAGTGGGAACATCTACCCTCGCAATATTCCTACAGCAACTATGCATAGCTAATGAAGGGTGGGCAGTTAAAAAAAAAGATGACAATGCTTTTTCAACATTTTAGATTCAGCTTCCTGTTTAGTGATTCATAACAAGTGACAGTAAATGACAGAGGTGGCAGTTAAATTCATGTCACCCTAACTCTAAGCAGCTTTGTTAAATCATTCCAAACATATCATAGATATCCCTTCAGTCAGATTGCCAAAATACTTTTAGGCAAATGGATCTTCCAGTGAGAAGGGTTAATTACCACTCCACCAGTTTCCCAGAAACCCACACTGCTAATCACTATCTAGTCAGCCTGGAAAGTCAACTTGGGACATTCTTTCACTACTGAACATCAATAATTTATGTGAAACTTTTCTTTTTTTTTTTTTTTTGGTAGGACTGGGGTTTGAACTCTGCCTTCGCACTTGCAAAGCAGGCGCTCTACTGCTTGAGCCATTCCTCCAGTCCAATGTGAAACTTTTCTAAAAGGAAAAACTCACTAATTTTCAAAAACTGTGGGGAGCATTTCCACAAGTTAGTCCTCTAAAAGACGTTAAGTATCTACAAAAGAAATGAAATCAGCTTTAGGCATTTAGAGAACCTGTAAAAATTTGAGACAAAAGGAAGTCCAGATAAGAGACAAGTATTTAAAATAAATTATTATACTGGAAGAACAAATAGTATATAAGAAAGTGATGTGGAGTGGTAACCAAGATGGAAGATTTAAGGTTGAACAGAGAAGTTTAAAAAGCCATTAAGAATATCAATCTAACCACTAGCTATTTAAATTAAGAAATCATCCAATTGAGAAATTCCTTATAGTAGCAACAAGAATAAAACACAATGATAAGTTTCAACCATATGAGACAAAGGTAAATGACTGAGCAAAATGTCACTTGCTCCCATGGCAAAAATACGGTGAATAAGTGTAAGAAAACTCAACTTAAACATTTTTTGCCTTTCTAAGGGGTATTTTTTAGAAATCAGTTATCCAGAGCTAATACTACATTAAATAAATTAAAGATACAAACTATTGCTCAGAAGGAAGTAACAGAAAGGCATAAACCTAGATTTAATCAAATCAGTAGTTTCTGTAAAACACTTTAAAGACAAACCAAAGATATGAAGACTGTGATAGTACAAAGTGGTACTGATTAAAAAAGGGGAAACTTTATGTCCCAGCAATTCTAAGTTTCTTTTTACAAATCAGCAACCAATCATTTCCCCAATATTAGCCTTTCTTTTAACAAAATCTGAAATCCTATACTATAATAAAAACTATAGCATAAGTTGTGGTTATTCACAAATTTTTCACTTAAGGAATTTAAATGATTAAGAAATAACTGTTCTGACTTCTTCAAGTGTTTTGCTTCTTTGTTTTTTTATTTTATTGTTGATGCCTTTTGTTTCTATTTTGCTTCTTTGATTGACAGTTTGTTTCTCTTCAACTAATTTGTCCTTTCTTTTATTTTTTCTTTTTTTATTATAAATTTTTTTGTTACGTATTCTGACTTCTTAAAGACTTGAAACATGTATTTACCATTTTAAAAGGTGCCAATTTTCTCTTCCCTTGGGACAAAGGAGCGTATTTCAGCTTATCACCTCTTAAGACTTTTTCCGCCATAAGTAATCCAATCAGAGAAGACAACTAATAATTGTGTTTATTAAAAAACAGAACCAACATGGAAATTTTAATAGACTCACAAGGGTTCTGGAAGTGCATATTATCACACAGTGTTCTAGAATACAGTAAGGGAGTTCTTTGAAGGTTTAATATTGCCTCATCATTAAAAGAGTAGTCAGAAGAAAACAGACATGCTCCATTAACCTGCAAAGGAATGATGAAATGTCACTTACATGGCTTCTTGGGGCACTTCTGGCATTTGTTAAAGCCCCAGGAGGTACCCACGGTTCCACAGCAGTCCTCTTGCTTTGAAAGGCCAGGGAGAGCTTTGCCACACTGCAATGATTAGGTGTGAAATATGAAGGTTAATCAAGTGCAAGATGCTCAGCCCTAGAGTGCTGGGGAGCTTCACAGTCACTTTATAAAATAGTCCCCTTGTTATCAACACAATTAGAAAGAAAAAGCACAACTATAAAACTTTGAAACCAATACCAGGACAGAATCAACATAACACTAAAATGAACAAGCACATTTCCAAATAAGAGCACCATGGAATTTTTAAAGTCTTATGAAAATCTGTCACTGCTCAGAGCACTTTATAAAACTTAATTAAGTTTGCAATGTCTTTTTCCCTTAATAAGAACCTCATAATTTAAAAGATCAATATAAACTTTTTGTGTGTGTTGAGATCAAACCTAAGGCCTCATGCATGCTAGACAAGAGCTCTACCACTGAGTTCTGTCCCCAGTCCTCAATATAAACCTTTAAAATGTTAGTTGTAACTCTTGTGGATCATCAGGAACTGAGCTGTAAGAATATGACATGTGTATAAAACTGGAGAACATGGCACAGCTCCCACCTACAAGAGGCTTCTGGTCTGCCTGAGCAGGGACAGGGCAAGAGAGGACAGTATAAGAAGTGATGACAGGCTGAGCCAGATCAGCTGTGGCAGAGATGAGGGCTCCAGAAAGCCAAGCAGTCTGACCTGGGGAGGTCAGCGAAGCTAGAAGGGTGCTAGCAGGTTTAAGCAAGACCAGCCTGATGAGACAGAAGAGTGAGGCTTAGAGCAATTTGACAACACATTACAATCAAACCGTAAGACCAGGTAAGACTCCTGGTCAATCACAGGGTCAGATGAGGCAAGGGTCTGAAGTGAATGAGAATGGGGTAAGGAAAGGCCTAGAAAACAGATGCTGCCTTGCAATCCATCCAAATGCCAAAGGCCTGCCTGATTCTTCATCCCAACTGTACAGGCTAAGCCCACATCTCTGCCTTGAATACAAATGCAGACCATCTAAGTGGTCCCTCTGCCTTGCTAGACTTCCACCTCTACAAAATCCTCCACACTGTTTCCAGAATCATCTTTCCAAAGACAAATCTGATCACTAAAGCCCTCCAAAAACTTTGTCTTGTCCCCTTCTACCTCTCTACTTCCATCTTTCAGGCATATCAAAGGACTCTTCATTGTAGGAACAAGCATGTCTTTTCAAAAGCTGTTTCCTCTCCCTGGAATGCCCCTTCCTTTTTTCTTTCCCCAAACTTCTTTCATCCCATGGGACTCATCTCTGAGGAGCCTCATGTCAGTCTCCAGGATTCCTCCCTCGTCTTTATCTCACAGCTAATTCTGCACAGTTCCACTGCCAGGGAATATATATCATAATACACAGGACACATTGCAAATGCTCAGAAATGCTGAATGAGTGAGCAAACCACCTGAGGAATGAAGGAACAAATTAGTTCATTCAGGCAAGCAATCGACTATGTGAAAAACCAAGGGAGTGGTGTGCGTGCTCCCGGATAGGGAACAGCACAGAGTGATGGGAAGTCCAGAAAGGGGTGACCCTGAGAAGGGCAGCAGGTGGTAGGCAGGTCTCCTCAAGGCTCTAAGTGACTACATATCCAAATCATAAAACAAAATCATCCCAAAGAAGGCCCACCTCAGTTAATGGAGTTTTAGATATACCACAGCTTTGAAGTCCTCAGGCTTTTCTGTGATTTTCAGTGGTTTGATAGGATGGTGTGTTCTCCAAACACAGTATACAACAGTGGTTTTAAAAGTCACTGGCAAGTTAGAGAGGCCCAAGTATGAATTCTGACTCTAGGTCATCATACATGCACTTTGACTGTTTTTTTCCTTTTTCTTTTGAACTCAGGGCCTCATGTTGCTAAGCAGGTGCTCTATCACTTTTGCCATGTCCCTACCCTTTTGTGCTTTAGTTATTTTTTAGGTAAGGGCTCACATTTTTGCCCATGGCAGGCATTGGACCATGATCCTCCTACTTTTGCTTTCCATATAGTTGGGATTACAGGCACAAGCCACCATATTGGTTGAATGGAGGATCACTAACTTTTTGTTGGGCTGGCCTTGAACCATGACTCTTCCAATTTATGCCTCTGAAGAAGCTAGGTCATTTTCTTATCCATAATAGTACTTAATATATAATAGAACCTTTCTCCTAGAGTCAGGAAAAGTGAAAGGTAAAATACCTATACAATGATGAGCACTATAAACTGACAATATTAGAGCTAAGATATCATTACCAAATCATTTATTATGTTATTATTATTTTTGTTATAGACAAAAGTTCCTTGTCCTAGATGTCCCATGTGAGATCCATCCTGTCAGATCCATCCTATGAGGCTAGCAGATCCTGTTGCCAGGGACCAGGGACATATGAATGGATAAACTGTGAGTGCTCAAACACCTAAAAATCACCAGACTTGAAAAGCACCAGACTCCACAGGAGATGACTCTGTAGGACAAAATGAGTTGCCCTGCAATAAATGCCTTTAACACTAAAAGGATTAGTATTAAAGACATTTTGAGTTAGGTTCCAGCTTTTGGATAAACCTAAAAGGACATATAATTCTGGGCAAGGTGCCGATGAGAGCCCTAGAGGATGAGAGCAAGGCTCAGTTTACCACATTATATGAAGGCTGAACAAATGCTCCCAAAGATATGCAGACATGTCATGCTCTCCTTGAGAGAGACAGGAATCTCTCCTGCAAAACAACCCAGTTGAACACTGACTGACTGACTGTTGTGAGCCAGGCACCCATGCACTGATGGGAAGCCCCGCCTGCAGACAGAGCTCAATAGGTGAATACCACCTGTGGGGCAGGAAAGCTCCCTCCTGGGGCCAGGCATGCACCAGGGCCACAGGTGAACAGTCTGAGACATGACACAAAGATTGGACAGAATATGTTAAAGAAGTAGACAGGTAGAGAGATAGTGAGGAAGAAACACACACAGGGAAGATAGAGGAGGCAGAGAGGAAAAGACTCAAACGAGAACAGACTGCCTGACTCCAGATAGTTCCCAGATTCCCCAAGCTTAATCACAAAAACCTTAATTAAACCCAAAGCTTGAAGGACAAGGAGGAAGGAAGAACAATGCTTCAGGTCTAAGACTGGTAACAAAACAAACACAGAGGTGTGCAATATTGCAAACTGGCTGCCCAAGCTTGCTTAAGGTTATTTCCAGTTTTATTAATCAGTTAGGATTAGCAAGACAGCAGTCCACGTCACATTCAGATCATTCCTGCACTGGACTCTTTAGGCTCTTCCCTTAATCAAGAAAGGCACTCAACACTCACTGATTTTATATGCTCAAAATGTTAGTAGCAGTTAAAATCCAATTTTCACCTTGGATTCCTAGAATGTTTTATTTGGTAGGGTAAAAATAAATCATTTCTCTCTGCTGGACCTCCAAAAAGGTACAAGGTTTTCATTACATGATTCAGGCCACTTTATCCTACAACTTTATTTTTGCAGGTCCACAGCCAAGAGCAGCACAAGCCATCCAAATCAACGGAAGAAATGGCAGTGTAGGTGGTACCACAGCACTGTGTATTTGTCTCAAAACCGGGTCTGCACAGTATAAGAATGAGCTATGGGGGATGAAGTCATGGTTATAAGGCACAACATTTTACATAAGTCCTTTCAATTGCTTAAGTATGAAGAGACTTCTATGTACCGCCAGAAATGGCACTAGAGAGATCTTTGTGCCATGCTCATGGCTTTCATCCAAAAGGCCAGTGAACACCACTGTGTTCATCTGGGTGTAGGAAGTACCTAGAGGAAAGGAAGTTGGAGCAAAGATCTCTTTCTTCCACACCAAAGGCTACCTTGGGGAAAATTATAATGGAAAAGAATAAGGTTAGCATTTGGAATATCCTCTGAGACTAGTAGATTCTGCTTCTCAGTGAGACATACTTAATGGATATAGACTTACTGTAGATTTTTAGAGAAAGCCTGTCTATCATTTCAGAATGTGGCTTATGTATAAGCAATCCAGAGTTAAGTTGACAACACTATATTTAGCTATGTCAAGTAGGAAATAAAAATCTATCCAGTCAAACAATATGCTGTAGCTCCTCAAAGAGCTCACATACAACCTTGGGCTTGAAGTGACACTATAACCCATGTGTCCATACTAGGATGCAGCAAATGCATGCTCCAGCGAGGGAAGGAAGGACAAGCAGAAAGTGGAAGGTTCTGGCAACTAGGTCTTGGGAGGATCAAAAGAAGAAAATAGAGACAGCAAGACTACATATGGACCTAATAGCACTGTTGAGATACACTGTGCAAGACAAAGCTTGCTGCACAGTGTAGGGATTGGCTGGACAATCACAGGGAGAGAGGATTCAACTTGTGAAGTACATCTGTTCAATATTAATACTCCTCAATCATGGAAGAGGCTGACATCTTCATCCAGAGCTGAGCTTGATGGATTATCTCTTGAAGATGTCCAGGACATGAAGCAAGTGACGTCTATGGTTTCTACCAGGTCTAAGATTCCATGGTCAATATATACTGATAGGTTGTATTACTCCATTTAGTAAACAAAGATTAATACACACTAGAGCCAAACTTATGTACTTCTGTTGCTCTCATGTATATGACAGGACAAGGTCTGGGTAGATGTACTCCTAACCATGTCCTTTTTGTCTTAGCTCCTCCTCCCTTATTTCCACATCTCCAAAGATGTTTATCCTATCTGAGCCTCTGCCTACTGGACTTATGCAAACAAGACAGAAGAAAGAAAAACAAATGGAGCCTCCCAGGGCCCTGACTCTCCACATTGGCCATGATTCCTGGGAAACCAAGTCTGTGAAAGTGACTCTTCACTAGTGTAGGCTTCACAAGGCTATTTTATTTAAGAATGACTACAATTGCTCTACAGATATGCATGATCTAATGTTCACAACAGAAAATAATCACAAGCAAAAGTCCTTTCATATTAGAGCTAGTTGTTAAAAATTAACAGATTACAAAGAAATTGACTGAAAAAACCCTTGAGCTGACTGAAACTACACCTCTTCAGACTTTAGCCTCAATTTTGAGGAAAAACTATAGCACTTTCCTGATACTCAAAGTTAAGTTGTGATTACGGTTACTTTTAGATCTCCTGAGAAATATATGAAGGGAACAATAACTTTCTGCAATGTGCAATGTCCTGGGGAAGGAATTTCCAGCAGTGAAAGAAAGAAAGGAGTGTTGGAGTAAAATCATTACACCTATATCAAAATCTTGACTCTTACTGCCAGTTCAGGAAGTCATCCTGCCTCTCTGGGCCAGTAATGACACAATGGGACAGTAATCCTGACCTCAAAGAGTTATGAGAATGAATCATGCATGTCCAAGTTGGTATAGGATTGGAGAAAGGCAATGCATTAGGATGTGTTCTGTGCTAGGACACAGAGTTGGTGAGCAGAGCTTTTTTGTAGACTTCATTCACTTTCCATAGCTAGTGTCCTGTGTGGGTAAAAGTTATAACAAGAGGTAAAGTGCTGGCTGGTCGTCTGATAGGCTCTCAGGAGGCATTTGTTAAAAATATTCAGAGGATTGGGTATGGAATTACATTCCTGTAATTCTAGTTACTCAGGCAGTAGAGGTAGGAAGATAGAGGTTTGAGGCCAGCCTGGGCAAAAGTATGAGAGCTTATCTGAAACTAAAAGCAAAAGGACTGGAGTGTGGTTCAAAGGTAGAGCTCTTGCCTACCAAGCACGAAATCCTGAGCTCAATCCCCAGTACCACTCCCTCCCCCAAAAGCGTGTTCACATAGTTAACTGTAAAAAGGGCCACTCTATGAAGACAGCTACAACGTCAAGGACCTACTGTTTAGTCTTATTAGTGAAGACATTTAAAAATGATAACTCAAAAATATTCTTATGAATTATTTTTATCACATCTACATAACTCATTTTATTTCCTTATCAAGAACCATTCTATAATGGAGTATAAATGCTTTAAGCTTGAATAAAGCACATTTTCTCAAAAGAGAATAAGGCACTGAGCCAAAGGAGCAAATAAACAAAACTTAAAATGTTAAAGTATTGCAGACTTAAAAAAATATTCTTAGAGATTGCACTGGGAGAAAACATGGAATAAAATAGAAGTCTGATTCATTGCAACCCTTGCAAAAGTAAGCATGACTGTATTTAGGCAGGAGCTAAAACCAGGAAGTGACTCAATGGTGCTACTGGGGAAAGTAGGCATTTTTAAGAGTTTCCAGAAGGATGGAACAGCTCTAGCAAAGCAGAGGCCAACCACCAACTGGGAGAGAACCAGGGGGTAAAGCAGGCCAAACATGAAGGAACAAAGAGAGTGGGTGAGGAAAGTCAGAGAACAAGTTGGAGCTAAGTCATGGAGAGATTCCCAAATTTGGGACTCGATTTCTAGTTGGATATAAAAATCAACCAGGAGACAGGAAAAGAAGTGTCATAGTCTCCTTTCAAAAGGCAATAAAGTTTTAGATTACTTCTAATTAAATAACCAGCATCTTTTAATCAATGAAATACAGAAATGTTGATGAATGGTTTTATGAAGACTGATACATATCTGAAACTTACCTTTAAATGGAATGAACCAGAACAGAGTATATCACTCATGAGAAAAAGAGAATAAATTATATTTAAGATAAAGACAATCAGGAATAATCAGAGGACAATAAAATGAAAATGGATTAAAAGCCCATTGGCTATGCTTCTCTAACAGCACAGGGAAGTTTTTAAGTTCAGCACAATTTCTTTCCCCAAAAAATGCTGTCCAGCCCCAGCAAAGAGGCATTCTAACACTAAGCAAAACTCCCAGACATCTACCTAGCTGCCAGTATATTTAGTGCATTCTGAATGGGAAACTGATCTTTCTACCCGATCACATTCCATATGGGCCCTGGTAATTGTGTTAGTCAGATTTTTAATTGCTGTAAGAAAATACATCACATAAAGTACCTAAAAGAGGAAGGATTAATTTTGGTTCATGGTTTCAGAGGTTAGTCCATGGTCCTTGACCCTGTTGGTTTAGGGTCCATGGTGAGGCAGAACATCATGGCGGTAGAAGCATGTGACAGTGGCTACTCAGCTTGTGGCAGACAGGAAACAGAGAAAGAAAAGGACCAGGTATAACTTTCGAAAACACATCCTCAGTGACCTGCTTCCTACAGCTAGACCCCACTTGCCAAAGTTTCCATACCTCTCAAAATAGTGCCACCAGTTGAGAACCAAGCATTCAACACATGAGCCTGTGGGAGACACTTCATAATTGTATCAAAACAATAAGGATGACCCATAACTGAGTAAATGGCAAAGCACAGCTAAAGACAGACAAACAAAGCTCTATTGCTCACTTTATCAGTGAAATGAACTAAAAACGTTCATTTTTCAAAGCACTCTTGAGATACCTAGACAATACATGTAACACAGACTGCAAACAACAAAGCCATATAGCCAGCAGCACTAGTCCCCCAGTCAATATTAGGCTCCTTTTCCCAGACCTCTCCATTAAAAACCTGGATTTATATAAAAGGAACAAGTAATCTAAGAGCTACTTAATCTACAATGTCCTAGATTAAATTTACAAAGGAAAATGTATAAAAACAAACATTTAAATTAGATACAGAAATAAAAAAAAGACATTTTTAAGATCTTACTAAAAATATTCAAGTTTCCTCAAAAGTGCTGAGTTTGGTAAAGAATAAAGGCTCAAAGAAAAACAATTGGGGCCGCACGCGAAAGGGGAAACGGAAAGAGCAGGAAGGGTGGGGGCGATGTAAGCTGACAGCAGCAGAGGAAGCTTAAGAATATGAGAGCAAGGGATTCCAAGATGGCAGCTAGAGGGAGGAAGCAGAAAGGGAGCCTCCTGTAGTGAAATCTTGGAGAGACGCTGGAGACACACTTTGCAGGCATAATCACTGAGAAAAGGCATAACCTTGACCCCTCCACACCTCCAGCCGGCGCAGAGAATCTCCACTTCACGTTAAACGGAGAAACCAGGAGGGCCCCCAGGCCGCCAGTCGCCGGCACCTACACGGCTTGGGAAGACACGGACCAGGTGAGCTTCACGGTACCGCGGTTCTCCCACAGACAAGCCTGGGCCAGAGCAGCATAGCCCCCTGGAAAGACCGACCCCCACCCAGGGAAAAAAAAGAGAAACTGAGTAATAAGCAATAAGAGCAATAAAGACACACGGGAAAGAGGGTGGGGCTCACTGAGCACTGAAGATTGGGGGAAGGGAACCCTTCCCGGGACTGTAAATAAACAAGCTGGCCTGGCCGGAGAGCCTCTGGCAGGAGCGGGGCGCGCCCAGCAACCAGGAGCGGGGAAGCTTGTGAGAGTGGCGGAGGGAGGAAAACTCCACGGGAGAGGAGGGAAGACTCACTTCCCACATGAACTGTAAACAAACATGGCGGCTGGCAGGAGCAGCAGCACCGCCCAGTAATCAGGAGCAGGAAAGCTTCTGAAAGTGGCGGTGGGAGGAAAACTGCACAGGAGAGGGGGGAAGACCCACCTTCCACAAGAACTGTAAATAAACATGCAGGCCTGACAATGCCGGTGCAGTGGCACTTTTCCCAGTGCTTGGAAAGGGGAAAGCTTGTAGCAGAGGCTCCCGCACAGGAGAACTCTGAGCAAACAAAGCCTGCGGGGCCAGGTGAGTGCTAAGCTCACCCCAGAGATCTGCATAAATAACGCCGCCAGCAACAGCAGGCTGACAGCAGCGGGCAGGGAAGCCACAGCTGCAGATACCTCAGAACTGTCTCCAGACTCTTTTTTTTTTTTTTCTCCCTACCTTTGATGAGAGAATAACTGAATTATACCTGCAAGCTGAAAAACTTACTGAAACTGTATTGCATTTGAACTTGGGACACTTGGTGGGGTTTTTTTTGTGCATGTGTGTGTACTTTTGTTCTACTTTATGCATCCCCTTTGATGAGACAAGTACAGAACAACATCTGAGGCACCATCTCCAGGACTGGAGACTGAGACGGACACCCAGATAATTAAGACTGAAACTTCATTGCATTTGAACTTGGAGGTTTTTTGGCATTTTGGTTTTTTGGTTTTTTGGCTTTTTGGGTTTTTTAAATTTTTCTATTTTTTCATTTTATTTTAATACATTTTTATATATAGATTTTTCTTTCATTTACTTATTTTTTATTTTTATTCTTATCTTTATTTTTTTATTTTTGATTTTCAATCCTTTCTCTGTCTCCCTAATGTCTGTTCAGCTTACTGTCAATTAGTACATAACGCTCCCCGTTTATACCTTTGAAACTTTCTTGTCTGAAACCTTGTTCTGTTTTCTCCTTCCAGTCTGTGTATTTGTTTTTCCCATTTCTTTAACTTCTTGCTTTCCATCTCAGTTCACCCTTCCATTCTAAATATTACCATTGTTATTATTACAAGCTAGAAAATACTTAATTGCACACAGTACAGGGATAGTAACAACATCAAAGACAATGACGGGAAGACAGAAAAAACAGGGAAACCAGTTTCCCCACAGCAAACAATTAGTACAGGAACCAGAGGGGAATGAAGAAAAGAGGTACTCAGATCCAGACTCCAACAAAACGAAGATAAACTATGCCAAACGACCCAATGAAGCCCACGAGAATAATTTAAAAGAAGACATACTACAAGTACTCAATGAGAATCTTATAGAGATGATACTGGATATGGTCAACCAAAATGTACAGGAGACACTCAAGAAATTCCAAGACAATAAAAATAGAGAATTTGAAAAAGCAAAAGAAGAAATAAAGGAAACCATAGAAGCACTGTATAAACACCAAAGTGAAAGAGAGAACATGATGAATAAATGGATAAATGAACTCAGGACAAAAATAGACAACATTAAAGAGGAAATCAGCCAGGCTATGGAAAACCTCAGAAAAAAGAACAAAACAGAACTGCAAAACAAAACGGAAGGCCAATCCAGCAAAATAGAACAAACAGAGGACAGAATCTCAGAACTTGAAGATGAAATGGTAAGGAAAGGAAAAACCGAAGAACTATTAATTAAACAACTCAAGACCTGTGAAAAGAAAATGCAAGAACTCACCGACTCCATCAAAAGACCAAACTTGACAATCATGGGCATTGAAGAAGGAGAAGAGGTGCAAGCAAAGGGAATGCATAATCTATTCAACAAAATAATAATGGAAAACTTCCCAAATCTAGAGATTTACAGATGCAAGAGGCCTCCGGGACACCAAACAGACCAGATCAAAATAGAACTACTCTATGACATATCATGATTAAAACAACAAGTTCAGAAACTAAGGAAAGAATATTGAAGGCTGTAAGAGAGAAAAAACAAGTAACATACAAAGGTAAACCCATCAAAATCACAAAAGACTTCTCAACAGAAACATTAAAAGCAAGAAGAACGTGGGGTGAGATCTTCCGGGCACTGAATGAAAATAACTTCAACCCCAGGATACTATACCCAGAAAAACTATCATTCATAATAGATGGAGCAAAAAAGTCTTCCATGATAAGCAGAAACTAAAACAATATGTGACCACAAAGCCACCATTACAAAAGATTCTTCAACGGATTCTGCACACAGAAAGTGAAACCCAACTTAACCATGAAAAGACAGGCAGCACCAAACCACAGGAAAAGAAAAAGCAAGAAAGTAAAGAGTAACCTCAACTTAGGTACACACAATCAAACTTTCAAACAACTAAGACAACTAAATGACAGGAATCACCACATACCTATCAATACTAATGCTTAATGTTAACAGACTTAATTCACCCATCAAAAGGCACTCTTGACGAAATGGATTAAAAAGGAAGATCCAACAATTTGTTGCTTACAGGACACCCATCTCACCAACAGAAAAAAGCATAGGCTAAGGATGAAAGGCTGGAAGAAGATTTACCAAGCCAATGGCCCCTGAAAACAGGCAGGAGTAGCAATACTTATCTCTGACAAAGTAGACTTCAAACCTACATTGATCAAACAAGATAAAGAAGGACATTCCATACTAATAAAAGGGGAAATCGACCAAAAGGAAATAATAATTATCAACCTGTATGCACCCAATGTCAACGCACCCAATTTTATCAAACATACCCTGAAAGACCTAAAAGCATATATAAATGCCAACACAGTGGTTGTGGGAGACTTTAACACCCCATTATCATCAATAGATAGGTCATACAAACAAAAAATCAATAAAGAAATCCAAGATCTAAAATATGCAATAGATCAAATGGACCTAGTAGATGTCTACAGAACATTTCATCCAACTTCTACACAATATACATTCTTCTCAGCAGCCCATGGAACCTTCTCCAAAATAGATTATACCCTAGGGCACAAAGCAAGCCTCAGCAAATATAAGAAAACAGAAATTATACTATGCATTCTATCTGATCACAATGCAATAAAACTAGAACTCAACAACAAAAGTAAAGACAAAAAACATGCAAACAGCTGGAAACTGAATAACTCATTGATTAATGAACAATGGGTCAATGATGAAATAAAAGAGGAAATTAAAAAGTACCTAGAAGTCAATGGAAATGAAAACACAACCTACGGGAACCTATGGGACACAGCAAAGGCAGTCCTGAGAGGAAAGTTTATAGCCATGAGGGCGTATATTAAAAAGACTGAAAGATCCCAAATCAATGACCTAATGATACATCTCAAACTCCTAGAAAAACAAGAAAATCCCAAAACAAAAATAAGGAGAGAAATAATAAAAATAAGAGCTGAAATCAACGAAATAGAAACCAAGAAAACCATACAAAGAATTAATGAAACAAAAAGTTGGTTCTTTGAAAAAATAAACAAGATCGATAGACCCCTGGCAAACCTGACTAAAATGAGGAGAGAAAAAACCCAAATTAGTAGAATCAGGAATGCAAAAGGGGAGATAACAACAAACACCATGGAAGTCCAGGAAATCATCAGAGACTACTTTGAGAACCTATATTCAAATAAATTTGAAAATCTTAAAGAAATAGACAGTTTTCTAGATACATATGATCATCCAAAACTGAACCAAGAGGAAATTAATCACCTGAATAGATCTATAACACAAAATGAAATTGAAGCAGCAGAGTCTCCCCAAAAAGAAAAGTCCAGGACCTGATGGATTCTCTGCTGAATTCTATCAGACCTTTAAAGAAGAACTGATACCAACCCTCCTTAAACTGTTCCACGAAATAGAAAGGGAAGGAAAACTGCCTAATACATTTTATGAAGCCAGTATTACACTTATCCCAAAACCAGGCAGAGACACCACCAAAAAGGAGAACTACAGGCCAATCTCCTTAATGAACATTGATGCAAAAATCCTCAACAAAATAATGGCAAACCGAATTCAACAACACATCAAAAAGATTATTCACCATGACCAAGTAGGCTTCATCCCAGGGATACAGGGGTGGTTCAACATACGAAAATCAATAAACATAATAAACCACATTAACAGAAGCAAAGACAAAAACCACTTGATCATCTCAATAGATGCAGAAAAAGCCTTTGATAAGATCCAACATCATTTCATGATAAAAGCTCTAAGAAAACTAGGAATAGAAGGAAAGTACCTCAACATTATAAAAGCTATATATGACAAACCTACAGCCAGCATTATACTTAACGTAGAAAAACGGAAACCATTCCCTCTAAAATCAGGAACCAGACAAGGATGCCCACTATCTCCACTCCTATTCAACATAGTACTGGAATTCCTAGCCAGAGCAATTAGGCAAGAAGAAGGAATAAAAGGAATACAAATAGGTAAAGAAACTGTCAAAATATCCCTATTTGCAGACGACATGATCCTATACCTTAAAGACCCAAAAATTCTACTCAGAAGCTTCTAGACATCGTCAATAGCTATAGCAAGGTAGCAGGATATAAAATCAACATAGAAAAATCATTAGCATTTCTATACACTAACAATGAGCAAACTGAAAAAGAATGTATGAAAACAATTCCATTTACAACAGCCTCAAAAAAAATGAAATACCCAGGTGTAAACCTAACAAAAGATGTGAAAGACCTCTACAAGGAAAACTATAAACTTCTGAAGAAAGAGATTGAGGAAGACTATAGAAAGTGGAGAGATCTCCCATGTTCATGGATTGGCAGAATCAACATAGTAAAAATGTCGATACTCCCAAAAGTAATCTACATGTTTAATGCAATTCCCATCAAAATTCCAATGACATTCATTAAAGAGATCGAAAAATCTACCGTGAAATTTATATGGAAACACAGGAAGCCACGAATAGCCAAGGCAATACTCAGTCAAAAGAACAATGCAGGAGGTATCACAATACCTGACTTCAAACTATATTACAAAGCAATAACAATAAAAACAGCATGGTACTGGCACAAAAACAGATATGCAGACCAGTGGAACAGAATAGAGGATCCAGATATGAAGCCACACAACTATAACCAACCTGTCTTTGACAAAGGAGCTAAAAATATACGATGGAGAAATAGCAGCCTCTTCAACAAAAACTGCTGGGAAAACTGGTTAGCAGTCTGCAAAAAACTGAAACTAGATCCATGTATATCACCCTATACCAAGATTAACTCAAAATGGATCAAGGATCTTAATATCAGACCACAAACTCTAAAGTTGATACAGGAAAGAGTAGGAAATACTCTGGAGTTAGTAGGTATAGGTAAGAACTTTCTCAACGAAACCCCAGCAGCACAGCAACTAAGAGTTAGCATAGATAAACGGGACCTCATAAAACTAAAAAGCTTCTGTTCATCAAAAGAAATGGTCTCCAAACTGAAGAGAACACCCACAGAGTGGGAGAAAATATTTGCCAGCTATACATCAGACAAAGGACTGAAAACCAGAATATATAGGGAACTTAAAAAACTAAATTCTCCCAAAACTAATGAACCAATAAGGAAATGGGCAAGTGAACTAAACAGAACTTTCTCAAAAGAAGAAATTCAAATGGCCAGAAAACACACGAAAAAATGCTCACCATCTCTAGCAATAAAGGAAATGCAAATTAAAACCACACTAAGATTCCACCTCACCCCCGTTAGAATAGCCATCATCAGCAACACCACCAACAACAGGTGTTGGCGAGGATGCGGGGGAAAAAGGAACCCTCTTACACTGTTGGTGGGAATGTAAACTAGTACAACCACTCTGGAAAAAAATTTGGAGGCTACTTAAAAAGCTAGACATTGATCTACCATTTGATCCAGCAATACCACTCTTGGGGATATACCCAAAAGACTGTGACACAGGTTACTCCAGAGGCACCTGCACACCCATGTTTATTGCGGCACTTTTCACAATAGCCAAGTTATGGAAACAGCCAAGATGCCCCACCACTGACGAATGGATTAAGAAAATGTGGTATCTATACACAATGGAATTTTATGCAGCCATGAAGAAGAACGAAATGTTATCATGCGCTGGTAAATGGATGGAATTGTAGAACATCATTCTGAGTGAGGTTAGCCTGGCCCAAAAGACCAAAAATCACATGTTCTCCCTCATATGTGGACATTAGATCAAGGGCAAATACAACAAGGGGATTGGACTTTGAGCACATGATAAAAGCTTTAGCACACAAGGTAGGGGTGAGGATAGGTAAGACACCTAAAAAACTAGCTAGCATTTGTTGCCCTTAACACAGAGAAACTAAAGCAGATACCTTAAAAGCAACTGAGGCCAATAGGAAAAGGGGACCAGGAACTAGAGAAAAGGTGAGATCAAAAAGAATTAACCTAGAAGGTAACACACACACACAGGAAATTAATGTGAGTCAACTCCCTGTATAGCTATCCTTATCTCAACCAGCAAAAACCCTTGTTCCTTCCTATTATGGTTTATACTCTCTCTACAACAAAATTAGAAATAAGGGCAAAATAGTTTCTGCTGGGTATTGAGGGGGTAGGGGGGAGAGAGAGGGGGTGGAGTGGGTGATAAGGGAGGGGGTGGGGGCAGGGGGGAGAAATGACCCAAGCCTTGTATGCACATATGAATAATAAAAAAAAAAGAATAAAGGCTCAGCAAATAAATTCTGTGGAAGGCTTATAACTGTGGACTTAATTTTAATTTTTCTCAAGAAGAACAACACATCACTAATTATAAGAATTAACCTATTAATATCAATATTTAAGTAGCAGATGGTTTTACTTTGGGACACTGATCTCCTTCTTTGTCTGTGTTTTAGTGCCAGAGGTGCAAGACGATGAAATGAAAGTAGCAGAGTTCCATGTTCCCTTCCCCCCAAACGTCTTTGGCTGGATCACAAGGTACCACAGCCATGGGAGACCCTAGTAAGACAGGTTCCAAAGAATATAACTGTGCTTTTGGGTTTAGACAATAATTCTTCATGAATCCTCTATCCAAGAAGAGATGAGGTGGGATAGCAGGAAGAACACTGGATTAGAAATCCTCAGTGCTAGTCCCCACTTGCCACATATTCAGTACAAGACATTTAAGCAAATTAACCCTAGATGTTACTCTCTTCATCAATAAAACTGTTAAGACAGACTAAAATCACTATTCACTTTCATGCCCAAATTCAAGGATTTTATGAAGGTTCCAATGCAAGGCTAAAGCTGCTAGCGAATTATGGTGGACAGGTTTCCTCTGTTAAGATAACCCTGTGGCAATCAAGATTCCTTAGATGTTCCCTGCTGCAGGTTGACATGCTAGATTCCATGCCACATATTGCTCAGTTCTAGCCTCAAACCATGACCTGGACCAATTTGATCAGTGATGACCAAAAGGAACTTCCTTTTCTTGACCCTACTTCATGCCAGCCCTTACCCACCAACCTGTATACACCTACCTGAAAATAGGTATGGCTCTTAAATGGCTTCTTTTTAATTAAAATAAATCATTACAGTAAATTAAGTTATTATCAATAGGCAAGCTCTCAGAAATTACTCAAAATAATCATGGAAAAACAGATTTTTCATGCCCATCAACCCACACTGCACAGGTAGGTCCTATAAATTATCCACCCACTCAGGTTCCAACCTCACCTCTACCCACATTTGGAAGCATGTTATTCCAACATGTTGGCACAAAATCTTGAGGCGTTATGAAAAATGAAAGCTACACCCTCAGCACTGTGAATCCAGTCAAGAAATGTGAATCCCCTTTTTTGAAATCTTGGACTTCTTTCCACAAGAGCTAGAATGAGGCCCTCGATGGGGAATGCTCTGTCTGTATGTAATGGATTGCATTCATCCAAGCTTCTGTCACAGCTCTTGCTGGCTCCCATTATCAACCTTTTACTATGATAGAAACATCTCCCCTTTGGCAAAGTCACCTCTGCTCACCTTCTGAGAAAAACGGCATTCTAGCCTCTGGCTTAACTACAGCTCCAAATTAAATGGGCAAACCTCGTGTCCCTGTACTAGAACATTAAATACAGTGATTTTTATCTATGTGCCAATAAGAAAAAGTTCCAAATCTTTGATCCCTATTGCTTGTGCCACAGGTCCGTTGTCATAAAGCAGAATTCTGTACAATGGAGCACTGGCAGGGTAACAGGCATTGTCTCATAAAAAAGAAGAGGAAAATGCTTAAATACTTCCAGATTTTTCTAAAAGAACTTGTAAAAAATTTGCTTTGGCTTAAGCAGAACATTCTTTATAGGAAAGGGGTTTTTTTTTGGTTTTTTTTTTAAGTCCACCCAGCTTTCTTTTATTAGAGTAATTAAAACAATGTTAGGCATTTGGGGTATCTAATATAAGCATAATCCTCTGATATTTCAGGCGATTGACTTTCTGAAGTATCTACTATGGCTAGGGCATTCGCGGCTAGAAATGTATCCACATCGATTTTCTGACAGTGTATTTGTTTAAAGCCTGCTGAAGCTAAACCATGGGCTTCAAGGAGTTCCAGACAACTACTTCAGTTTATGAAAGGGTATTTTTAAAGTTACACTAAGGCAAAGTGGTTTTGAATGTTAACATACAAAGGGAAAAAATTCTGAGGGGTAAAACTTGACATCTTTCCTAAAGAAACGATCAAACTTGGGCTGCCTACTTTCTCCACCTCTGCAGTGATTTGGGCAGTCTGACAGTCAAGTCTTCCAGACTGTGAGCTGTATGTGTTTGCTCTTCCTAAGTTGCTAAAAGAATGATTAAGTATTGTCATGATTCTGTTCTGACACCATAATTTCCGGTAGCCTTTCTTTTGAGGCAAAACAACACAAATCATATAAATCCTATACTACATGGTTAGTAGGTCAAATTTATTTTAAGTTCTATTACAGGGATAAAATCAAAAAGGTCCATGCTGAAAGGGACAATGAAGGTGAGCATTTAGGCAGAATTACTGTCACTACATCAACCCCAAGATGATGAGTAAAGACTGATTTCCCCCAATACTTATGTCTTCAACTGCACTGAGAGGAGATTTCTACGTTAAGCTTCACTGCTTGCCAGTTCCCATTTTGTCTATATGGAGATAATGAAAGGAACACAAAACATTTGAGACCTCATAGCACTACAAAGAAATTATCACACGTGCCTCATTTGGATAAGCTTTCAGTTTTTCTGTCTCATCCAAGTACACAGAACTCAAGACTACTAATTACCTGTGGTTTGGATGCTAGTCATGTAGAAAAACTGAAAGCCACAAATAAAAGTAACAGGTTCATTTATATCCTTGGAATCTGGGAACAAGTCTGCCTTGTTCATGACTTACCATGTGTGGAAAGAACAATTACTGCTCACCAAAGAACAACATGTTTGTCCACATATCCCAGCTCCCTGATTGTCTTAGCTTAGGCTGTCACCACAAAATACCAGAAACAGCAGATCTGAGAAAAGACATTTATTTCTTCACAGTTCTGGAGGCTAGAAGCCCAAGACATGGCACCAGCATAGTCAATTCCTGGCTTGTAAGCAGCAGCCATCTGTGTTGTGTACTCACATGACCTCTTCCTTGTGAGTGTGCAAGGAAGACAGACAGAAAGGGCAAGCCCCCTGGTTTCCCTTCTCCTAAGGACACTGATTTTATCATGTCAGGAACCCATCCTTTTGACTTCATTTAACCTTAGGTGTCTCCTTTTAGGATCTGTCTCCAAATACAGTTAACCTACGAGTCAACGTTTCAACAAATAAACTTGGAAGGATATACTTTAGTCCATAGCACCAGCAAACAGGGCCATTTGCTCTGTTCTGTCTGAACAATGGGTTGTGGGAAAAGGAATGGTCTTAGAAGCACCCCTCTTCCGCTGCTGTGAGAACTAAGAAAAACAAACATTTTGAATAGAACAGCAGTAACATGGTATAACTACTTTCAGCTCAAGTCCCTGCAAAATGGGAAAAGCAGAGCCTTCTGCTTACCTGGCAGCTATCTAGTGCAGGCAAATGTATACTTTTTTAATGCTTGTTACTACAGCATGGCCTAGCCTAACCTGATTGGTATGAATGTAATTATCAATGTTCATCTGTGTCCGGTACTGAGTTTAATTCGTAAGTGGCCTTGTCCTCAGGAAAAGCACAAGCATACGGGGGAGAGCAAAGAGGCACAAAAGAAACAACTTTAAGATAATTAAATTCATAATAGTCTAATTAGATTCTAATGTAATAAGAATTCAGGAAGAGGGAGAAATATGGCTTGAAGAAGTACTAGAAAACTTTTTTTGGAGGAAAGGACACTTGAAGGGACTCTCTCAAGTCAGGCTGGATTTGAGAGATCAAGACAGGTATTCACTGTAATTGATGTTTGCATAGACTTCCTCATCTGTATGTCCTGTGCATGTATTAGTATCAGTGGTTAAGATTGCGGAAAGAGGAAAGATGTGGAAATTGTCACAGTCAGAGGATTACATGGCTCAGAGGTTCCTCTTAGCTAATCCAATTATTTGAAAAATGAAACTGAAAGCCAGAGATGTGGTGAGTTTCCTAAAATGGAGTAAGAGCTTAGGACCTGAATTGGATAGGCAATACAAGCTAGCTGCAACCTCTCAGCCTCAGGCTTCACAGAAGTAGACAGGAGGTAAAAACACCTACTTTTCTTTTCCCTCATACTGTTTTCAAGGTCAAATATGGTCACAAATGTGAAAGTTTTCTATCGTCTATAAATTTTATAAAAATGCCCCAAAGAGGTTTGCCCCAAAGCCACAGAATGTTAAGACTGTATTCTTAACTCTGTTAAAGCCTGCCCGTTCTAAACAAGTCCTCTGCAAAGTAGTCATCATGAAGGCATTGCTGACTTTGCTCCAAATATTTAGAACTCCTTTGTTCAAATTTTAGAATTCTCTTCAAACTGAAGATGTGTCTTAAATATCCTCAATGGTAGGCAAGTCCTTGCTCACAGGAGCTGACTTGATGCATGGAAGCTTGCCGATTCATGGAGGAAATGATAAATGAATGAACTGAAGATGACCATCAAAGATGAATTTTCTTGGCTCTGAATCAATTCCTTTAAACCAGACATATCAAACTATATAAAGGCATTATCACTAAAGTGAATGTAGCATCTCATGAAGTGGCTAGTGAAAGAGAATATTCAATTTTATACATACATTCTTTTACACATAAAAGAAGAGAGAAGAGAAGGGGAAAATTAGAAAGGCAAGAAAGGAAAACACAACAGCACTATCATCATGTCTGGGACGGCGTGGGGCGGAGGCAGTAGTGTTGCTTCTCTCACTACGACTTCACAAGAAGAGTCCAGACGATTCATTTTCTAGGATAATCCCACTTCAATTCAGTAAAACTCCATTCCAAGGGATTGAATACAGCCCAGAAGCAACAGATTCTAGAAATACCACCTGTAAATCTTTGAACATTTCTTGTAACATATAGAACCTAAAATAAACATCAAGCCAAGCCATGGTCTCTTAAAACGACTTTCGACATGCTCAGAATTGTCACATTCAAATACAATGGCCATAAAATCTTACTGTTTTGCTAATATCAGAAGTGGCTTAACATGCCTTGACTCTAAATTGGCCAGAAATTATTCTCAATGCCTACTCCTATGCAAAAACAGGAATCTAATAATTAACAGGCGTATTATTTCAGTGTGCCCTAGAGGTATAAAATATGGAACTTTGGTATTCCATGTCATGATAAAGGCATTTTCATTACCAATAAAATGAAAAAACATCTAAGCAAGGGGGTCAGGGAAAAACAATGAAGAAGTACAGACATGCTTCTCTTTTGAACAGGTCGGGGAGAACGATCACTTGAAACTGGCAGACTCTTGGGTTCCCAGACGACATCTGCCCGGTTAAGTGTGGATGGCAGTCTATAGGAGGGGTCAGGTCTAAGTCCCACCCATTCTTTGAAGTACTCTACTCCATTTCTAAGAATCTATATTTTGATTATCCTAATATCTCAGCCCTACAGTCCGAATCCAAGTAAAACTAGCAGCTCTCCTCTCCCCTGGCAGAAACCCAATGACACGCAGACATGTTCCCTTCCACATGCGGTGTTTTCCCCTTTGGAACTCATCCCTGTCTTTGCTGATCTTTTTTGAATCCAGGAAGGAGGGCCCCTGTGCACAGTCAATCTGGCAGAAGTTGCTGGAACATGACCAGCAAACACTTACGAGGTCCAGCTCCTATCACTGAGATGTGCCTGACACCTTAGTGATACCTTCCGCTGTTGACACAGGTCAAGATTGGCAAGGGTGGCTACAAAGAGCAGCCAGGTGAGAGCCACTGGAGACAATTAGACTCACTAACACTCAATTAAATATTTCCTAGATTATGCCAAAGGAGCACTTGAGAGGGATGTTGAACAAAAACCCAGATGGCATAGGAAGTGGCTGGTGATAATGACTTATTCCACCTGAAAGAGGCCAAACTTCAGCAAATGTAGTTAGCACACCCTGCTGAGCAGGGGTTCATGGAGAAGGCAGATGTCTGGGAGAGCCCATCCTGCCTTCCCCAACCTCTGCCCAGCAGTCCCTCCAAAAGACAAAGGTTGGGCTAGAAGTGTGGCTCAAGTGGTAGAGCGCCTGCCTGGGAAACACAAGCCCTGAGTTCAAACCCCTACCATCATTAAAAAAAAAAAGACAAAGGTCAAGCTTACGGGAGGTCCTGGCCTTAAGGTCACTTGACCTCGGGCAACAGCAGGGAGAGAGAGTCACATACTCTCCTCTACCCTCTGTTCTTCCCATGTAAGTGAGAAGCCAAAAGCCCTTGTATAATGTTCTACAAGCATTTTTTCTTTATATTTCTAATCTATTTAGGTAGTTTGTAGATTCAGTTTAGGAAAATAACCAATGTGAAAAGTGTTAAAATTCTGGCATGATTTCTATCAAGACAAAACTAGCATTTCACAAAGCTTTAGGCCTCACCCTAGTAATATTTCTAGAGTCAGGACAGGACAGATTTTATGGAAATTAAAGAGCAGGTTTCTAAGCAAAATAAATGTTCCAGCTCCCTTAATTGAGCAACAAATTCATTTCCCATCACTGAGAAAAGATTGCAAAAATCTGAAGCCCACCTCATCTACAACCATTTATCCATCCTTCCTTCCTTCCTTTCTTTCTCCCTTCTATCCTTCCTGCCTCTCTCCTTCCCTCCCTTCTTTTCCCTGCCACATGTAATTAGCAGGCATTACATGTACTTCTCAGGCTTCTCATTGTCCTCTATGAAATGGAAACCAAGAAATACTTTTTTCCTCATTCAAAGTCCTGTGACAGAAATACTAAGACTGTCTCAGTATCCTGAGACAGCCACATAATTAGGATACTTTCGACTTTGATGAGCTCACATTTTCCTGTTAATTTCTCATTGATGCCTATTTTTCTAAACAAAAGTTAAATGCCTCTATTTGTCCCTTCATAGTAGTGTATGTGTGTACTCCAGTGCAAAGCTTTTGAACCTGAGGATATTATTAAATTTATCTGCCAAAAGAGACCTATCTCCAATTAAACATTTTTCTCCAATGGTCCATTGTTTCCATTTTTCCTGCCCAAAGAGAGCCACTGGAACAATTTCTGGCACCTCTAGAAGAATCCCAAACAGTTCTGTGTCAATGTAATTCAATTTTGCCCCAGGTCTTATTATTTATATAATGAATAATTAAAGAAAAAAAAGTTTATCCAATGACTCCAGCATTTTATACCATGTACTATTCCTCTCTTTTTTTCCTAATCTATCTAATGCTTCCTTTCTTCTGTTGAATACATATGAGAGACTTTAACCTTACAGGTTGTTTCTTAGGGTTTTTTCCATCTTTATGAGAGTTTTATGTTGCAAACTATGAAACTGGGTTCTGATGTTATTTGATCATTTTTGTCTCTGCCACAGTGCTATGCTAAAAACATATTCTCTTCTGTTTACTTCTACTACAGGTTTTCCAGTATTTCTGTACTTCTTCAAACAGAAAGCTCAGGTGTTTATATGTGAAGTTTTCTGATCTTTCAGCACTTGCAATGAAATATCTTGAAGCCCTCCAAATATTTTGTCTTCGTTGTGACACCTGTGTCTAATTACAGGACATGTTTCTGTGTTCAAAAAAGAGCCCATGATTGTGCAACCAGGCAATGGCCAACTCAGCATGGATGGCAAACTCTGAGCTCCATACTGCAATATTAAATACTTTATGTACAGGGCCTTTCCATACTACCTGGCACCATTAGGGCACTGTAAAAATGTTTGGGCAACAAATAACACATATCTGAAACAACCAAAAATTCAGATTCCAAGTAAGTTTTCAAATTTAGGTCACTGTCAAATGAGTCAATTTAAAACAAAGGACACCCTTATATGAAAAAAGAACAAAACTGCACGTATTTGATGAGCCTGTGATACGATAATAGTTTTGAGAGGTATTTTCTGAAACTTGGCCTCTCCTCAGAGATGAAAACCAGCATGGAAATGCTCAAGTTTTAAGCTCATGAAAATATGAGATTGCCTTAAAAGGAATTGGTAATTGTAACCACTGGAGCTATAATTCTGACTTGATCATAGAGTGAAAAAACTTTTGCAAATGTTTTCAAATATATATAGAGTACCGCAATTACTCCAAGTAGCACAGAAACCTAAGTCTGCCAAAATCATGACTTGCCAATTACTCCAACTTTTATTCAAAAGCCCATTCCTTTTAGCAACCCTATATGTTCTATTGATTTCTATTCTTCTAATTAAATGAATATAGTGATACCTATTGGCCAGCTTGATTGACATAAAAATGTAAGTGTTTTATGTGATCTTAAAACCAGACAATATTTTTGGACTCTGTTATGATTTGGATGTGAAGAGTTCCTCTTAAAAGGCTCATGTGTTGGGGGATTGATCCCCAGCTGGTTGCACTACTCTGGGAGGCTCTAGAAACTTCAAAAGATGGAATCTAGCAAGAGGAAGTAGGCCACTGGGGGGCAGATCCTTGATAGTATCTTGTCCCTGGCTCTTTCCCCTCTCTCTCTCTCTCTCTCTCTCTCTCTCTTTCTCTCTCTCTCTTCTCCCTCTCTCCCTCCCTCTCTCCTTCCTGTCCAACATGAGGTGTGAGGTGAAAGCCCCTCCACCACATTCTCCTGCTGCCATGATGCTTCCCAAGTGCATGGGCTCAAGAAACCACAGACCAAACCCTCTGAAACTGTGAGCTAAAACAAATCCTTCCTCCCTTAAGTTGTTTATGTAATTCACAGTGATTAAAAGCTAACTAATACAGAACCCGAAGACGGAACATCACTTTCTGTAACAGTAAAATAATAGGTACTCTGTGCCAAGGTGGCAAACACTATGGAAACTTCCAATCCCACTATTCTTACTGATTTCTCTTTACAATAAAACCCAAAGAAATGTCTTCTGTTGTCATGAATTTAACTATCATCAGGAGATCTACTTGCTGATCACTGAATTTTTCCATTAAATCCTCTTACCGTTACATCTCTAAAACAGTACTGGATTCTCTGACTGATATTCAAGAAAATACCATTCTTAGCATCCATTAAGGACAGGGCTGTCCATAACAAAGATGCAACTACTCATCTTTCCTTCAAGACACTCCTGGATTGGGTCAGCTAGTCAATCATTGTGAGCATCTGTCTGATTTCTGAAACAAGAAAACTCGGAATAATCCAACTCATCATGATCTTTTTATTCAAAACACCTCAAAATCAAATCCTTTTGATTTTAAGGTGTTTATTTATTTATTTTCAACTCTACTTATACTAACTCTTGATCTTTTCAGACTTGAAACAAGGCCAACTTCTCTTCCCTGGCTTCCTTATGTCTACCATTCTCACACCCAGCCTCACTGAAAAGTTAAAATGATTAAATTTTTTTCTCTAAAAGTGTATTAATGTTGCATTTTAAGTTCAGTTTAAAGATATATTATTCTATTTGTAACTCTAGGAAATTTTAGTATTTTCCCCCCTTATTCTTCCCATAAGAAAAATTTCAAATATACTAAGTGATCCGTTGCATACAGACCTCTCAGAGTCAATAACGATTGTTACTTTGCCATATTCATGGGTGAAATAAAATTTAAAATAAATTACGGACATCATGGCACTTCACCCTTAAAACTTTCAGCATTTAGCTTACATAATCTAAACACTATTATCATGCCTAAGAAGATTAATATCCAAAATAATATCTAATAGCCAGTTTATACTCAAATTTCTCAAAAATTTCCCCAAATGATCTTTTGGGTTGGCTTTTTGTTTTTAAACCCCAAATCAATTAAGTTTCATATATTATATTTATTGCTGTGTCTCTTTAGTTTCTTTTTAGGAAAGTCATCCCATTTTTGTTTTATGATATAATTTTTTTTAGGAAATCAGACAATAATGCCCTACATTATGAATCTACCTTTTTGATATTCTTAGCCTGTTCCTTTATCCTCAGTATTATCCTCAGCTTATAGGGATAAGCTGGAGGTTAGGTATAAAAGTTTGGTTAGACATTTTTGACAAGAATACTTCAAGAGTGGTGCTTCAAACTTCATACTAGTCACATAAGGAGGCACATGATACCACGTTGTCCCACTATTAACAACGCTGAGTTTGACTACTTGGTCAAAGGGGGCTTTGGGATGTTATGACCTTGCCACCAAGTCATCTGTACTGCACTGTACCTCAGTTTTAAGAAGCTTAATATTTATGCGAAAGCCTGCCAGGAATCCCACGTTATTTTCTTCACTGATCTCTTCTGACTCCTCTTTGTCACCCAGTTCTTGCAATGTTCCCTTTCCTCTATTTAATTTTTCTCCTTCGCTCTGTGAGTTTGGTTTTCTAACCAGTTGTTCATTTTCCTCTACCATCCAAACAATTTTGAAGCTTCTCTGATTTTAAATACATTGATCACACTTGATCTTGAGTTTCCAACCCCAAGTTTATGACCTAATTATTAGAATGTGCCACAGAAACAAGAATTATTTCTGCCAAATTTATTTTGTGTATGACTTCACATAGCAACACATAAACATAGGTACTTACTGGTAACTACTGCCTTAGAAGTTTCAATAGTTAAAATTTACAACTAATAAGAGCCCCCAGTGAGAAAAACAATAATGAACATATATTCAGGGTTTTTTTTTTTTTTTTTTTTTTTTTGCTTATTTGATTGATTGAGATTGCCATTTATTTAAGATCTACCTATACCTGCCTGCTGGGTCTGTGTTTGCAAACCAACCACAGAAAGAAAGCACAAATGTTTTCCAGCATCTTTTCAGGATGAACCTACATGCTATTGGTTATTTGCTAGTAATGCAGTTTTTAAAAAAATGCTTGGGTCATCTAATTGCACAAATTAATTGGGCAATCATGAGCACTCAACTTTTCTCACAAACAGGAAGATAGTTTTTGAAAACAGGTCTTATTTTGAAGCTGTGTGTTGGGGACTACACATGCAAAATGAATTAAGAATTGAGATCACTGTCTGGATCATTCAGACCAAAAGTCAGAGAAGTATCCAGATAAGGCAAAAGCATTCCAATGAGTTTGAATTATTTGGGTAATTGCATTAGTTATCCAATTCATTTCAATTATATAGTCCACTTTAGGTCTATAAGTAAATAATTTGTTTTTATCTTTTCTAGTTAGCATCATCTGCCTAGTATTGTAGAAGAATAACAAGTTTGTTATGCCTCATTTTCCAGCTTGGACACTGGGGAGAAAGGTACTGGGCACACAGTTTTAAAAGGATCTGCTTTTTCCTTTCTCTATGACCAACCTAAGTTGGAATGACTAAACAATGCAAATGGCACCAAATTCACCCTCTCTCTCCAAAGCTAGTCTGTGGCAAAATCATGAAGACTATGAAATTTTTCTTTAGTCCCACTGCTCCTATCTGTGCCTTTAGCACAGAAATCCAGTCTCTACATTTAAGATAAATTTAAATGGGTGATGTTCCTTTTCCCAAAAGCATTTGCTAATACTGGCCTTCAGTGGAGGAATGAAAAGCTGTATCAGGTGACCTGTGATAGTCAAGATTTCTTTTCACTGTAACAAGATACTTGAGAAAAATAACTTCAGGGAGGAGGGATTTACTTTGGTTAACAGTTTCAGAGGTTAAAGTTCAGAGGACGTTTGGGTCTGTGTTTCTGGACTTGGGGTGAGGCAGAGCATCATGGCGGAAGGACATGGTAAAGCAGAGTTATTTTACTCATGGCAGCCAGGAAGTTGAGGAAGTGTTAGGAAGGGACCAGGGCAAGATATATCCCCAAAGACCTACTTCCAGCAACGAGGCCTCACTGTCCACTGTTTCATCACTTCCCAAGTGTATGCGAATATTTTTCAATCTCCATCAATGGATTAAACCATTGATAAGGTCAGAACCCTCATGATGCAATCATCTCTAGAAACACCCTTACATCATACCTCAGAGGCATGCTCTTCTACTCTGTGAGTTTCTCAATCCAAAGAAATTGAAAATGAAGATTAACTATCACCAGCTCTGTAGTCAGCATTTTTTTTCCTTTTATTTATCATTTTTACATTCACTTACATGTGTATACATTGTCTGTACCACCTCCTCCCACCCCCCAAGCCCACTTTCAGGCACGCAGTGGGCATTTATATATCTTCAGGCAGATAAAGGTTGTGTCTGGAAGATTGAGGGTTTCCCTTTCTTACTTAAGTTACATGACATAAGTATAAACAACCACCTACTCTGACTATTTGTAAGTTTGACTCTATCAGTAGCCTCTAAGCAAATATTTGCAAAGTTCTATGACATCTGCAAACTAAGGCTCACATTAACTATCTTGCTTAATCTTAACAAAACCCATGAGTACCATATTCTTGCTTCCACTTTGAAGATGAAGTTGGTTCCCTGCTACTAAGTGCTGGGCTGGAGCTCTAACCAGTCTTATAATGCCCCTTGATGCTCTTTCCATTCCCATGGGATGCCCTCCATTCATGTCTACAGACCAATTTTTCCTTCTCCTAGAAGGAAGGTGGTAACCCTACATTGACTTACTCAGTATCTAAGTGGTTTAAGTAACCATGGATTCTACTATTCATAAAGGAATAATAGTAAATGCACTTTGCTTACTCTTTTTATAACATGTTTGAACAATAACCAAAGGATAGAAGGAAAACCACAGGACAAAGCCTGCATCATTATCACATGATCTCAAAACAGTGGAACCAATTGGTTGGGGTAGAGATACCCAAACTTTTGCACTGCCTTCACTATGCATACTCAATGATGAATTTTAAAGAAAATAGCCTTTCTCTCACTTTAGATATAAATATAGGTCTAAAGTTTTAGTATAGCCAATGATATTTAAAATGCACTTCAAACAATTCATGCATTGCTGTTTTAGTTACAAATTTTTATCAAAACAAAAGATTACATGAATTGTTAATGCATAACAGGTTTAAAATTCAACTATATTTAATAAATTATTGCAAAATGCACAGGTATTTTAAAAAATCTTGTCAGAATAAATCTCCTACGCCATATATCCTCATGTCTCACATATGTTTTACACACAGAAAACCCTAACTAAAAAAAAAACAAACAGGCAATCATCAACTTCCAGCAACATTTCTAGATGTTCGCTACTTAAAATTATTCTACAAGTCACAGATCTGTAAGTTTTTTCTGTAAAGGACCACAGAATAAATATTTTTAGTTCTCACTAGAACTACTGAGTTCTACCATCCAGCATGAAAGCTGGCATAGACAATTTATAAATGAATGAGTATGGCTATGTTCCAATAAAACTTTATTTATAAAACCAAGCCCACAGGTTACAGAAAATTATTTTTACCAAGTCTGGCCTTCTTATGGAATGATACCGTATCTAGAACTCATTTCTAAAATGGGCTGGGCAACATTGCTTACCTGTGACCCAATGGTTTCCTGGAAGCATCGGCCAAGCTGTGTCTTAGCAGCCACAGGGTAGATGTGTGGAACAACCTGCTGGTGGGAGTACGTGGAATGCACGGTCTGGGTCTTCTGGACAGGAAGGCTCTGGTAAGACACTTGGGCTTGGCCTGCTTGAGAGTCTTTTACCTTCTGGCCCGTTGGGCCATCAATTCTTGAAACCTGATGTATCTGCACAGAAGCCTCAGGAGGGTGCTTCACATGGATATTGACTATGTTGGGAGGAAATTTCACTGAAACAGATGGAGAAGAATCTGTGAGTCATGAATGATCAACAGACAAGTCAGGGTTTTTAAAATATGGAATAAATTTTATACTAACACACATATTTGTATGCATCTATACTGTACATAGGGTAAATTATCCATACATAAAATGTACCTTTTTACAGAACAACTGTCAAAATTCTTAGGAACCAAAAACTATACTCAAAATGATATACCTGAATTTGTATATTTTTTTAAAAAACCCTGCACTTATAGAGAAATTAAAACCTCTAACAAAGTCAAGCATGATAGTATATGCCTATAATCGTGGCACTTGGTAGACAGAGGCAGGAGGATCACAAGTTCAAGACCAGCCTGGGCTACATAGAGAGACCCTGCCTCAAAACATAAAAAAACCAAACAATCAAAAAAAAATAAAAACCATAAACCTCTAACAGTAACATATTCTGAAAAAAATTCTTTTCCTAAGAGTCACAAAACTGTGAAATTCATGGTGACTGTTGTCATAGGTGAGCACATCTTATAAAATGACAGTAATATTCTAGTTTCACTATGTTTATATTTTTCATATAAGTTCCATTGTAGAAATTTTAGGACTTATATTTTTCCATTAAAAGTGGAAATTCACATACATGAGCTTCCTATCAATAAACAATACAGTATGTATATACTTTTGTGTATGACATGCACACATAACAAATACCAAAGCATGCTATTTTATAAAATTGACCTTCTGCCCCTTTAAAACAAAAACTCATCTTCTGATACAAAGATTCAAGTTTTAAAGAATAGGAGCTAGTAACATTTCTCTGCTCCCCTTTTTAAAACTGTGCATTTATAAAGATGCCAGGTTTGAAAGAATGAATTAGTCATAGAACTTTTGAGCGCCAAGCAACCTAGTTTACCTTCCAGCCCAGTGAGGTTTCATGACCATTTAACACTGACAGCGAGTTCTCCAACTACAAAATTCATCAGCAGGTTCTGCACATCCCACTAGTTTATTACTGCTGGGACTTGTTCCTCTGTTTCCCAGCCCTTGCCAGATTGAGTGCCATGCATGTCCATCAGCTCTTAGTGCAATGGTCTCTAGGGAAGGATGGTCTCCTTTTTTACTTTCTTATTTCCCAGATACAGCTCTCTATGGCCAAGAAAGTCCTGCAGCCACATACATAAGCCAATGTTCTATATCAACTACCATTTCTCAGGCCACAGATCACACACTCCTTTCTGTTCCAATAATAGCCCTACCATCTGCAGAGACTTGGCTTCTCTATGGGTTTGGCCCAGTCAATGCGCAAATGATAATGAAAAGCTTACCTTTGACTCCTTGCTGATTAGTCATGGTTAGAGGCAAGGTATGTGTAGAATGGATGACATGTGTCCCCAACGCTTTGCCTGGCTGTTGGGAATGCTGATAGAGTTTAGGTGCACTGGCGCCATGGACTGGGATCTGACAAAGCTTCCCTGTGAAATTTGGAGGGCACTGACATTTGTCCCTTGAACTGCACTGGCCCCCATTCATACATGGAAGATGGCAAATTACTGAAAAGGAAGAAAGAAATAATGTAGAATTAGTTTCTCAAAAGTAAAAATCCACTAACAGACCCAAAACATATAACTCATGACAGTTCTTATGTTCTCAACTTTACAAATGGCAAACTCATGAGCAAAACACTCTGCTAAAAAGAATTTTCTTTCAATTATAAGCCATTTAATTCTCTTGTGATAATTCTCTCACAACAAGAAAAACATTCATAGGAAAAGAATGTAGAGAAGACACTCATGATTACTGTCCATCCAGAACCATTTCAAGTAACTCTGGCAATGTGTAATTACTCTGTTTCCTTATTTATTTACTAGACTATTAAATATCTCCCTAGAATATAAATAACGAGAGTTATTTCTGCCACAGTAGCTTTTATATCCTGAGTACCTGGAACAATGTCTGACATACACTGGATATTAAATATTTGCTCAAAAATAGATGAAGGAACAAATGAGAGTGATAAAAATATTATCTGTTGAATTTTTTTTTCTGCAAAAGACACTGAACTAAGTGCTACCCAGAACAAAAAAGTAGCATAGCTTGAAACATACATCATAGGAATTTGCAATTTCATTGGAATTTTTGGAAAAAGACCCCAGTGAAACCTACAAGTAGCAAAGTGGTTACTAGGTTAGAATTCACTTATTTAGAATATCAAAGATAAGAGGACACACTGGGTGAAGCTTTCTTATCCTAAAATATTTCTTTTTTATTAACATACATTAATTACACAAAGTAAGGGATTTTGTTGTGGTATTTCCATAAATGGATATAAAGTACTTCAATCAAATTTACTCCCACTATTACTCCTTATCCCCATCCACATTTCATACAACTTTAGCGGGCTTCATAATTCTACTTTCATGTGTGCATATAAAGTGCTTTGATCACATTCACCATCCCCATCACTCTCTCCTTTTGCCCTCCCTGGTCCTGTAGTTCCTACACCCTACATGTGTTATTATTATGATTTTATGCATGATCTAGATTCTGTAGCTAACTGAATCTTGACTTAGCTCGCTCAACATAACTAGCTCCAGTTCTATCCATTTTCGTTATGGCTATATAATATGCCACTACATACAACACCACCTTTTCTTTATCTATTCATCAATTGTTGGGGACCTATACTGATTCCACAGTTTGGCTATTGTGAATAACACAGCAAAAAAGATGGGTTACAGGTATCTCTAATATATGTTGATGTACATTCCATCAGACGTGCTCAGGATTGATGTAGCAGGGTCATATGGTAGTTCCATTTTTAGTTTTGTGAGAACCTACATACTGATTTCCATTGTGGCTGCACTAATTTACATTCCCACTAGCAGTACATAGGGTTCATTTCCCCCCAAGTCTTCTCCAGCATTTGCTGTTTGTTTTCATGATGATAACCATTCTGATTGGGATGAGACAAAAATCTCTGTTATGTTTTGGTTTGTACTTCCTTGATGGCTTAAGTGGTTGAATATTTGTTCGTGTATTTATTAGCCATTTGTACTTCTTTTGACAACTGTCTATTCAGGTCATTTGTCCATTTATTAATTGTATTATTTGTTATTTTCGTGTTTAATTTTTTGAAATCTTTATATACCATAGATATTAATCCTTTTATGAATTGCTTGCAAAGATTTTTATTCTCATTCTGTGTGTTGTCTATTCTTTCTGATAATTGTTTCCTTTGATGTGCAGAAGTTTTTTAATTTAATGCAGTAATTTTCTATTTTTCCTAAGCTACTGGAGTGTTATTTAGAAAGGCATCACCTGTGCCTATATCTTCAAGTGTTTTCCCATAGTAGTTCAAAGTTTCAGGTGACACATTAAGGTATTTGATCTACTTTAAGTTGATTTTTATACAGGGTGATAGGTAGGGCTCTAGTGTCAGTCTTCTACATGTGGATATCCAGTTTTCCCAGCACCGTATTTTAGACTATCTTTTCTCCAACGTATGTTTTTGGCACCTTTGTCAAATATCAGGTGACTGTAATTGAGTGGGCTTATTTGGGGGTCTTCTGTTCTCTTTCATTGATCTATGAGTGTGTTTCTGTGCTAATACAATGTGGGTTTTGTTACTATGGCTTTACAGTATAATTTGAAGTCACGTATTGTGAAACCTCCAGGATTACTCTTTTTGCTCAGGAATGCTTTGACTACTTGGCTATGCTTCCATATGAATTTTAGGATTGATCTTCTATTTCTGTGAAGAATGACACTGGACTTTGGATGGTTATCACATTGAATCTGTAGATTGCTCTCAGTGATAACAACAATTTTCACATTATTAATTCTGCCAACCTATGAACATGGGAGGTCTTTCCAAGTTCTAGTGTCTTATAATTTCTTTCTTCAATATTTTGTAGTTTTAATCATACTGATCTTTCACCTCAAGTTTAGTCCTTGGAATTTTTTGGAGGCTATTATGAATGGTATTATTTTCCTGATTTCTTTCTCAGTCTGTTACTGGTGTATAGAAAAGCTACTGATTTTTTAATGTTGATTTTTTATCCTGCTACTTTGTTGAAAGTGTTTATCAGATCTAACAGTTTTTTTTGATGGAGTCTTTAGGGTCTTTTAAGCAGAGGATTATATCATCTACAAGTAGGAATAACTTGACTTCTTTCTTATTTGTTTTTTGGATGTACTGGGGTTTGAACTCAAGACCTTGTACTTTGCTAGGCAGGTGCTCTACCACTTGAGCCATGCTAATAGCCCTTTTTTGCTTTAAATTATTTTTCAGATGGGGGTCTTACTTTTTGTCTAGGGATAGCCTCTGATCACAATCCCCCTACCTGTGCCTCCCATGTTCATAGGACTACAGACATGTATACTATAACTGGCTTATGAGGGGGTCTTGCTACCTTATTTCCCAGGCTGGCCTCAAATAACAATCTTCCTGATCTCCACCTCCTGAGTAGTGAATTATAGGCATGAGTCACTGTGCCCAGCTTCTTTCATATTTGTATTCTTTTTTATTTCTTTCTCTTTCTTTATTGCTCTAAGACTCTAAGCATTATATTAACTATGAGTGGACAGAATGGACACCTTTGTCTTCTTATTGACTTTAGGGGAAATACTCTCAGTTTTTCCCCGTTTAGCATATTATAGCTATAGGTTTTTTGCATAAACCCCTTGTTATGGTGAGGTACATGCCTTCTATTCCTAGTTTCTTTGGGGCTTTTATCATGAATGGATGTTGAATTTTGTCAAAGGCTTCTTCTGCATACATTGTTATGATCATATGAATTCTGTCCTTTATTCTGTTTGTGTATTTACTGATTTGCACATTCTTGAACTATCCTTACGGTCCTGGAATGAAACCAACTTGATCATGGTATATGATATTTTAAATGTGTTGTTGAATCCAGTTTGCAAGTACTTTATTGAGAATGTCTGCATCTACATTCATCAAGGAAATTAATGAATAATTTTCTTATTTGTTGTATCTTTATCTGATTGTGGAACCAGGGTAATACTGGCCTTATAGAATGAGTTTGGTAGCATTCTTTCCTTTTCTATTTAATGGAATAGTTTGAGAAGCATTACATCAGTTTTCCTTTAAAGGTCTGAGTGCATCTGGTCCTGGGCTTTTCCTTATTGGGAGAGTCTTTATTACTGCTTCAATCTCTTTACTTGCTATAGAGCTAGTAAAGTTGTTTATGTACTCTTGGTTCAATTTCAGTAGGTCATACCCCTCTAGAAATTTATCCATTTCTTCTAGAGTTTTCCAGTTTTTTGGAATATAAGTTTTTGAAATATTTCCTAATGATCTTCTGAATTTTATTGGTGCTTGGTGTGATATCTCCTTTTTCATGTTGAATTTTATTTGTTTGTGTCTTCTCTTTCTTTCATTAGTTTAGCTAAATTTGTCAATCTTGTTTATCTTTTCAAAAACCAAGTCTGCTTCATTGACTTTTTAAAAAAGCAGTACTACCATTTGAACTCAGGGCCTTAGGCTTGCTAGGCAGGCACTTCTATGAAGTCAAAAAGCACTTCACAGGAGATCTAATTTTGGAAAAGTCTTTAAGACTAGGCAAGATTCAGTATGCAGAAGCATGCGTTCTAGGGAGACACAGTGTGTAAGCAAGGGAGATGATGAGTAAATCTGTCTTGCTGAAGCCAGGGTTCTGAAGAGAAGAGAAGAGAAGGAATCAAGTAATCAACTAGAAGAAGGAAGCTTGAGTCAGACCACAGACACCATTAAAGGCCCGATAAGGGGTTTCAATTTTATTCTGTAATGAGTAAGTTATTTACAGGCTTCAAGCAGAGGATTAAATGAGGTTGGATAGTGTTGCAGGAAGATTTCCTGGTGATGGCATCAGGATTAGCTAGAAAGGAGAGTGACCAAGGTGGGAAAGTCAGATGGGAAACTCTCCTAATAATTGAGAGACAAGTTGAAAAACAGAGAGATTAGGATCACAGCAGCAGGCATCAAAAGGATATGAAGTAATATAATGCTGGGGGGAAGATCAGTAGAACCTGGAGAGGAAAAGGGCAGGCCAAGGAGGAGTGAGAAAGTGGAGGAGGAAGGAGAAAACTGGAAAACATTACCAGGGTGACAACACACAAAATGTTCTTGGTATTACAGATCAAGTCTGAACTATCCATACTGAAATGGGTCGAGAAAATACTTGTAAGCGCTCAATCTACTCTTTGAGGTCCTGGGTAAGAGAAGAAGTCGAGGTTGAATCATTGACTTCTGCCACTTAAGCCACACACATCCCAGCTCTTTTAGCTTTTTTAGTTAGTTTTCAAATAGGTTCCACACTTTTTGCCAAACTGGCCTCAACCATGATGCTCCTATTTATACCTCAAGAATAGCTGGGATGACAGGCACTCTCCAACATGCCCAGATTTATTAGTTGAGACAGGGTCTTGATAACTTTTTGTTTGGGCTGGTCTCAAACCACAATCCTCCTGATCTCTGCCTCATCTCTGCCTCCTGATTAGTTAGAATTATAGGCAAAAGCCACCACACCTGTTGTGAGTTGAGTTTCTAAATCACAGTTTGCCTGTATTGGATGAGCTCCATGTACACTAGGAAAAAGCAAAAGGAGCCAGACCAAAATTTAAATGTACTATGAATAATTTATAATTGGAATACAGCACTCCTCACTTTCAATATGCAGGAATTTCAGTGGCCATAGTACATTAACTGAGTAATTGTACAAGCTTCACTGCTGACTCTTTGGTCCACAAATCACTTCATGAATAACAGATGTGTGTTATGACCAGTGGGCAATCATGTCACTTCTTTCAAACTCTGTTGGGATTGGGCACTACACATTTGTTTCTCAATTAAGGCACAGACAGCATAGCAGTGTTGCCTCCCATCTCAAAGTGAAAAAATAATAAGTAGGGGTTTTTTCATACTTTTATTAGCATATAATAGTTGTACAGGGAGTTTCACTGTGACGTTTCCATATGTGTGTACAACACATCTTAGTTAGGCTCATTCCCAACATCATTCTCCCTCACTCCCTTCATCCCTTCTTAAAATGATTTTGACCATTTTCATTGTTCTATTTTCATACATGTATGTAAAGTACATCGACCATGTTCACCCTCCTCTATTCTCTCCAGTCCCCAACCCCCAGAGCACTTCCCCTAACAGGACCTGCTTTACATTCCTGTCCTTCATCATTTAGGTGTATCATCATCATTCAAAGAGTTTTGCCATTGTGCTTCATATGTGAATATATTCTGCTTTAATCAGTCTCACCTCTTCTACTACTCTTCCCTACCCTTTCCCCCAACCCTGTATTGTTCCACTGCTTTCAGCGCACTTCCATGTGCCTTCTCCCCTATCCAGATGCAATGTATTTTAATATAGTTTTCACTCTCTACCATTCTTTTTTTTCTCTCTCTCCTTCCCCTAATCATAAGCAGTCCCACTATCAGAAACATGCATACATATGCATGTGCACATGGTCATTCTTGTATTTGTGCATGTTTATCTTTTGGATCTACTTTCCTCATATGAGGGAAAAAACATGATCCATTCAGAATGACAAATGTCACAGATGACCTTACAAAACCAGATAATCAAAATCAGTGTGGGCCAACCAAAAGGGGAGTACAGAAGACAAATGAAAAGTTATAATCCTAGAAGTAAAAATATAAAGTGGTTGTATCATATGCATCACAACTTCACATCAGCTCCTCTGAACTTAAAAAAAAAAGGAACACAGTAGTTTAATGGAAAGAAAAGATACTCCATATCATGTTTTACAATAAGAAGTGTGTTGACATGTTCAAATTAATATTGATTAGTTTTACTCAAAGAAATAAAACACTTGATGATGAAGTCTTGGTGATTACAACATTTTAAATTAGGGATTACTAAATAAAGAGTTCCCATATATATCTATAACCTACCCTTAAAGATTTTTTATGTTTTGGGAAAATTTTTAAAAGTCATGGAACTTATAGTTTTTCTATCAATTATTAAGAGGCAATGTGAAGTCTACCCATGACTTATACCAGAATAACTTCATTTGTACAACCATCTTTTTTACAAAGAAACATTAAGCAATGGATTTCCACTAGATATTATAAGTATCAATAGCAGACTGTGAATTTTAACATGAACTTATTATTCTTGTATAAATCTACCTTTACACCCTGAGATAGCCCCCCTGCATTTGTGTCGAGCAAGGCACTAGCATAAGTAGATACAGCAATAATCTCAAAATATAACCCTGTATCTTTCCAGTCCTAAAGGAAACGGTTGCTGCCTGACTTATTTTAACCAATAAAAGACCACTATTTATAACCACCCATGAATGAGAAATAAAATATCTATTCTCTGTTTTAGAATTTTCTAAAGTCTAAATTACAACACGGAAAGCTCTTTGCCTTGGCTCAATAACGAAAAGTTGAGCCCTTTGTGGTAGGTACCTCTTTGTACACCTAAATAGTCTTTTATATCAAAGAAAACAAATTTAAAACCAACCTAGAGGATTTAGCTATGAATAGTTTCTTTCTGTCTCAAAGTTCATTCCCCTTTCAAAGCATCTCTGTGTGATGTATCGTCTATGCCACCAATGTTCTATTAAAACCTTCTCTGAACATAAAAAGGAAAGAGAATAAGGTATCTTTCAGGTTGACTTGAGAAGCTTGCGGTATGTTGCTTTTAAGTCTGGCTATGGCCCATATATTTAACAGAAGGTGCGACATAGAATGCTGGCTGAGAAATTCCATAACCATGTCAGTGTGGCATTTTGCAAGCCATCACCATAACTCACTATATTGCGTCTTATGGTCACCAGGGAGCCGTTGTAAATAACGAGAGGTATGTGCCCCTTCATCCTGTCATTCCAGAAGGTGAAATTTCATGACAACAACTCACAGTATCTCATGATACTACTATAAAAGGTTAAAATGAGCAAAAGAACCCAGGCTGTAAGAACAAGTTGGAGGTTTTAAATATGTCAAGCGTTTCAGTTGCATTCCATCATTCATTTTGGCTTATAAACAACTCATAGTATTCAAGAAATTGAGATGAAAGACTAATGTTCACATTCTAAGTCACAAATTGGAGCCCCATTTACATGAACAAATATTAATGACCTGTGTTCAAATATGAGCCCATTGAAGTTTCTAAAATCTGTACTATGAAAAAAGGTAAGCACTACCCCTTTCTTTCCTGTTATCTTAGCTGACTATAAAAACACTTGAGCTACTCGTTCCCATTCCAAGAATGTTCTTGACCCTCTGCAGCAAATCCTGGCTACCCTGTTTGCCTGTGGCCATCCGTGCCAGCAGACAGAGCATTTCAAGTTATTGTGGGGAAGGCAGAACAGGGAAAACCAACCTTGACCTGAAGGAAGCCTACATCTGTCATTTCACAGGACAGGCACACACATGGTTTCGATTTGAATGGCTAATTCTGCTTTTCTGCTTCTCTCTGATTAGAAGAATAAAATTCCCTTCCTGGCCTTCAGCAGATTTGGCAATCTCCTTTGGAGTATGGAGGAAGAAAAACAGTGATACTTTTAGAAAGCAAAAGTTGTCATTTTATTTCTCCCTCTATTGTCAGAAAGTAGGTTAATACTACAGCTGTTTAAAACTTTTACGTAACAAATATGTTACAAAACAACTAAATGCTGGGCTGGAGGTGTAGCTCAATGGTAGCACACTTGACTAACGTGCAAGAGGCACTGGGTTCCATCTCTAGTATCACTGCCCTCAACCAAAAAAAAAAAATTTCCAGCAAACTACTGCTCATTCTAAGAACCTAAACAAAACAAAGCCATGCTGTCCTTGCCTTTTAACATCACCCTCCCCAAGAAGACATGGATCTGAAAGCCAAGATGATGGCTACTTTCTGAAGCCAGATTAGAAGAAGTGGGAAGGCCTAATCCCATACACGACCATGGAAAGAAATGTGCCATTGGTTTTCTCCTTATGGAGTGTACAGACTTGCAACTGTGCTAAAAAACTGTCTACCATCAAGTCTGGATTATCTATCTGCTAACTTTTACTGACTTGGGGACTCAGTGAAAGAACACATGCAATAGGATGGTCCAGAGGTGAAATTTAAGCTAAAACTAAAAGGAGAAGAAGCCAGTGGTGTGAAAAGTTGGCTGAAGAACCATTATTATGAGCTAAGCTCTCGATGTGAGATGATTTAGAAAGGTCAAGACCCTGAAAGGAGGCCAGTGTGGCTGGAGGGTAGGAGGCAAGGGGAAAGGGAGACCTTGTGGGTTGATGAGACAGACAAGGGCCACACTCCTATTTCTTTTTACAGGGATGTAAGGAAGCCTATGTAAGTGCACTTAGTGGAAAAGGAAAAAATAATAATAATTTAAATTTAAGTAATAATTTAAAACTTAGAATCAGGGCAGAGCCAACCAAGGAAACAAACAAACAAAAAAAAAAGCAAAAACAAAAACAAGGAACACAGAAAAACAAGTTGTGTACTTCTTATCATTCAATGTGCACTGTAAATTTGGATTTGATCCTGGACCTTATTTTCCATTTTCAAATAACTACTTTGCCTAATTTATGTTTCTGGAAGGTTTAATTTAAAACACATTGGATCTATAATCACTCTAAAGGTAAGAGTTTTTTTTTTTTAACTTGTGAGAGAAGGCACAAGCATTCCCTATAGCACATACAAAAGGGAAAATCAAATTCTTCCAAGAGTTGGAAGCAAAGGGAAAATGCTTCAAGAAAAGAGTTAAAAATGCACCCAACACACTCTCCCTCCAGTGAGCACCTCTTGGCTTTTATGATATGTGCACATCACAGATTTAAGGATATTAAACATCAAATGCAAAAAAAAATGCACATATAGTTTCACTATTTTGTGATAAAAGTATTTTCTATTTTACAAAGACTAAGGGGCTGCACCAGTCAATTTAAAACCTGAAATGAAGATATAACTATTAAAAAAAAATACAGGCAGGCTGGGGGCCTCCCAAAAATATTGGGAGGAGGGGAATTATTAAAAGGAGTTTCCCTCAAAGCACCCACTTGTGGAGCCCTAAGGCTATTATCTTCACAAAACAACATGGCAGTGAGACACCATACAAGTGTTATCACCAGGAAGATTATTTTTAATCACTGGCTTAGTTCAACTGCTCAAACAGAGCATGACTTTGTTTTACCTGTCTTAAAAATAAGATGAGCACTTTTACTCCCTCTCCATCTACCAACACTGAGCACACTGTGCCCACATCGAGATAAATGCACATTTCAACAAGTGTGAAATGTCAACCTGAATGCAAACACAAAGTCCACAAATACCACTCATTTTTGAATGGTGGTGGTCATAAATACTTCAACAGCACATTCTGTTTCTATCAAGAGATATGACGTCCTGTCACACATGCCAAAGTTCCCAACTTCGGATGAAGTCACTCATCATCTCAACTTTGTTTATAGTTTTCGGTTCACTCAGCATCAACTCCACCATGGCTGTGAGCTATGTCATGTGATCTAGTTTCACACTCTGCATCACCTAAGGAAATCAGTAGATGGAGCATGTCACAAACTCCACTTCACGTTCTTCATCTTGGATGCTGTCCTTGGGGTGATCTAGTAAGTCCCAACCTCAAGTCTCTTTTACCCTCAGGAAAAATGTAGCAGCATTCATGAACTGAACAGTGTAGGAAACATGCAAGTCCCAGAAACACTGACTTAGGACCTTCTTTGGCAGAAGTCTTCAAAAATTGAGACAAATAACCCCACTTTGCAGATTTTAGTCAGCCCATCTGTAAAATGGGACAGCTGGGTGAGACAGTCCACAGGCTCTTTTAATCCCTGAAATTCTGGTTTTCAAAACTCTAACCAGGTTAGTAAATACAGAGAAATTCAGATCTTTCTCATCTCATTTAATATGATCTGCAGGATTTAAATTTTACACTAGAGACCTGCTTATATCCAGCCATCTACAGTCTGTGTCTAAGTGACTGGAGTTCATGTGTTGAGTGGTGAGCCTTGTTTTGATTTTTGATGTATAATCAGACACTGCTTCAAATATCAGCTTCATACTTACTGACAAAGAAGTTACTAAAGTATTCATAGACTTAGAAAAGTAAAGCTAACTTTTTTCTGGGGAAGGTAGGAATATACCAAATTGCGGAAATGATAATGCTACCCTGAAACAGATTTCATAAAAGGCGATGACATCCCCATCTCTATGGACCCATCTTTTTTGGGGGACAGGAGGACTAGGTATGAATTCAATTAAGGGCCTCATGTTTGCTGGGCAGGCACTCTACTGCTTCAGCCACGCCTCCAGATCTTTCTGCTTTTAGTTATTTTTCAGGTAGGGTCTTCCATTTTTGCTCAGGTGGCCCTTCGACCTTGGATGGCATTCCTCCTACCTACGCCTCCCACATAGCTAGGATCATAAAGAGTGTACCATGGAGCCCAACTTGTTTGTTGAGATTAGGTCTCCTTAACTCTTTTGTGTGAGTTTCCCTTAAACTACTATACTCCTGATCTGCCCCTCCAGAATAGCTGGGATTACGGACACTGCCACTATGCCCAGCCCCAGATTGCATATTCTGTGTGATATCATTGTAACTATATGAATGACCATGCTACACTGCAGTCACTGCAATCTTGCATCTTCTTTAATATCCTTGCAAAATGCTTTCTCAAAAAACAAGCACTATCAACTTAAGCCTGAGCTGCATGCAGTAATATTAAACAGAAGCTTCTAAACATTTTTAAAATTTGTTTCACCACTACAATTAGCAAAATTTGTCTGCTACGTTCTCTCCAGAGACTAAGTTCATATTCCCACTAAGTTCATTAATATTTGCTTGGTATTTATTATTCCTAAGCCTCAGAAAAGGACGTGAGATGAACCTAAATTTAGAATTTTTAAATATTTGAAAAGTTAAAACTTCTAACTGAAGGGCACAAAACTGCAGTAAAACTCTGACATGACAGCCAGCCAACTTCTTGTAGTCATTAAAGTTGAGCCCAAATATGGGCCCCAAAAAAGAAACTTACTTTCAAAGAAGAAGGAGAACAGGGAATAATAAAACAAAGAATTCTGGAGACACCTGCAAATTTGGGCGGGGCACTGAATGTAATTTCTGTAGCATTTGTTAATCTGCCTGGTATTCTAATTTTGTTCCCTTTCCTCCTGTTCTATTTTGAAGACATAGGAAAGAGGCCACGATGTTTTCAACTTTGTGTCCCCCATACTTCACAGCACAGTATTTTGTAAATAGGAGCTCAACAAAAAATCACCAGCCTTCTTGAAAGATCTCAGCATGTATCTACACCTCTTTTAACTGATTTTTTTCTGACAAAATAGAGCTTCAGCTGCTTTGGTCTGAATATTTGTCCCATGCAAAACACACATTGAAACTTAGTCCCTAATGACATCTGTTATTGGTGTTTGGAGGTGGGCCCTTTGGGAAATAATTAGGATTAGGTGAAGTCATAAGGGTGGGGCACCTCTGGTTGCAACAGTGGCCTTATACAAAGAGGAAGAAGGGACTTGGGGTGAACAAGCTTGCTTTTGTCTTTCCATGTGACGCCCAGCATTGCCTCGAGATTGAAAAGTCCCCACCAGAGAGAAGGCCATTATAAGATGCCAACCAGAAGCCAGTGCCATGTTCTTGGATTTTCAGAACAAGGATCTAAATAAACTTCTTTTCTTTATAAATTACCCAGTCTATAGCATTCAGTTACAGCAACAGAAAATGAGCTGACATTTGCATACACTACAGAAGAAGTTTCAAACTGTGTCCATAAAGTGCTAAGATTTCCACAGAGATGTTTAAAGACAACTGCTAAGCCATCTAAACAACCACCTTATTCTACAGATAGAGTGGGGCAGCGAGGTTGTGTGCACTAGGATGTTATGGCCGAGCTAATGCAGAAATGGGATGAGAATTTCGGCTTCTTCAACTCTGTTTCAGTGCTCTTTCCCTCACACCTGTTACATTGGGGGTGGCTCTTGGTGGCCCGCTAATCTCACCACACAGCCTTGTGCCATGCACGCTTTCAGCCTTCCTCCTCAAGCACCTATCTTTTATAACTGGTAACAGGATACGGAAATGCAGCCTTAGCTGAGATCCAGGGTTAGCTAGTCACAGATTAGATTTTCTAGGAATCTAAATACACTAGTTGGTCCACTTCAAAACTTTTAGTTTATTAACAGAAGGGCAAAGGTTTCTGGGGCATGGACAGTGGAGGAAGAACAGAAGTGGAGTCAAGAACAGTGGGATGAAAGGGAAGCATTTGCTGCAGAGTGCAGACAGGAGTTCCATCGCTGAGGAAGGTTCCATTGCACAGTTGCTCCATCTGCTGTCCCATTGGGTTCCAGTGAGGCAGTAAGTAAAGGCCAGAATGATATTTTCTCACCCAAAGGCTATTTATTATCTGTCTACCATGGGCTGCATGCTGTCCTAATACCTGGTAGTGCCCTCCTGACATGACCTCCTGCTATCTTATTGTCAATGAGACTCTGAACTGAGAAAGGGCTGTTATTTCAACTCTGTGGGTTACCAAGGACCCCTCTGGCACTTCAAGGAAGCATGAAGAGTGGTCAAGTAGGGTGGACACCCAGTGTTCTGGGGACACTCAGTGTTCTGAGTAAAGTAGGGTGAACACCCAGTCTCTAGGCCATAGGGCCCCATTTTCAGCGGACCTCAGAGGGTCAAGCCAGGAAGACCCGGGTGGATGCCATATGTGACTGTAACTTACCAGAAAGGGGTGGGGAGCATCCCATGGGGGTCCACAGAATCACTTTCAAAGGAGGCAGAGGAGATAAAGGCAAGCAAGCAAGGGTTTGGGCACAATTTGGTTTGATCCTTATCATTATATTATGTACACCCAAAACTAGGAATGCCTAGACAGATTTTTGAGTCACAGTTAAAATCAGCAGAGCTTCCACTTGCATTCTTTTGTGAGTACATAGCCTTCACACTATTAAGTGTTATGTACAGCTACAAGGCCTTAATAATTGATATTTTAGTAGTCATATAATATTCTGCTAGGTTGACAGATGGTAGATTCTGGTGTTTACTTATAATGTCCGCACGTCTTTTTACACATAAAGCTGCAGGGAATAACCTCACACATGTAGTTTTATACTTCCTGGTAATTATTTCCTCATGCATTCAACTAATAGTTACTGATTGATTAGTTTGCACAAGGCAACATGCTAAGAGATAAAGTGAACAAGAAAACCCAGATGAATCCATTTGTCTATAATGGAACTGTCTCATCAGGGGGAGGGACAAACATAGACATTAAGAACAAGAGCCTAGAAGCAGATCTCCAGGAGTCTGAAACCAGATCTCATCATTTATTAGTGGTAAGACCTTAGGCAAGGTATTTATCATTTTCTTCTATTTCTTCATCTATAACATTTCTTTACCTATAACAGTTCATAGGGTTATTACATGGCTTGAATAAACTTGTATAGTTTCAAAGTGCTTAGAATTTGGCCTGTGGTAGGCACAGCCAATGTTAGCCAGTATCATCCATCGACTTCATGACGATTATGGCAGAGTGCAATGGGAACACATAAAACAGGAGGCCATGCTGGCATTTTGGCAAGGAAGACGTGTGCCCATGCAACCGCTGGGCAGGTCATGCAATATGCACTGCACTGTATCATTTACTACCCCAGCTCAGCAAGGTGTTGAGCTATCAGCACAAGAATCATCCCAGAAACATTAGATCAAGAGCAAACACAACAAGGGGATTGAACTTTGATCACAAGATAAAAGCGAGAGCACACAAGGGAGATATGAGGATAGGTAAGACACCTAAAAAATTAGCTAGCATTTGTTGCCCTCAACGCAGAGAAACTAAAGCAGATACCTTAAAAGCAACTGAGGCCAATAGGAAAAGGGGACCAGGAACTAGAGAAAAGGTTAGGTCAAAACGAATTAACCTAGAAGGTAACACACATGCACAGGAAATTAATGTGAGTCAATTCCCTGTATAGCTATCCTTATCTCAACTAGCAAAAACCCTTGTTCCTTCCTATTATTGCCTATACTCTCTCTTCAACAAAATTAGAAATAAGGGCAAAATAGTTTCTGCCAGGTATCAAGGGAATGGGGGGGAGAGGGAGGGAACAGAGTGGGTGGTAAGGGAGGGGGTGGGGGCAGGGGGGAGAAATGATCTAAGCATTGTATGCACATATGAATAATAAAAAAATTAAAATTAAAAAAAAAGAATCATCCCAGAAGGATGTGCCAATCAACAGCATCAACAGCAGTATATGAACATAGCAAATTCGCCCTTAGCTTGTCAAAATGGATTTTATTTCTACTAAATTTACTAGTTTCCAAACAATAATTTCTGAGCTCTATTTTACCTATTATCTGATTACATTATTATGCTGGTTTTACATGTCTTTATGACAGATTTTGAACATTTCCCCACATTTTTGTTTACTGCTTTTATTTCACCTATTTGAACTCTTTTTATCCATATTTTTTTGCCTACTTCAGCATCTTTATGAGTTTTTAATTGCTTTCATGATGACTTTTATGGCTAATAGATTTTTGGGGGGGTGGTACTGGGGTTTGAACCCAGGAACTCATGCTTGCTAGGCAGGTGCTCTACCACTTAAACAATACTTCTAGCCCCTTTTTCTTTAGTTATTTTTCAGGTAGGGTCTTTCATTTTTTGCAAGGGCTGGCCTGGACTGTGATCCTCCTACATAGGCCCCCTGCATAGCTTGGATGGCAGGCATGTTGCCAGCTTTTTTGATTGAGATGGGACCTCCCTAAACTTGTACCTAGGCTGGCCTCAAGTTTCAATCCTCTGATTTCTACCTCCCAAGCTGGAATTACAGGCATGAGCTCCATGCCTGCCTTATGGATAAGAGATTTGTAAGATCTTATTGTCCTATTGATGAAAATATCTTTGACAACCTATTTCCTGTTCATTTTGGTTTGCCTTGGATATACAAGTTTATTTGTATATATATAATTAAGTTTATAAGTTCTTTTCTCCCTCTTTGTTTTATTGTTTCAATCCTTAAAAAAGCTATCATCTAAGAATCTGATAAGTAATCCATTTCATGCTAGCATTAGATTGTTTTTTTCTCTTTCTTGCTCATTTAACTCGTTCCACCTGGAGTCTTTGCCCAGTATATAACAGATGGTGATTACTTTTGCTTTAAATTGTTATCTAAACATCTTAATATCAGTTATTAAATAAAACTTCCTCTCCCATTTTTAAAAGATAATCTTTATTTTGAATAGAAGGCCCCAAAGGTCAGATTGAGACATCACGTGTTGGAAAAGAGAAATAAAATTTGGCAGATTAGGGTGGAGTTAGGAATGGGAGAAAGAGGAAGAATGCAGGATAAAAAAAATTACAGAGAGCCCTACTAGGACTCAGACAAAAGCAGCGAGACATTCCCTGTGGGATATGAAAGAAGAAACACACTGGGTCGTAAAATGAAATGGGGTCTGTAAAATTCAGTTGGATGCCAGAAGGAATAAATCCTGAGTGGACGGTATTTGGGAACCACTACTATAAACAAAAAGTCTGCATGGCCCGTCTACAGCTTCTTTGCCTTACCACTCTCTATGGATCATTACTTTCCCATGGCTCTCAACTAGCTGTGCTACCACAGAGGGGGCATTTGTCTCTGTCCTGGTCTTTTATTTCTTTTGAAGGGTAGGTGTCCCTTCAGTCAGCCTCTCTTCTGAGCAGTGAATTGTCACAACAGCTTATGGGGAGGTGAGGCTGGGATGAGGCTTGCTGTCACAGTCAGATGATTAGGGAAGGATCCATTCTGAAGGGTGTAGGGTGGCCTGGGTAGCTGTCCAAGGGGCAGTTGAGAAGCTCAGCCTCAGATCTTTCTAGCTAGAGGAACTGAAAATCCTTAGGCAGGAAGCTGGGCTCCTAGTGTCTTTTTCACATGCTGAAGAGCCCAGGTGACCATGAAATCGCCACATAACAAAACCAGTTTTAGGGGCTTCTAGAAATTGGCAGGTGAGTTCTCCCAAATGCTAATGCGTTTCAAAGTTTTACACACAGATGGAAGGAAACAGACGAAGGTCTAAACAGAGACTGCCTCAACTGCTCAAAATCAAAATGGGCTAAGTAACCAGCGAGAATGGCTTGCACGAGTCAGGTATCAGCTTCTACTTCAGTTAATAAGAAGCAATTTTCAATTTCTTTGTCTTTACACTTGAAGGCCTTAATTGAAGAAACTGAAGTCAGAGGTAACAGACTGTCTGTTCAAAAATGCTACTTAAAACGTGTGCGTGCATCACAAATTTCATTTCTAGGATGTGTTAGATTTTTAAAGATACATATACATATTGTATATTTTACCCAGCATCCGTTTTCTGTCCTTAGAATTATGCACAGAGCAATGGAAATGTCTAACAGGAACTAAAAGGTGAGTTATGGATAGTATCATCAAATTGGAGTGACAAAGAGATTCCCAAAGGGTTTCTACTTGGATCACTCCTTCTGAGATACAGATTCATTTGCACTAAAAGCCAAATACAAGGATTTCCTGTTGGTTTCAAAGATTCTCTGTATCGCCAGCAGGAGAAATGTAAACCTCATGACAGAAAGGCCCTTCCCTGATCTAGTTCAGGCTTTCAGTACAGCCGTGTTCTCTTCAATTTCAGTCACATCCAATACATGGTCCCTTCTGAGGAGTCACAATGTGTGGTTACTGATGGACCCTTTCCTCTTCCTCCCAACCCACCACCCCATGCTGCTACCTCAGCCCAAGCCTCCACATCAGCATCACCTTCTCTCTTGGGCCTTTCCCATGATGCTCAGGCAAAGCTGGTGGCTCCCAGCCCCACCACAGACTCACAGGGCAATGCAAAGTTGTCTGCAATCCACAGAGCAGACAGCCGAACTCTAATTGTCTGGGTTCATGTCCCAGTCCTCCCTCCAAAAGGTTACAAGCTCCAGGAGGAAGGAAGCTTTTCTTTGGGATCTTGCCTTTTCCAGTGCCGATCCTGAGAACTTGTCCCTAATAAATGTTTTTTGAATGAACAAATGAGCATTTTACGACACATTTTTTAAACTGGAAAGTCTCCTGAATGGCCAGTTACAGATATTATAACTTGCTGAGGGTTTTACGTTGTTTTGCCCAACCCTAAGTCAGCAGGTAGTTTTATATTGGGGATTCACTTTATTGAGTCTTTTCAAATTATTCACTTTGTCATAACAACGATTCTGTTCTTTGCACTTATTTTGATAAGTTTACATAACATTGAATTAAATCATACAATTTCAGGTCAGGAACAAAAGAACTGACCATGGTAGGAACACAGCTCAGTTCTGGCAGGTGTGACCCCAGGAGTAGCTATTAGCTAGAAAAGTCCTGGGCATCAGTCAGTGTGGTTTAAAGAGTGAGCAGAGGGTATTGGTTAGTTTGTGAGCTAAATTTAAAGCTTCTACTGTACACAGCAGAACTTTCCAGAGAGTCAAATACAAAACCTATTGAAAGCCATGTGATTCATTACTGTCTGATGGGATGAGCCAAGATGTCTCCTTCCATTTCACTTAAATAACTTGCTATGTCAAGTTCAGGTTATTAAAATATGCCTCTTCATTCCTCAGGGCTCCGTATATACTTCCTGAATCTGGAACATTCCATTAAATCAAGACAATATGTATCAAAACTGACTTCCTGAAGATAATTCCTTCTAATCCTCAGTGTTGGCCTGAGTGTGTGTTTCTAATTAACTCTCTTGCAATGCAGCTCAGATTTAGACTAAGCTCATTTTCTAAACATCCTAGTGTACACTCTAATACTCGGTTACCACAACAAAACAATCAGAAGTCTAGATTGTGCGCAGGATAACAATCAGAGACACTGAAGGGAAGTAAATTAAAATAACCATCATTAATCAAGACTAGAAAAATTTCCAAATCCTTCTGGCAATACTCCTAAATAAACCAGCCATCATCAGAGAAACTCATTGGGTCTGGGAGGAAGAATTTTAGAAACACTTTCACAGTATTGTCCCTGTTTCTCTTTCTCCTTTCCTTTTATGGCACGACAAGGAAGTTAAGGCAACTAAGTGTGGATGTTTTAATTTAGCACTAAAATACATAAATAATATTTTTAGTGATATAAAATAAAACATTTTTATAAACTACAGTCATTTTCTAATTCAACAAACTAAAAAACTTACCAAATTAATTTCAACATGAAGATATGTAATTTACAGCAGATTTGATTCAAACAATAAGAAAAAGTTTCAAATATTACTCATACAGGGATGTGTACCTACTTTTTCACAGTTAAGACTGTCGTGGAAAAGGTAATTTCCAAAACTGGACTTGTAACTTGAAAAAGATAATGGGGAAACAAGAGGACATTTTACACCTTTTATATCATAGACTCAAGACCATCAAAGCTTAAAATGTAACATATTTTCACATGTCATATGGAATAAAGCATTATCACTAGTTCACTTTTAAATTCTATTACTTTTCTTCATAAAATTGATATATTTAAGCAAACTTTACCACATGATTCATATTGTCTAATCTATTACTTTAATCAAGAAAGGGACAGCCTGATAAAATAATACTAACAATAAATAATTCCTGGATATAATAAAACCACCCTTACCAAAGAGAGTTTTTTTTAACTATACAATCTCAAAGTCTAGTGGTAGATCCTGAACTGGGAACCAAGAGATCTCAGTTCCAGTCAAAGATTATATCACATGGCTGAATGACCTTGAGCCACTCAGTTCAGCTCGCAGAAAGTTGAATTTCCAATTTTTAAAATGATAGACCTAACTGATTTATAATTTCCTTCTCAATTTTAAGTTTTTGTGGCCCCAAAATCTATTAAATTTTAAAGAATATTCTTTATGAGCTACATTCTTCCCCATCCCACAACCCAACATCAATGTAATTGACTTCCTTCAGTGTCTCCTGCATATTTCTTTCTCTCTACTCCCCAGTGCCTTTGTCCAAGTTCAGGCTATTGTATATTTCATAGATTATGGAAAAACCTTCCTACCTCTTTTTTGGTCTCCCTCCAACATGATCTCTCCCTATCATTTCCAGAATAGACCCTCTGACATATGTACTCAACCAATCAATTCATTTTCCCCACACAACTTTCCTATGGCTCTCCACCACCTAAACTAAAATTTTAAGAAAATTTTAGTTTTAGTTTAGTTTAGACAGGTCTGCTCAATAGAATTGGGGTAAAAGCCTCATGGGGTTTGTGGTGAGAATTAAAGGCTGGGGTCATGTACTAGTAAATTAAACACCCAAGGGTTGCCATTTTTACTCTATTCATAGCCATCCCAACCAGTCTTCACTCCACTATAGCCCATTCCAGGCACTTTAGATGGTGAAAGGAAGCTACTTTTTATTATTATTATTGTTGTTGAACTGGGGCTACATTGTGACATTTACAATTCTCACAATTTATCATAGTTGAATCCACCCCTCCATCATTCTCCTTTATCCCTCCTCCCCCTATTCCTGGAATAGTTTCAACAGGTCTCATTTTTCCATTTACATACATGAGTACATAATATTTGCACCATATTCACCTTCCTCCACCCTAGGAAGCTACTTTTGATTCTAGGGCTTACCATGAGCCCTGAGTGAATTTATACAAATGCACAGTTATCCTTCTGACTAGATTCTGAATTTCTCTCCCCGCTCTTCCTTCTTAGAGCCACCACTCCTTGTACCTGCTTCTCTGCACTAATTTGCATAACTAGCATTATATGGACACTGTCTGCATGCAAGGTCAAGGGTGCATATCTTCTCATCAACACCAAGGAAACTGCTTGGAACACCCTAAGTATATGCCAAATAAATGTGAATGGTTTAAGTGAGCTTCAGTAGGGCCATCTCTCTAGCCCAGTCCCAAAAGCCACAGCCCCAAAATTACACACCCTTTAGGTTTATACATGGTTCAGTTAAGGGTCTTTTCCCCAGTACAGCTTCGTATGTTGCTTTTTATCCCAAATGATGACAAAATAAATAGAGTGATACTGCTTTAAGTAAAGTGACGCTTTTCAATTAGAATCCAATGGTATTTCAGACTGATCCCAAAGTTCTTTCCACGATAAGGCAGCAATGTCCTAAGAAGACTTAACAGTTCTGAAAACTTGGTAAGAAGACTCAGAGTGTCTTCACAAGGTGAATCTTATATCCAGAATTCTTTTAAAACCATATTTTATACTGGTTTTATTATTGTTAGCATATTAAAATAGTTCCAAAACCAATGTCAATGTAAAGTCTCTTAAAGTTTCCTGCTTTTTAGATCTAAAAAGAATACTGTCGATTTTCCTCATCAAAGCCCTGTGCCCGTTTCTACCCATACTGGTGCTATCGACCTTGGGCCTGATCATGATGGGGCCTGTTTCTAGCTGGTAGGTCTCTTCTAAACCATTCCTACAACATTTAACTGCTCAGTTACACTTTTCATTCTCATTAAAAATAATAAGAAATAATAATGAAATTACATCATTAATTCTCCTCTTGAATGTGAAGTGACTATCACTAGAGAAGAAAGGTTATCCATGTGGCTAAGCTTGCAGCTTACTCAAAGCTTCATGAATGATTTATGAGTACATCTTCCAGGTGCTAGCAAGCTGATCAACCGCCAAACAGATGAAAGACAGTGAATCTTACTTGTCAAGCAGATGCGTAATCAATATGGTCCAGATTAGAAAAGCTGAACTACATTTGAGGACAGTAACAAAATCTCTGTTTTCACCATTAGCACAACACTGTTCAGAGTTCTTATGATTAAAATGGAAAATTCTGGTTTTCATAGTCCAATACCTCATGGAAAAGGGGAAAATCAGAGATTGACAGACTTTTCCAAATAATTATTAGATATATGGTCATGATATCCACAGAATTCCTGAAGTGAATGAGAAAAATAATCATTAAAGAACCAATCTTGATTTTTAAGATGTTTGACCACAACCTCCATGCCCATAAATCTTCTGACACATTCATGAGCAAATCTAACCTGTTATACAGCCATGCAGAACTGATAAACTTTCTCCTTTATTTTGATTTCTTAAATTCAACATTTCAGCCATAAAAGGTAGCTAGGATGGTATTACTTTCTCCATATTTGCTCTTCTGAGCCAGAAAAAACACAGATATGATTTATCTGTGACTGTCACTCTATTCTAGAATGACAACTCTTGTCAAATAAGTTTCTGACATGTGTTTCTCAGGCTCCGGTGAATGTATGAAGGAACCCTGGCAAGCACTCTCACTTTTAATAAGTCACTCCATTCTCATCTGAAAGAATCAATTCAAAGCAATGGGGGATAAATAAAGAGTTGATTGAGAACTGTCAAGAAGCAGAGAAGGGATGACTTAGTAACCAAATGATTCACAATTCTAGGACAGGTCATCAGTAAAGGCAATCATCAGAATGTTTAGTCTAAAACACAAAGTCTTTAATAGGCCCAACATAAACCTGTTGAAATGTTTCCACTTTCTTTGTTAATGAAATACATTAACCCCTTGTATCTAGTACATTTAGGACATACAATGACAGAAATGAACACATATCTACTTTAAGATACCAGAATGCCAATATCAATAGATCCATTCATCAATATGAAAATATTCTTAATTTGCCTGCAACAGGCAAGGCTAGCAAAGTTGCAGTAAGGAAGGTGACTATCTGACCACTCTGTAAGAAAAGGTGCTAACATCTTTCAGATTCCTGCTCCTTTACAGGGTGTTAGGTTCATTATCTCATTTGGCAATCACAAGTTACTGAAGAGGACTGAGATCACGAGACATTTAGTATTCTTCTCAAAGCCCACTATTCATACACAGCAGAGTCAATATTCAGATTCTGCCATGTTCTCTCCAGGGTGAACATTGCTCCAATAACTCCTGGAGAGGACAGAAGGAGACAGGAAAGGGTCAGTCTTCATTATGATGAAGCACGTGTCTAGAAACACCAAAGGAAACACCAGCTTTGGGCAGGCGCTACCCTTCCTGTCCTCTCATGAAAACTGCTACCCTACCACGGCTCTTGCTGAACCTAGACATAGACCCTGAATCTCTATCAGCAAACTGTGCTGGTCAGCCACAGATAGAGTTGGTACATAAAATAAAATCCACTTTATTTTTTTTTAGTATTGTTGTACTGAGGGTACATTGTGTCAAATTCACCCCTTCCATCATTCTCATTTATTCCCCCTTCTCTTATTCCTGGAATAGTTTCAACAGACCCCATTTTTCTATTTACATACATGAGTACACAGTATTTCCACCACAGTCACCCTCCAATACCCTTTCCCTATATCCTCCCCCCTTGCACTGGTACCAACTATAATCCACTTTATATCCCTGAGTTAAGCACCATAATAACCAATAACCAATACTGAGGCAGAAATGATTGCTACTAATCACAAGGGCCAGATAACTAGTTGGCAGTGTTCTCATCTATAGTATCTAGCTACTCTCAACAGGGCTAGAAAGGTCAATTTCTATAGTAAGTCAACCAATCTGTACTGAGTTCCCACAGTAATAAATTTCACAAAATTTATTATAATAATCATTATTATGGGAACAAAATAAAGAGACGATGTCATGCCTCATCTGTGAAAGCTTAGAAGCTGCTAGAGGAAACCAAATTTACACAGGCATTCCAGCTCTTGGGAGGGCCACCCAAGGACGCTGACACGATCAATCAAAATATTCCCTTGGAAGCCACAGTGCCCTAACCACACGAATGACCTGTTCAAAGTCATGCCAATGCACTTGGATTCCATTAAACTCAAGTTTTACTATTCATCTCCCAACAATTAAAAGGGATAAGTCTCCTCAAGACCCTAATAAATTTTCTCCATGTGGCTACAGAGATGGAAATGATACACAATACTTAACTTTACAGTTGACCTTGGTTTTCTAATCAGCAAATGGTAGTAATACAGCTACCACATTTCAGGATGAAGACAGAGGAATGAAAATGCCACAAATGATGCTAGGTACACAGAGGGCATGCAGCCAGCATTAGTTTTCTTCATGTTTCCTAATAAATCTGAATCAATCCATCGATTCAAGAGGCAGAAAAAATAAGTGGCTTCAGTGAGTCAGCAGGTGAAGGTCGGTAGGGGGCAAGCGTTAAGGAGAAGCCCAACCGTCTGTGTTGCTGTCTTTCTATCATATAAAATATTATCTGAAAAGTTGACTGACTAGGCACAAAGAACAAGAAACAGAAGAGAAAAGGAACAAAAATTATTTTTCTGGCAAAGGAACCAGGCATGTTACCTGTAGAAGGTGCTGGACAGGAAATGCCAGACGTAACAGTTTTTTGTTAACTCAAACTCTGCAGCTTGGCTAAATGGGTGTGAGACCGGCTGGGCCATGATCTCACAGCCAGCACTCAAGGGTCAAAGGAGCTAATACCATTCATTTAGTTGCGGCCTGGAAGGACACATAGTTTTCATTATTTGTGATAGAACATCCTTGAATTGAGGGCCACAGTGGCAAGCAGGTTGCTTGCCTCTATGATGACAAGCAGGACTCAGTCAAAGCCAGGGGCAGGGGGGAGCCAAGCTGCACACAGCTGTCACTGCCACGGCCACAGCTCACCAAGCTGAAGCTTTGCTCCCTTGTTCATAGAAGCATGCTGAGGGCTGGGATTAAGTAGAGCCTAAGGCCCCTACATTCCCATCTCGTTGCATTCTGTCTGGCAAGGGATATAGCAACACAGTAGGCATTTTCATGTCACTTTAGCCTAGCTCTCAAAAGTAAAGTGTTTTCTGTTATGTAATATATGAGACTGAGAATGTGTCACAGTATTGTGGAATAGAAAAAAGGAACATTCTAATTTTTACCATGTTGAAGATCAGTAGCTTTTTGTCATCAAAGCTACCTAACACTACAAATCCACTGCAGTGGACCACAGGTAGAGGGAAGGAGAGAGGAAGAGACAGGAGGTGGGAATTCATTGACCTGCAGTCTTGAAAAGTCATCGCCAAGAGACCCAGTTTGCATTTTAAATTCCAGGAAGTCAACGTGTTCCGGGTAATCCATGTGAATCACTGGGAAGAAATCTTCCATATTCTGGCTAGAAGGCAACTCCTTCGATAACCACGGTGTCCGTGAATCACAGGTACGTCATGATTCTGCTTCCTTTCAATGATCTAAGAGAATCTCATGCAGGATCCTGCCAGGAAGTTGCTGGGGAAAAGTAAGTTTTCCCAACTTGGGCACACCTGGGAAGTTCTATCTCAATTCTGCCTCTGCATTAACTCCAGAAATGGCACAGAACTTGACGTTCCTCTTGCCAGGCACTGTAGAAGCTCCTGCAGTTAAGCAACCTTCTGTAGCTAGGAAGGAACCTGTCTGCCCACCTGCCAGTACCTGCAATGGTTCTTCTGCAGAACTACTTGCATTCCTAATCCCTGGATATGTGAATTTGATATTCTACACTTGGATCTCTATCTGAGGTTTACACAGCATAATCTACACATTCTTTTGTTGGGGAAAGGCTTATATAATGACTGGAAACTATTCTTTTTTACATATGTGTTCTTTCTTAAGTATGGTCATCATAGTTTCTCCTAGTTACCCAATGGCACTCACCCTCATGTTATTTAGATGGGAATGAGGGATGCCTGCCTTTCAGCAGCTGGGACAGAATCCCTCTCTGATATGCCTCCGTACACACGCAAATTACATTAGAAATTTCACAGGTGCAGGGTCCTCAGACACCACTTGAAAAATCTCACTCTTACTCTCTCTTGTTCTCTCCAAAACAATCCCATTCAGCGGGGCAGTGGGGAGTCCAAAGCCTGGGTCTGAATCTGAGCTTTGCCACTAACTGTGACCCTGAGGTGGTCACTTCCTTCTCTGGGCCTCAATTTTCTGATCAAATGAAAAGGATGAATTATTCTCCAAACTACTTTCAGCTCTACAGGTCTCCCAATCACTTCTTGAAGTTCTCCACAGATACCCAGGGGACACTGAGACTCCGCTGGCTGGTGGGACTGCTTGGTGTAATCATACAATCCAGCTCTAGACCTTCCCAAAACCTGCCAACAAAGGGAAGGAGGGAGATTGCAATGCTGCCTCCCCCTGGGCAGTTCTTCATTCCATACACGTGGCAGCTGCATTCAGTTATCTTTGCACAAAATTTTGAAGTCATCACAAACAACAGCAAAGGATCTAACTACTGCGAATGTTACACATCTTCCAGCATCAATAGCTTTAACATTAAACTACACATTATATGTCCAAGTCCAAGAACTCTATGGGAGGGGGGGTTCCATGCACTCCATGCATGCTTCATGTACAGACAAAATCTGTGCTCTTCAGCCACCAACAGAGTGACCACCAATTTGTGTCAAATCTGTCATTTGCAGAACTGTCAAATTAAAAAAATTGGTGGTACTTGAGTTTGAACTTGGGGCCTTATGCTTGTTTGGCAGGCACTCTACCACTTGAGCCATGCTCTTAACCTTATTTGCTTTAGCTATTTTTCAAATAGGGTCTCACTTTTATGCCTGGCCAGCCTATACAGCTGAGCCTAGACCTCAATCTTTTATTTAGGCTTCCTGGGTAGCTGGGATGACTGACATGTGGTACCATGCCTGCTTATTGGTTGAGATGGGGGGTCTCCTGAACTTTGTGCCCAGGCTGGCCTCAAACCATGATCCTCCTGATCGCTGCCTCCTGAGTAGCTAGGATTATAGGCATGATCCATTGTGCCTGGCTCAATTGTTTAATTCCTGAGAAAACTCCAAATAATCATCTTCAGACTCTCTTAAAATCTATTAAAGTGATCTATATTATAGGCTAATTCCTTTGAACCAGATCTGAAATGATAGCTCAATGACATAAAAATATTCATATACTAACCATTTATGATATTTTGCAAGTTTAATGTAATGTGCACAAGAAATGAGACATACTGATCAAAAGCAACCTCTTACAATATATTGAAATACACTCAGTGTTGCAGTTCAACAAATTTGCATTTTCATTAATCATATTAATGATTACCAATTACCATAATTGGTAATCAACTAACATACCTCCCTGATCTACTGATCACAAGACATTGTTGAAAACTATGCCTTCATTTAGCTCTCACAGCAGTTCTGTGAGATGAGGAGTTCTTTCCATTGTACAGATGAGAAAACAGTTCACATACTAGAGAATAAGACCCAGGATTCAGTGAATGGCTTGAGTCAGATGCCATGGAAGAAGCACTCCATTGGGTGTGTCCAAGCCAAGCAGAGAGAAAACGAATCTCTGCTACTTGCTTGCTATGTGGTGTTAGGCATGTTTCTGAATCTCTCTGCTCCTTAGTTTTCTCATCTATAAAATGACCACAAATGCCTCATCATTCAGCACAGTGCTGAAAGGCTAAGAATGAACACATAAAAGGAACCTAACACAGTGCTGGGCACACAGAAGGAAGGCACTGATAGGGTTGCTGTAAATTTAAGATTTGTAATCTACTCTGATTTATCTATGTGCTACTCATCGAAATTTAGGGCTTAGTGTGATTTCCCACTAGCAGGTTGTTATCTGAGATTGAAGAGAAATCACAGCTGATTAAAGGAAGAAGATTTGGTACCTTTATTTGATTAGCAGACTTCTATCAAAAGTCAATTTCTCTATCAAGTGTATATAAGAGAAAAGGAAAAGACTGAAAAATCTGATCACATAAAAAAATCCAAAATTTCTGCATGACCTAAAAACAGGAAAGAAATATGAAAACCACCATAAGCAAAGTAAAGAACCAACATTCCAGTAGAACAAAATACAGAAAGAAAAATATTCACACCAATGGCTCTCAATGGGCTGGTTTCCCCAGAAGTGTCTGGCAATGGCTAAAGACATTTTGCTTGCCACAGTGTGAAAGGGGGCTGCTGCCTGAAGGTACTACCAGAAGCTCGGGGATGCTTCAAACATCCTGCACTGCACAGCACAGCCAGTCCCTCAACACAAGGATTTATCCACCAATGTGACTAACGCTGAGGTACAGAAACTGTTTTACACGTGTGAAGAGACAATCTCGTGCACAGGCAAAATGCAAGTGTAAGAGCAGCAGAGTTCCAAATGTGGAATAATCTGTACTGGAAAAAGTATGGTGATTCAAACAATCTTATGTATCGTTAGGAATATGAATCCACTCAACTATTTTTTTTTCAGTATTGGTGCTTGAACTCAGGGCCTACACCTTGAATCATTCCACCAGCCCTTTTTTTTGTGAAGGTTTTTTTGAGATAGGGTCTCATGAACTATTTGCCCAGGGCTGGCTTTGAACCGTGATCCTCCTGATCTCTACCTCCTAAGTAGCTTGGATAACAGGCCTGAGCCACTGGCCCCCTGGGCTCCACTCAACTTTTGTGGTACATAATTTGGTAAATATCTGTTAATATTAAATAAGCATATACCCTATGGGGTAGTAATTTTGTTTCTATGAATTTATCCTTAGATATTCACAAATCTATGCTAAGACATTCATGATTCACTATAGCTTGAATGATAGCAAAAGTTGAAAAGGAAAAAAATCCAACAATTCAGTCTTGTTAAATAACTTATAATATATGCCAGGATAGAATACTATGCAGCCTTTAAAATGAACAAGGCAGATTTATTTGCATTGATATGGATTGTGCAGGCAGAGTTCAGGTAAACTCACAGTGAGAACCCTGTAAACACAGAGGTAGGGAGTGTGGCTCATGACAGCACTGTGGCCCCCAGAGAGCCTGCAGGAGGCAGCTGGAGGACTAGTGACCCAACCTCAGTCTACACCACCCCAAAATGTCCTACAAGAAAATTAAGACACTGATGCCTCAGGTGAACAATTGTGCAGGATGACTTCCCAGCAGGTGCTGGTAACATGGTGTTTTAAAGGCTGAAGAACGCTCATGTGTCTGGCCTCTAATTCCACATGGAGAAAAAATTCAAGGAACTGTTAATCCAACAAATGAAAGAAGCCTGGGAATTGGTAAGAGATAATTGGACTCAAAGATGTCCTAGAAAACTGCCTCTTCAGTTACTAAGAGCACTATTTTCCTTATGTGTAAAATTGGCTTTTCACTTTTTTTTCTTCCCCAGTGAAGTGATTTAAATCTTTGTAGTCCAGATATTTAATCCTGAACCACCCATGCGCTGTCATTTGTAACAGGGCCCAGGCATACTATGGCAGGCAGGTTCTCATTTCAGTTTTTCTTAAAAAAAAAAAAAACTCTCAGCCAAACCTTATTGGCCCAGCCCAATCTCTCCGACTCTCTCCTTTCATCCAGCTCCAAACAAGCTGTGCTTCCTTCAGGCCACCATGGAGTCATTCTGTTTCTGGCCAAACTCTTCTGAGAACTTACACTTTAAAAAACTAAGCAAGCAAAATACGGAGTCATCTGTGATTCCGTCCAATGTTTCAAGGCCTCTAAGTTTGTGATCAAACTTGTCAGGTCGATGACACATCACCACACAATATATCACTAGAGTTGTATAAAATCGTCCTTTGATTCAAAGTGGAAAGCAAAGCCAAAAAAAAAGTACAAAAGGGAACACATCGTACATACTTGGAAGTCACAGCAAATATTTTCGGAGTAAAACATACTAAAGATAGTCTAATTCCATTTAAACTCCACCACGTCTCAGAGACAGACTTCATATTAGCAAGGTTTCAGGGCTGCAAGGGACCTTGGATATCTCCTGCCTATACTCCTCCCTTTCCAGATGAAGAAGTGAAGACAAAAATGAGTCTTGTCCAAGTGACAGGGCCAAGACCAGAACTCCAGCCTTCCAAGATTCACAATCAAAATTAGCTAGAAATAATACTGTAGTCAAGTTCTTAGCTTGATAAATGGAAATTCCAACTTTTAAAAAATCAACACCAAACCAATTCAAAACTGGGCAAAGGCCCTGAATAGATATTTCTCAAAGAAGATCTATAAAATGGCCAGTAAGTACATTAAAAACCTCGCCAGTCATTAGACAAATGCAAACCAAAACAAGGAGATATCATATCACTTACGTCACACCCACTAGGACTGGGCTGTCATTTAAAAAAAAAAGGAAGAAAACCGAGGGTTGTCCAGGAAGAAAACCAAGGGAACATGAAAGGACACAGGCTCTGTAGAAAGCAGTCTGACAGCTCCTCAGAAAGTTAACGGTGGAATTAACATGGCTCAGCAGGTCTTCTGCTAGATACAGGTTGAATATCCCATATCCAAATGCTTGGGAAATGTCCCAGATTTTAGGCACTTTGGAATTTTGGAATATTAACATAGATTTTTACCAGTTGAGTACCCCTTGATAATTTGAAAATCCAAAGTTTTCCAAAATCCAACCCTTTTAACATGTCACATGTAAGTAATACATATCAGATTATAGAGCATTTAGATTTTGGATTTTCAGATTAGGAATGCTCAAAACCTGTATATGTGCCCCAAAAATTCAAAGCAGGGACTCAATCAGATACCAGAGCACCAATGCTGACAGCAGTATTATTTGCAAAAGCTAAAAGTGAGAGCAATCCATCAACACATGAATGGAAAAACAAAAAGTAGTATGTTCATATAACAGATTATTCATCGTTAAAGTGGAAAAAGAACAGGGTGGCACACACTTATAATCCCAGCACTCAGGAGGCTAAGGAAGGAGAATGGTGAATTGGAGACCCACCTGGGCTATATAACAAAACTCTGTTTCCAAAAGGAAGGGAGGGAGAATCTGAAAGATGCTATAATATGGATGAACTTTCAAAACATAATGCTAAATCAAATAGGATAGCTCCAAAAAGATAAATGCCATAAGATTCTACTTACACAAAGCACCTAGAATACTCAAACTCTTAAGATACAGAAAAGAAAGAGGATACCAGGACTTGGGGAGAAAGGGAGGGAGTTTCTGGCTGATGGATATAGATTGTGCTTGAGAAGATGGAAAGTTCTGTAGACGGATAGTGATGATGGCTGTACACCACTGTGAACATACTCAATGACACTGAAATTGACATTTCGAAATGGTTAAAGTGATAAATTTTATATCCTGTATATTTTACCATAAATACAAAAAAAGATCACTGAAAAAAAAACAGCTATGTAAACATAAGCAATTAGCATATAACCTCCCTCACACTGATAGGATTAAGAGCAAGAGTAAAAAAGCACAAAAGAAACAATTGTAAAAATTCCAAGTTTCCCAGGCAAGATGAGCAAAACATGAGGGATACAGTTCCCCTAGGTTACGAGCAGGTGAAGGCAATGTCTTTTCCTTGCGCTCTCAGGTTGATTTTTCAGACCAAAAACGAATGCTTTATGAACACAATATACTTCACACTCCAGCTAACCTAGAATATTTTGGCCACACAGACATTTACTTTTTTCCACAAGTTAAAACTCAGACTTTCAATGCTTGGATAGTTTTGTTTTTTTCTTTCCAACTTGGCAAAATGGCCCTCCAAACAGCATGTGTGAAGATGTTTGGGTGAAAAAATAATAAAACTGTACCCTCCCAAGGTGCTGGATTTATTTGAACATGCGACCATGCTATCTTTCAAATAAACACTGCCAGCATTCTCTCTTTGTGCAACAGCACAGCTCCAGACACATTGTGAGTGAGTGTCCATGGTAGCAATGGTTAGCGTTGAAAAGTGGGCTCTGTTGCATGATTATTTCTGAGATACACAAAAGATATCTCCAGTGCAAAAACTTTTTTCCCATTCGTTATTTCTTGTTTGAGTTTCCAGAGCAAACCCATAGCACAGGCCAGTGAAGGTGGGTGTAGAGTCACTCGGAGACATCCCAAACCATCTCAACCCTTGCTCCCTCTAAAATTCAACATGTTCATCTCATGTAAATTGTCACACGTAATTCAAGCCTCCAGGAGCCTGGGGCAATCAATGTCCTAGCACTGCTAAAGGAACCCCAGCACCATCATTGAAGAACTACATTTGTGACAACATAGCAAGAAATGTCACCCTGACAATAGTCTTGAGGCCAAGAGGGTGGGCTCTCCATGGACTTGGTGGAGAGGATCAGAGATGTCTGGATAGAAAAAAATGGCAATAGTTAGAGCAGAGACTCTCAACTTTGGCACTGCTGACATTTGAGACCAAATAATTCTTTGCTACAGGGGATGTGCATTGTAAGATGTGCCCATTCCTCACCTCTGACCACTGGCTGTCAGGAACACCCAACCCCTGCCAAGTTTAGATAACCAAGAATGTGTCTTGGCGTTACCAACCAAATGCTTCTCCTGTGTGTGTTGGGTGGGAGTGGGAACAAAACTGCCCCAGATTGAGGGGTTGTTTTTGGTGGTACTGGGGATTAAACTCAGGGCCTCCTGCACTTTACCACCTGAGCCACACCCCCTGCTCTCATTTTTATTTTGTTTTTGAGACAGGGTCTCACTTACTGCCTAGGCTGGCTCCTGCCTAAGCCTCCCAAGTAGATAGGATTACAGGTGTGACCCACCACACTAGCTTGGATTGAGAGCTATTATACAAATAGCTTTTTCTCTTCCCATCTTCATTATGGGTGTGAACTAGGTGTTTCAGAGTGACAGAGGGAACTCAGCATATCAATCTGCCTGATGAGTGTGGGTGGTATAAAGGGAGCAAGAGAGAGAACCTGGATATCAGTAGGCCATGTGGGGAAGAGGAAGAAGCCAGAGTGAGACAAAGGAAATGCAGTGCAGGGTGAGGAGCACAAGGAAGGGAGTTTCAGCTTGGCTGTACAAGCTGATGACTTCTGACTAAGTCAAAATCTGAGTGCATGAGCCTCCATGTGCAGCATGGGGATTTTGTGTTATCAGAAGCCATCATGACTGCAGACAGGTTTGGAGTGATTAGTAGCATTCAAGGGTACCTTATCTTATCTCCACTTAAGACTGTTTTGTCAGAGAATGTCACAGTGCTGAAAGGTAGCCCCAAATAGAGCTTAATGAAAGTAAATTTGGACTATGTAAATAGATCTCCCCTTCCCCCACTCCTGGCAAAACTCAAAAAGCTGTCCCATGATGAGTAAACCCAGAGTGTCATCCTTCCAAGCCAGAAAACCTCACTGCAGACAGTAAGGTCCTATTGACTATCATAGACCAGTGCTCTAAACTTTGGCGCTGAGATTTCAGCTACATCCCAAAGCTGAAGACAAAAGGCAGTACTAGTCATTCTGCCTCCAAGTTGCTGCTATGCCGTGGAATCCAGCTTGTTCCAGTGGAGCAGAGAAGGTAGAAGCTCTTGGAATTTAAGGACAGAGTAAAACTGGGCACTTTTCATTGTTCCCTGACAGCTTCTCAAGGCTGGAGGCACTAGAGCAAGCTGAAATGACAGGGTGAAAAGAGAGAGGCCTGTACAGTTAGCATTTTGTGTAGCAAGGATACATGAACTTCCTCACACACACCGATAGGCTGAGCCATTCTGGTGAGACGGTGGTGAGGAAACTTTGCCTTTAAAGGGACAATTCCTATCTTTTTAAAGGTTGGAGATCTGCAAAAAGTCAACATATTCCAATGATCTGGCTGAGTGTCCTCTGGCCTTTATAAATCATTTCTAAATACAGTCTTAGGCAACACAATAAATAAACATCACTTTCATGGTAATAATACATCTGTTGTGAAAGCATTACTCCTTGTGATTAGCATCTTAGACCTTTGTGACTCAAAGGCTATCCACAAGCATGCAGCACTGCATCCTAGGGGAGATAGAAGGGCAGAAGCTCAAGCCCCCCCACCCAGGCCTGCAGTTTAACAAGCTCCACAGAGGTTCCTGGGGACAGTAGAGAGTGGCAAGCACTGGCTAAAACAACAGGTTCTCTCCTTGGAGCTAGGTATGACACTCGCCTTCATAATTTGTCTTCCAGATACACCTACCCAAAGGAACCCAAAACTTCTTATTCAGGGGTCCTGGGGTACAGACTGTGCATCTTTATCTTTTAATCCATTGTAGCTTCTGTGATATAACTAAAGTGGGAACCTCTGATGCAGGAACTGAAGGCAGGCACCTGAAGTCAGGTTTCAACCAGAACTACTAACCATTGTCCTACTCAGCAAACATTTCAACCAGGTGAACTCACTTCTCATTCCAGTGGCTTCATTAAGTCACTGATAGCCTCCAGCAAAAAACACACAAGGTGGCTGTAATACTGTCTCTGTGACCAATGAGGAATCCCACTTAAAGTGATCAAGAAGAACAAAATCAGGACTCCCAGTGAGGACGTGCAAAGCCAGACAGGTTGAAAAGATACTGGAGGCCTCCAACTTGAACCCTAGCCATGTCTGCCTGGACTATGTCAGCTTGACTCAAGACTGACTTCTCATAAGGGCTTGTTATTTGTGAATGAAGATGAAAGGAACCATTCACCAGCCACTGTTAGGTTTTCTTGTCTAGATTTTGTCTTGAGGGAAGGAAGAACAGGGACTGATTTAAGTCAGGCCCCGACTATGCTGCTGTTAACTGCTGCAAACCGAAATACTTCCAACTCAGCCACCATCACAGCAGATCAAATTCCAAATAAGCAGCTAAAACAGAGCCTGAAGTCCTACACCCCACCCGACTTTTAGCATCAACTATTAGGCAAATTGGACACTACCAGCCCCTGGTGCAACACGTTTTTAAGAGTTAATTTCCTTAAATGAAATCCATCAGAATTCTAAAAATTTCAAGAAACTGCCAGGTAAGAAGAAATACTTCTTCTGGCAGAAAACACTCTATAATATGATGAAGTTTGACAGAAGGAAAACGATAATTACTGTATGAACGGCAGAGTCAGAAGTCTTTTACCAAATAAGGTTATGATTTTTTACAGTGAGTGTACTTCAATAAAGAGATATTTTCAGCCTGAAGAGTTCAGCTTCTTTTTGGGAAATGGTATATAATACAAAGTAAATTTTGTTTAATAGGAATTCATCTATTTACCAAGTATACAACTTTGACATGAATGTTATTTCTTTTTCTATTCCACACAATGTCATGGTTTTTTGGTCACATTATAGGATTCTCAGATGTTTCAAATTACCCTCTGTGTACACTCAATAAAACAGCTGGCTCAAGATGTCATTTATACCACAAGATGATCCAGAGGGCTCATAAATCACCCTTTCTTCAGAAAGTGACAATGCAGTGGCAAAAAGTAACATACTTTAATCTTGCTAACTAACATTTTAGCTAAGAATGTTCTAGTATACTTCCTAATTTACCAGGAAAAGGGCAGTGGTCTACTTTCCTCACTGCAAGAAATTTAATGTCATTTCCCTTTTTATCAGAAAATCTGATGAAACTTGGGTTGAGTTTTTGCACTAGGGAAACTTAGAAAGTCTCTACAATCCAGAACAAATTCTTGAATCTGATGAACAACTGAAGTTTGGTCTCAGAGTGAAGAAATCTCTCACTACTGCACAAAGGTGGTGGTGGTATCTCTCCACCAAATCTTAGGAGAAGCCAACACTGCAATCCAGCCAGTTGTTTCAGTAATTATTGCATGAGTCTAAATTCAAGTTAATCAAGTTGAGCAGTAAGCTATTTGAGGACGCCTGTACCTTCAAGTAAATAGAAAAATCAAGTTTTAATAAGTGTATCAATGACAGCATTATATTACATTGGGAAGGCATATGGCGCTTCGATTTTCTTTACTTGTGATACAACTTTGGAGAATGAATCTCAAACTTCCTCAAACTTTATCCTTCCCCATTTGGTAGTTCTTTTATTTTCCTGGACCGCTCAGCATGAAGATGATTGTGTGGCTGCCCTCAAAACCATCTTCACATCATCTGTGATGTTAGTTCCAGGAGGTTTTTCCAATGATACACAAATTCAGTATTCCTTCTCTGCTTAGAAAAAAAACCTATATATACCTTGATAGTTAAATTGATATGAATACTTGACAAATTCAATAGGTGCAAAGTTGAGCCCAATGCCCGCGCCAATGAATTCTGTATATATTGTATTACATAAATGTGCTTGCAAAATCTACTTTATTTCCAGCTTCCTTAAGTTTACTCCAACCTCAAAGGCCAGAGGTAAATTACATAACTGACAGCAAAGAGCACAGAGTAGGATCCAATGTCGTAATCACACTGCTGGAGATGCCCCCATTTACTCAGGTTGATGGCTTTTCCTCCTGACCACAGCTTTGTGTTCCAAAGTGTATTATACTGTTTAAAAACTTTCACCTTTGCCAACAGGCTTGGCAATGTGCAAGAGGTTTCTGTGTAAGCAAGTGAACTCCTCAAAGAGGACTGTGATCCAAGGTAGAAAGAACCTAGTGCCATGAGATAATAGAAGCCACCTGACAGCAATCGGTGCAAAGTTGAACCTGCCCACAGCAAGTGTAGGCAGGCACTCTACCACTTGAGCCACTCTGTAAGCCCAAGAGCAAGTCTAAATGTGAACAAGGAGAACAAAAAGGAAAGGACTAATAGAAGCATCCTCTGTCTTGACACTATTATGCTGCCAGGATTAGTATCTAAAGGAACCACTGTCTTTGGGATTCAAGGAGTGTTCTTATCCACGCTCCAGGAGCTGTAAGCACATGCTCCCCCATCCCAGGCCTCCATCTACAGCACAGTAGACAGAGTTTAAAAATTAGAAGAAAGGTTTATTATCTTCAGAAAAAGACAAAGGTCTTCAAATTAATCCAAGGAGCCCACATCCACCTTCAGCCTTATCTCTTTTACCAGCCTCAGGACAGCTCTCAAGGAAGGGCAGTGTGTAGTCCATTCATGTTACCAGCATGGAAGCTGAGAATCAAGAGAGGTGAAATTGCCAGCCCAGGGCTTGGAGCCGGTCCACAGTACACCTGAGCTAGACTATCAAGTGTCAGTCAACACGGTAATGCAGAAGTGTACCAGGAAAGTAAGCAACAGCACAGCACTGTTTGAAAGACAACTTAACGTTCCTTCTCAAAAAGATTCCCTATTTCCATAGATAGAGGGGACCTGGAATTTCATGTTGGAGGAACAGCTGTACTAACTGTGTAGAAACCTAATCACCCTTTGCACTGTATAGAAAGCACAGTGAGTCAATATTAAAAACATACCTCCATGGAAAGTGTTATGAGGAGGCCCTTTCCCATGCATCTTGTGGTCAGTGAAATATCCTCTTTCCTGTGGCCCTAAAGTCTATGCAGACTTCTCAGTGGATGATTTTACTTGCCTGGGAATTAATGAACTGTAACTGGAGAAATCTTTGCATGCCTTCACATTATATACAATTTACCGGCAACAAAACCACATTGAGTATCTCCAAGGTGAGGCCCTGGGCTGGCTCAGGGGATGCTGGAATGGAATAGGCAGATCTTTGCTCCTCAATGGTTCAGGGTACAGTGGAGAAACAGGCAACAGTGAAGGGCATGGCTCTGCAGGGTGATCATCGCTTGGCTGAGTCTTGAAAATGAAGTGGGTGACAGTCCAGGCTGACCAGGTAGGGAGAGGCACCACCCAGGCAGAGGAGGCAGTGTGAACCAAGGCTGAGTGTTGAAGACCTCTGGTATCTTCAAGGCTCAGTTGGGCAGAAGTGGAGCATTGGGTGGGTGAAGGA